>NC_089783.1:54114124-54199124 GCF_040412425.1 Macrobrachium rosenbergii | reverse complement strand
GCAGATATTCATCAGAGTTACTTCATTGTTCACAATGGTGATGATCGAAAGAAAATGCTGCCACTGATGAAGATCTTAATGATAGCGGAAATGGGATGGATTGTTATTGTCACTGCGTTCCCCTCAGAGGGGCATTTCCAACAACCCCTCTGAGGGGAGTTCTTGTTGGAAATGCCAACAGCACGTCTTGCGTAGAGGGAAAAGATGCACAGAAAGAAGAAGAAGAAGAAGAAGAAGAAGAAGAAGAAGAAGAAGAAGAAGAAGAAGAAGAAGAAGTGTCTTGCGTAGAACACTGTGGGCGCTAACTAAAGGTCCTTTTAGTGTACTTTTGCCCCAAATACATAGCTCTTGGCTTTTGCTTTCGCATCCCCTTCCACCCGCAAGTCTCCTTTGGCTTTTTCCTAACTAGCTGTCCAGCTTCTTTCACTTTGTCTTGCTTCAGTTCCGTCCGTTATTTCAAAATCCTTCAGGGCAGCCCTGTGGCAGTCTGGTATTGTGGCCCGTTGGTTTAGCGAAACAATTGCACAGCAATAATCTTTTCTTCTTCTTCTTCTTTAAATCATTAGCGATTTTCAGTTCGACAGCTCTGAATGATAATAGAAAAGACATTGGTTTAAGCAATTTCTGTTACAAGATGAGAATTAGCTTTCTGTCGGATTTGAGGAAATAAATGAGGTTTCATTTGTGTCAAACAACTGCACAGCAATAACTGCATATGCTTGGGCTTAGTATAGTACCTTGCGTAGTGCACAAAGGTTCCGTCCAAAATATATTTTAGGAAATTCAAGGGTTTAGGGAAGCGAAAGAATACACCAGTTAGCACTGACGAGTGAAAATGGAATAAAAGATTACGAACAATTGCCTATTTATATTGTTTTCTTTCTAGAAAATCAAAAGGCGTTACGACCTCTAGGATGAAAGCAAGTTTGACGTAGACCAGTAAATAAAAATGATTATTTCAGATTGTCAGGGATACATTAAAACGATTACGTGCGTAAAGCAGCCTAAAAAACCTTAGGCTCAAGCAATCAAAGAGAGAGAGAGAGAGAGAGAGAGAGAGAGCCGTTGAGGGGTCAAAGAGTGATTGTATCCTGGTTTCAAGAACGGAATTTGATTGCCTTTCCTTTACCTGTCCGTCCAGACGTCTAATTATGTCAGAAAGAAGTGGCTGAAGATTCCACCAGAAGTATCTTCCAGCATTCTTCCTTTTCTTCTTCTCTATTGTGGGGAAAAGGGGGGGAATTCTTCAGGGCAATGAATAGCGAGGGTTTATGGATCTTTTTCTTTTTGTGACGTTCTTAGTCTTCTTTTTTGTTTTCTTTTATGGCGGAGGTGAATCCTTCAAGGGGATGATTCAGAAGAGTTGTATTGTCAATTTTCTTCTCCGTTTATAGTTCTGAATGGGAGAGGCTTAGGCATTTAGGGAGGGAGTCGGGAGTCGCAAAAGTTGTAAGTTAATTTCTTCCATCGGCTTTCGTTACAGATACAATATATTTGTCATACTTGTTCCATTACATACAATTGTTATCTTATAAGTGTTCCACTACCTCATCTGTTATTTTTTGTTGTCTTCTTCTCTCATTACTATCATCCATTCATTATTATGGAACAAGTCAATTTGCTACGTTTTCCAAAGCAAGCTTTCATAGAGCAGACTACAAATACTCTACAAATTAAAGCATGTATTTAAATTAAGAATATCATGTAACTTCTGCACATGCATGTTTTTATGTAAGTATGCATACCTTATTATATAAGAATAGAAATGAATATAATGGTGTACTTTCTTAGTGTATGTGTGTGTGTCATAGATTTCCAGTCCTTATAACTGAAATGCTAATGAATTACTCTGTTGATTAAGGCACTATCCATCAAATTTTTTCTTGAATAAATCAACCCCAGGAGGGAAAATTTCACGGGAAATTAGTGAGTGGAGAGCACGTGAGCTTTTTTGACACCATCAAGGACAAGTCAGAACTCTATGAATTTGCATAATGAGCTTTTGCAGAACAGAATGCCCTATTTGGAAATAAGGGATGAACAATGCAAAGAAGAAAGCAAGAATGAAACTGAGAAAAGCCGAACGAATTACGATGATCTTTTACTGAACATAGTAGATAAGGACACACTCCCTAGGAGAGCTGTTAATCAGCCCAGTGGTCTGGTTAAACTAACTTAACTTCCTTAACCAAGGAACTACTCGGATTTGGTAAACGTCTTCCAGAAGCAAGAAAACTTTACGGTTCCGGGCCATAAATATTTCTAACCAAAGCAACCTGTATCAGTCAGAATAAAAATTCTTTTGCCAAGCTGAATTTAATGTTCTTATCAGTTTAACGAAGGAGGTGGAAAATGAAGCTGGTGGGTGGCCAAGGAGTGAAGAGGAGGTGGAAGGAATGTAAAATAAAATGGGTGCGGGGTTGACGAGGACCTCCGGGGTGGGGGATGGGTAGAGGGGGGAACCAGTGGACAGGTTTGAGGGCGAGACCCGAGAAGTAGCGCGATCTAACTCTTAATGTGTGTGTCAATAAGTCCTTTATGGAAGACTTGCTTCTTACAAAGACAAGTACACAAAAGGGACGGCTACGGTGGGCAGCTGTTTCGAGGAAGTAAGGAGAGAGAGAGAAGAGAGAGAGAGAGAGAGAGAGAGAGAGAGAGAGAGAGAGAGAGAGAGGTGGAACATAAACGCTCCCATTAGGAATAAAGGAGAGCTGAGAATTTCTATTTTTCGTTGCTCTGACCATTCCGGGAAGGGCAGTGTTCCTGAAAAATCGGTCGAGTTGCTGGAAGACCTCTATTTCACGAGGGTTTTTAGATGGTTATTATCCTTCACAGAGAAAGCAAAAATAAGGTGAGGAGAAATATGCTCCAGCCAAAGGGCTTTCAGTAGATTATCTTTCATATTGACCAATGAGATCAGGGCTCTTTCCTTCATGATTTAGTGAACAGATGGATTATTCAGTCTCAGAAGTATACACTCAGACCATTGAGGAGGCGAATGTACTTTGTCAAATACCAGGAACAAAGATCTTCAAATCTTCTTGAACTTCTAATGCAAAAAACCTGATATTCTATAAATAATTTAATAAGCTTTGGCCCTTTAAAACGTATTCATTTATTACTTTCCTTAACTTTAGTCTCTTGACCTAGGAGTTTTTTTTTTTTTTTTGCAGCTAGGAATTTTAATCTTTCTTCTGGATATTTTCGTTAGTAACTGACTGTATTTTGCAGTAATATCCACACCCTGCCAGATTCAGTTGCAAAGCTACTGACATTTTTATATCTCGGTGTCATATTATGACCTTCCGATCCTAATAGCAAAGGTTTTGTTTCTCAGATTCTTCATATCTTAACTAACGAAGCCTTTGAGCTAAAACATAAAGTTTTAATAATTACTGGTCAACACACATTCTTCTAAAACAAGGCCGACTTCTTTTTATTCTCTAGAGTTTTAATCATCTCTTTTCGGTAGATCAGAACTGTTGAAGGCGTTTGGATGTCATCCAACTGGCCTTCACAGGAAAGAAAACAAAAGTAAAAGTATCTTCAGCATTATGATGACAGCTGAACTTAAAATCAAGATATTGATCCTTCGAAATGTTGCCCTTTGCTTATTGAACTTCTGACTAATAATCTCCATTTTTTTGCAGACTCTCCATATTCATTTTGAACATAAGAACGTTCTCCCATTACAGCTAAAATCAAACTCAAAGTCTGCTAGAAGTTTCAGTAAGCTCCGTTCTTAGGAGGTAAAATCGTTAACTCTGCGCTTAACCAATTACCGGGCAATGAGGTTTGGGATGGGGTTGCTAGACCAATGCCTATGTCCCAGGGTGTCTGACATTTAAGCGATCATACTTGATGCTGCTTAACTGTACTGAGTGAACCTTAAGCTGATTTAATTAGCCTTAGGAATCCAAGCATCTATGAATTAAATGCAAGCGTACGCCCGTGTTCTTATCCTCAACTCATTTTGTAAACTCTATACTTCCAGTTAAATATATGAAGAATTTTGAATTCTTCTGCTTAAAACTATGAAGTATTTTTTATATAAACTTTGAATTCTATCCTCAATAACATCAATATTTAACTTAAGTTCTCATAATTTAGTTTATTGTTTTGACTTTTTTTTTTTATTACTATTCGCCTTCTGAACTCATAATCATACGGAACCAGCATAGAATATCATCAGAACGCAAAGAACGTTTCCACAGAATAGACATGAGGAAAGGGAACGTGATACGAAGAGCAGTCGATAACAACGAATATGAAAATAGCAAATAAATATAGATTAAATACGTTAGGGTGCGTCCAGACCCCTGTAAAACATGTCATATGCACTCGTCTGAAATGCTATTGCATACATATCACAAACAAGTTGAGAACAAGTCAACGGCATTAAGTGGAGAACGAATCTTTGGCAAATGCCAGAATCGTATGAAGCGCTTGTTGGGCTATCAGTAAGTCTCTTACTTGTATTTAACCTTTTTGTCACGTGAATGCGACTTGGCTGAATGGTGCAGCTATTGGATCATGCTGTTGTATCCTACCTGTAATGTAATGTGTCTCCTTTCATGAATACAGTGATATATTTCGCTTAAATCCCATCCTGACAAATACCTTAAGACCTCTTTCATTTAAATATCCTCATGAATGTTTAGCATCATCCATATCTCAGTGCTTCTCGTTATGCACGTTTTTATTTTACTATTCTTTTGATTTTTATTAGCATATAATTTTAGCAGGTCATAGTGAATTTATTATAAACAAAAGGCAGTGTTATACTTTAACACTCCGTTTAAAGAAAGGAGCCAACACTGCCACTGAACTTTGTACAAACTGCACGATACCGTCAGACAGGATGCTTGCACCCGAGGAAGGGGCACCGAGACAAAGTCTATTCAGGAAGCGCCACGGGAAGTCGAGTAAACAACGCACACCAGGGTAGTTGAAGGAATCCTTTTAAGAGACATGACACATACCTCTTCGTATACCCCATAAGACCGATGGTCTCTGGCATGACCCGGTAAATGCAAGAGTGACCGTATGGTCTGCCGTAACGTGGGTCCATGCATTACTGAAGAGAGCCAGTGCAGTACAGATTCAGAAGGAAATGCCTTCCTAATCGCCAAGATGTTGATGAGCTGAAGTCTCTTGTACAGTTGCAGTTCCTCGTTGGAAGAGTCGGTAGAGTTCTCGGCTAGCACTCTGCTAGTCCCGAGTTCGAGTCTCCGGCCGCCCAATGAAGAATTAGAGGAATATATTTCTGGTGATAGAAATTCATTTCTCGCTATAATGTGGTTCGGAGGTAACCAGTTGGTTCTAAGCCACGTAAATAAGTCTAATCCTTCGGGCCAGCCCTAGGAGAGCTGTTAATCAGCTTAGTGGTCTGGTTAAACTAAGGTATACTTAACTTATACAGTTGCGTCTGTGGTCCTAGAGAGAAGTGCCAGCCACATTCGTCCTTCCAACCCGACAAAGTAGCAGCAATTACAGGCATTCGACATCAGAAGCACCATACTCTGCAATAAGCTAAGAAGTAAAGTGTCCTTGCTCTGGGACTGGAAATTGTTGCGAGATTGTCTTAGGACCTTAAACTGATATCCTCATCCGCAATTATGCAATCCAGGGTTATGTCTCCTGACACTGTGATTTTGTAATACTGTGCAAGAGTATAAAAGTTTCTTTAGAACAAACTCGAAAAAGAATTGAAATCTACAATTATAAATATCCTTTGAATGGATAAGTATTATTTTCTTTTAATTCTGCGAGCTGCCTTATGTGCTGGTGTCAGCATCACCGTTTTATTCCATACAAGGTCACTGGTCAGCGAAAAAAATTAAATGTAGAAATAGAAAACTCCCATAGAGACGTCATACCTCTACTAACGTGAAAAAATTGAGAAAAAACCCTTTGTAGTCGCAATTGCTAAAACTCTCACCGTGTACCTCAGTTACAGCTAAAAAAATCATTGATCCGTAACCTGGCTGTATAGCACCGTTTCCTATAACCCGCCCCCTATAACCCCCGCATCTCCCCTCCCCCAACCAAATGCTATTGAAATCCATTAACAACGTTTTGAGAGATCTTGTCGCAGAATAAAAACAATACGGAAAGTCCAGTTCGATCCGCATCAGAAGCTGGAATCCTATCAAAACCTGATAGACTCTTCCCCGCAAAATATTACTGAATTCCGTTTATAATATTTAGACAGACACACAACACTGGTGGGTTGTTTGTCCACATTCGCCGGCGGAGTTGAAAATACAGTATTTATCTAGTTTCGTCAGTTACCGCTGTTCCTGAACAGCAGCAAAAAAAGTAGCATTAGTGGAAAACAGTTCGATTATCACGTCAGCAATCGAATGCATGACATAACAACACTCCGCCAGCGCTGTCAATCTGCAGTGAAGTTTGATTTTTATCCTTTAAACAATTTTGACATCATTCTTTGGTAAGGGCAGAATATCTACTTGTTTACTTTTCGCATTCCTGCAATATTTTTTCTTTACGGAAGTTTTCGTAATATTTTACACATGAACACAGTCACATGCATACACACACATACACACATATATAATATACATATATAGTCATATATATATATAATATATATATATATATATATATATATATATATATATATATATATATATATATATATAATATATATAATATATATACATAGAGAGAGAGAGAGAGAGAGAGAGAGAGAGAGAGAGACTGTTGCTTGCATTGCTCACATTACTTAACGACACGCAATATGCAAATATTAATATTTGTTACAGCCAGTATTAACTTTGCTGCGACATGGGGCTGCTCCGTCTATTATAATAAGAGATATATGTCAAAGCCACGAGTCGGATTTGCCGGCGGCATTGTTTTCCTTCTAAGCTGTCGTTTGGCTGTGGGAACAACGTCTGTTTCGTTAGACTTTCTCATGAAAAAACGTCAAAACGTGGCGTATTTCTGTTATCAAAATAGAGTTCGCGTCAGAAGCGACGAAGTTTTCGTTATTGGTATTTTAGAAATATTGCTACGGATTAACCTCTAATCGTCATAGAAAAATTCAGTTAAATTACACTGGAATCAATCAAATGAGAGCTGGGAGTGACACCTGAGCTTTACATACGCAATGTCTGGGCGCGATTCAGTGCTATTTCTGAGATGCACGGCACGTGCGCTTACACTTCTTGAGTCGTTCTTGAGTCTCTTTCTTCCCAAGGACTTAAAAGAACCTCAGACATGAAGTGGCTTTTGAGTTGCTTTCGTCACATGCAAAAGACTGACCTTCCGGCAGCCTGAAAATGCTGGTAAATAAGTTTTGATCGATACATTACACAAAATGACATTTACCAAAGTAAACCAAGCTATTTATACGGTATAAAAGCTTGAAGAACTAAATTATACGTGAAACAGGGTGGGGATTAACCGTGGGGAAGCAAAGCGTCCGCATTTGACAGGTATGTGACTATCGAAGTATGGTGAAGCAGATGAGGAAGAACTTCGCAGAATAAAGTTGGGAAGAGGTGGCCGGAAGGGTGTTGAAATAGTCTACTTTCATCCCACTGAGAAAATTTTATTATCATTACCATAGAGATCGGTGACTTTTTTTTTTTTTGGTAAATACATCTTTAGAGGAAAGACTAAGTGCTATGAAATGGCTAAAATTTGATGGAGAATCCAGTTACATATAAATAAATGCTCATCATCGGCAAACCACAGCGAGAGGCTTCCACTTCTGTAAAGGCATCTCCTCAGGTTTGGGGCATCTTGCACAAGGGGCTGAAGTTCATATGATGGATTTTGAACTAAAACGCACCTGTATTATTAGTTAAGAATCATTTATCAATAAATGCAATTATTATTATTATTACCACTTTAATAAATAATCATACTTGTGTGTACGTATGAAGGCGGAGACATTAAGTTGATATTTCAATCTCTGACTGAGAGAGAGAGAGAAAGAGAGAGAGAGAGAGAGAGAGAGATTCTGGAGTGGTAAATGTCCGCTTTAAACGGGTCTTTAAATTCGTAACTGCACGAAATGTAGCACACGCCGCACGACCGGGGAGGGGGAGGGGAGGGGCTGGGAGGTGTTTCGAGAGGAAGAAGGAAGGAAAGAGCCTGTCAACTATGATCGATATGCAAGTGTCAGGGCTTGACACTGACCTTCCTGGGTCCTTTTTTATTTTTTTTATTTTCTCTCTGGCAATATTAATGACAACTGTCGAATTACCAACATGTCCAGTGAAAAAGAGAGGCAGAGAGAACACAATAATGTCATACCTAATTGATTTATAGAAAGCATTTTGTTAAACGATAAATGAACAATTAAAGAATCACACACCAAGGTCGTACTTGATATATTCACTTCGATATAAAGAAAACATTTTTTTTTAACGATAAATGAAAAGTTAAAGAATCCCATACCAAGTTTGTTCTTAATATATTCACTTTAAGAATTCCGTCAATGCAAGGAGAAAAATTTTGGTAAGTTACATTGATAAAATCGCATGATTACCCACAAGTTACGACAGCAGACTGAATGGTGTCCTCTATTCGAATTGAGATTCCCCCGAATTTTATATATATCCCGGAGGCTCGTGGTGTGGCATTGTTGGCGCCCGGAGAGGTCAGGACTTGGCCAGTCTATCTTGGTTTCAGCAGGACTTGAATTTAGTCTGGCCAACGCTGGTGCCTCACAGATCGAGGGCGGCGGCGAAGTCTTCTTTGCTAGGCATCACCGACACTGCCGTCGATTTTAACAGCAATGACAGCAACTAACTAGCAACAACCATTATTGCTTAAAGCACAGCTTCCCGTATTTTTTCAGGGCCGTCTGTCGAGTTAACCACTCGGTTATATAAATACTGCGTACAGTACCTAAAAGATAGTAACCACTGTCGAAGCCTTGCAATGCAGCAGCCACGTGCAAAACAAATCAATCATCTGCCTACGTCCTATATTCTCCTTCTTCTTCTTCTTCTTCCCATCACTTGTAGGGAGACAGGACAACGGAGGATGAACTGGACAATGGCAGAATTAGATAGAATAGAAGAGATGGTTCTTGGCATTAGGGCGTCGAGACAGTGGATGGGTACGTGCACCTGTTTCAAGGGAAATAGTTATGGAGAGAGAGAGAGAGAGAGAGAGAGAGAGAGAGAGAGAGAGAGAGAGAGAGAGAGAGTGGGTGAGAGTATGTGTGTGTGTGTGTGTGTGTGTGTGTGTGTGTGTGAGAGAGAGAGAGAGAGAGAGAGAGAGAGAGAGAGAGAGAGAGAGAGAGAGAGGTGAGAGAGAGAGAGAGAGAGAGAGAGAGAGAGAGAGAGAGAGAGATGGTGGGTGAGAGTGTACGTGTGTGTGTGTGTGAGACAGAGAGAAAGAGTTGGTGAGAGAGAGAGAGAGAGAGAGAGAGAGAGAGAGAGAGAGAGAGAGAGAGAGAGAGTTGGGGAAAGAAGGGGAATGGCACAGGTGCCTTGACGTGTACCTCTTCAGTCGGGTGGCTGGTGTAGTGTGTGATAGTGTGAGAAAGAGAGAGCTAAGGGTGTGTGGGGAGAGAGACCAAGCACAGGACTCGGGGTGGTCTAAGGCTGACATCTCTACCTCACCTCTCCCCTTCCGACTTCTTCTTCTTCTTCTTCTTCTTCTTCTTCCTTCGCGATAGGTGAGGTAACAAAAAGTGAACCAGTGTCGTTACCATCTACATCACCACCAACAAATTCATCCCAGGGCAATGCATGGACACATCTTCTCACGGTTCTTGAAGCCTAACATCACGAGTGCTCGCTGGTTTCGTTCCGCATTTCCCCGATGAAACCGATTCCAACAAGTGTCCGCGAGCCTTGAATCATTTTGCAGTACGTAGAAAAATACAATTTGATGTAACGGATCAACAAAATATAAGTGTTAACGGCTACACGGTTCAATGAGCAGGTTATGTATGATTTCGTGGTTACCTACAAAGACGGATTTTGGTACTGCGAGTGGGGGAAGTGAGGGCGCCGAAACTATGGCATTAAGTTTTTATAAAGCTCATTAAATGGAACATTGACCGAAATATTTAAGTGGGGAAGTGATGGCGTGAAACCGTTCTGGCAACAGTTCAACTTTGCTCAGGACAGGAGTAACTCAGTAAGAAGAGACAACACAATTTTGTGAACTACTCTCAGGCCCTTGTTTAGCTTGGTATGTCAGAGAGAGAGAGAGAGAGAGAGAGAGAGAGAGAGAGAGAGAGAGAGAGAGAGAGAGAGTGAACACACGATCCATCAGCAGGCTATATACAAACATTTCATTACGGAAAATTCAGTCTCTTTTTCATCTGCTCCTCTCGATTTCCTCCCCAAAAAGATCCGCGATTTTGTTATTACCATTGATTCTCATTTTCCTCCTCCTCCTCCTCTTCCGCCTCCTCCTCCCCTCCTTTGACATCGACCACTTATTTCACTCTCCTCCTCCTGTTCCTCCGAGAGGGATAATAAGCTCGCAGGGGAAGCGACCCCCATCTGCGGGCAGAGGTGTCATTCAAGTGCCAGCCAACTGTCATACTCTGAACATCCCGAACGTAAGGAATCGCACACACAGGAAAGTTCCTATACCTCTTGGCCTGTTGTTCGCGTAGCTATTCTTTTTCCGTATGTAGATGCGGTTAGGTAAGCGGACGAATGGTTGATATATATGTATGTTTGTATGCATACTATTTCCATAAACTCTTACCGTATCATATGGCATAAAAATAAAATAAAGACGAAACTGGAGAATATAGTCTAGACCCACACAATAAGCTGTCAATCATCGTAACGGCTCTCTTTTTTTTTCCTGCACGCTCACCGGTCGTTCAGAATTTATATTGGTGGTCTACACCACAAATGCCTAGAAGAGACGAGGAAAATCATTAATGATATGAATTAGAATGGATAACATCTCATTCAGTTCTTGCTATACAAGGAATGAGTTATCTGTCAATCTATCTACTGATCGTAGGGGACAGATATGTCATCGTCTTTTGATTTGGTTTGGTCATGAGGAAATAGTGGAGGTGGAAAGGCCAATGAAAAGGGATAGGTAATTTAAAAGTCTTGTCAGGAAAGAAAGTGCTTGGTTCAAAGTGTGGCAGATGTAACAGAACTCAGTGACCTTAGCTTCTAGAGAGTATATGGGTAAAGGTTACAAACGTGACTGTAAGAATAATAGGCACATCACAGCTTAGTATGTCAAGGAAAATACGTGACAGAAATCTGACAATGAAAGTAAGACAAGTACAAGAATCACTTACAGGGGAAGAACATTGTTGGTTTATGAAGGGATGGTGTTACACTCAGATGCTGATTATGAGACAGTTATGTGAGAAGCTTAAATATAGATGAAATGCTTCATGTTGCCTCACGTGGACCTAGAGAAAGCTTCTGATATGACTGACAGGGGCACTGTAGAGGTAGTTGATGATGTATGGTATACATGTATGTTTCTGAGTGAAAAAACGTTTTCCAATCGGCAGTGAAACGTGTTAAAATTGGTGTGCTGTGGAAAGATGTTTTAGGTTGTCCTGGCAATTTAACATCTTTATGGATGGAATGATGCGAAAAATAACAGCAAGTTATAAAGTTATAAGCAAGGCATATACAAATATCTACTCACGAGTGCAAACGTAATTTACAGTGTTCGCAAGTTAGGTAAGGCGGTAGCAATTACAATTTATGTTCCCCAAGTCCTTGTAATCCTACGTTCAATCCATAAAGTAATCAGAAAGGAATCTCGAAGTTTTCTTCCTCCATAAAATTCAATTGAAAGATCAACGTAATCCGCCCTTGACAACCTGTGGGCTGAAAACTTACCATTGATTTGATGAGAGCCCCCGACGTTAGTCTTACCGAGCTAATGCTTAAATTTTCTGAGATATGCAGGGTGGGGGAGAGAGAGAGAGAGAGTTTCTTTTCTGAAATACATGGTGGCTATGAGTATACTCAATGTAAAACTCTCCTAAATCTTTCGCTAGGAGAGAGAGAGAGAGAGAGAGAGAGAGAGAGAGAGAGAGAGAGAGAGAGAGAGAGAGAGTTTCTTTTCTGAAATAAATGGTGGCTATGAGTATACTCAACGTAAAACTCTCCTAGATCTTTTGCTGAGAGAGAGAGAGAGAGAGAGAGAGAGAGAGAGAGAGAGAGAGAGAGAGAGAGAGAGAGAGAGAGAGAATCACGACGTTTCCTAGATGAGAGAGAGAGAGAAACGGAGATCTTGAGAGACGGAGAAACGGAGATCTTACGAATGATTTTGTGAGAGTTTCTTTTCTGAAATAAATGGTGGCTATGAGCATACTCGACGTAAAACTCTCCTAAATCTTTCGCTAGAGAGAGAGAGAGAGAGAGAGAGAGAGAGAGAGAGAGAGAGAGAGAGAGAGAGAGAGAGAGAGAGAGAATTATAATTATGGAATGATTTGATCTGGTTTGCCGTGAAATATTCATCACTTTTGCTTTACGCCACTACATGTCGAATTGAACTAAAAAGTTTACGTCGAGTTTTAATATGCAACACCGAACGCATTTTTGAGCAGGAATTATTTAGCCCTAAAGCTAACGTTGCCTTTGGCTTTTATTTAATAAACAACGGCCAGCGTTTCTGCTATGATTTTGCGGGCTTCCGTATCTTTGCGGATTTCATCATCACCGAAAATAAAAGTTTTTGGCCCGGGGAAAATTTTGGTCGTTCGGAGGAATCAATATCGAGTTATTAAACGCTGCTGTAACTTTTTTCCAGTAGCAGAATAGTTTATTATGTAATGTAATGGAGTTCATTATATCATGTGATATATTATGATATGTTGTTGTTAGGTCCTTGGAGCACAAAAGAATGAGTTGATATACTAATGGTCATGGCACGGTCAGATGAATTTACAAACGATGGTTTAATTTCTGCTTAACAAGCAATTCTGGAAATATGGTGCTGTTTGGTAAATGCTTTTTTTTACCAATTTTGATTATTTTACTCAAGACACAATCTGGCAAACAGGGGTGAGATCAGAACAGCGTTACGTCATGTTTACGTCGGGTTTTAAGCACATAAAATTTGAACTTTATTGCTTTCTTGAAATTCATGTTATTCAGAATCATGTCAGACTTAAAGCAGGTTGATTTTGCTCTTGCTGAATTCATCAGTGCTTTATCTCTGCTCCTTAATGCTTGGGATCAACACTGCACGCTTGCTGAGATGCAAACCAAAACAGGTGGAAGGCTCCCAAATCTCATCTAATATTTTCCGAGCTGCCAAACCTTCGTTCTTGCTCGCGTATTTTTCGGTGCTCCCGAGGTACTTGAAACATTTTTCGAATAGTCACGAATACAACACTCATGCTTTGCTATGGACTGAGTAAAGGAGTAATCGGACCCACGGTTCCTAGGATCGACGCTCCATCAAGTGGCCTTCAAGATGAGAGACGCACGTATACACAAATTGGCCCACAGCAAACAGTTTCGTATTTCGTCTCTTTTTGTGTCTATACACAAGCCTGAAAACGTCTTTCCTTTCTTGGACTTTTTCGTGGGCCTATCCATACGTTTGTTTTCATTTGTTTGAGTATGAGAAACCCCTTCTTTATGTTTAACTTCTAGGAATATTTCTGCGATAAAATTCTTTTCTCTTATATTCTCTTTTTAACTCTTTCCTTCGTTGCAGTGCACACAAATATATCAGTTTTTCGATTCCTACTCCACAAGAGTCCATACCTTCCTATTTCATTATTGTCATCTCTCGCTACCACGTTCCCCTCTGTACTATTTGCTAACTGAATGCTTACTCTCTTTCTTACTCTCTAGTAATATTATGCTTTTATCATTATCAATCTCTCTCTAGTAATATTATTTTAAGTATTCTCTCTTTCTCTCCTAATCCTTCTTCTTATTCGTGCCGTCGTAGCGAGGCGACATATCCATTTGTACGGATTGGTGGGAATCCCAAAGATTACTATCCGGAGAAAGACAACTGTCTTTTCTCCGGAGCGCTTTTCGATCCACGGGATGCGACTGACAAAAACGAGAGTTGAAAAAGTACGAGAAGTCGTGTTGCTCTGAATCACTTGACGCATTAAGTTACAAAAGAAGTTTGAAGCACCATACTTACACACTTGGGATTAGATCCTGTGCTTTGGGTCACATGTCCGTAAGCATACACCCATTGCAGGTGGAAAGCTGCGTACATCCTGTATTTACCGGTAGGTCATAAATACGTCCTGTAGCACTGGATGTATACATACGCCCGTAGGTCCATTACGTCCAAGTGGCAGAGCAGCGTATTTATTTTTTTAACAAGAAATCTTAATAGACAAATTTATACATGTATGCATACACACATCATGGATATGTATTTATATATATATATATAGATAGATAGAGAGATAGATAGATAGATAGATAGATAGATATTACACACACATATACATACATATATATATATATATATATATATATATATATATATATATATATATATATATATATATATATATATATTAAACAATTAAGAAGCTTGCTAAATATACCAATGTCTGTGTGTAGGAAAAAATTTTGCTAAATATTCCGAAAAAGACGCATTCAAAATGTGAATGAGGTCCACTCGTATAGTTCAAAATGAATTTCCTACTTGAACCTTGACATCTGAGTATAAAGTTGATCTTGACCTCATTCTGTACATTAACATTGTCAGCGGATTATGCATTCCATACGTGAAGTCTACCTCGTATAGTTCAAAGGTATGGCCAAAGTTAAAACTTCTTTCACATTTGACCCTCCTGAAAGGTCAAAAGTTACACTACCATGACTCCCATAAAGTCACTTTAAACGTCCGAGCACTACTTTTTCGTAAACCTTTCCTAAAAGTAGGAACAAAATCGAACAAGACCAAAGACAATGTTTTCAGTTGTACAGTTCAGTAAAAAAAATATTTGAAAAACCCAAAAGCAATGTTTTCTGTTGTACAATTCAGTAAAAAAATATTTGAAAAACCCAAAAGCAATGTTTTCAATTGTACAGTTCAGTACAAAAAATATTTGAAAACCCAAAAGCAATGTTTTCTGTTGTACAATTCAGTAAAAAAATATTTGAAAAACCCAAAAGCAATGTTTTCAGTTGTACAGTTCAGTAAAAAAAATATCTGAAAATCCCAAAAGTAATGTTTTCAATTGTACAGTTCAGTAGAAAAAATATTTGAAAACCCAAAAGCAATGTTTTCTGTTGTACAATCCAGTAAAAAAATATTTGAAAATCCCAAAAGCAATGTTTTCAATTGTACAGTTCAGTACAAAAAATATTTGAAAACCCAAAAGCAATGTTTTCTGTTGTACAATCCAGTAAAAAAATATTTGAAAAACCCAAAAGCAATGTTTTCAATTGTACAGTTCAGTAAAAAAAATATTTGAAAATTCCAAAAGTAATGTTTTCAATTGTACAGTTCAGTAAAAAATATTTGAAAACCCAAAAGCAATGTTTTTTACAGCTCAGTAATAAAAATACTTGTCCCAAAAAGCAATGTTTTCAATTGTACAGTAAAAAAATATTTGAAAAACCCAAAAGCAATGTTTTCAATTGTACAGTTCAGTACAAAAAATATTTGAAAACCCAAAAGCAATGTTTTCTGTTGTACAATTCAGTAAAAAAATATTTGAAAAACCCAAAAGCAATGTTTTCAGTTGTACAGTTCAGTAAAAAAATATCTGAAAATCCTAAAAAATGTTTTCAATTGTACAGTTCAGTAGAAAAAAATTTGAAAACCCAAAAGCAATGTTTTCTGTTTACAATCAGTAAAAAAATATTTGAAAATCCCAAAAGCAATGTTTTCAATTGTACAGTTCAGTACAAAAAATATTTGAAAACCCAAAAGTTTTCTGTTGTACAATCCAGTAAAAATATTTCAAAAGCAATGTTTTCAATTGTACAGTTCAGTAAAAAAAATATTTGAAAATTCCAAAAGTAATGTTTTCAATTGTACAGTTCAGTAGAAAAAATATTTGAAAATCCCAAAAGCAATGTTTTCAACTGTACAGCTCAGTAATAAAAATACTTGAAAATCCCAAAAGCAATGTTTTCAATTGTACAGTTCATAAAAAAAATATCTGACAAACCCAAAAGCAATGTTTTCAATTGTACAGTTCAGTAAAAAAAATATTTGAAAATCCCAAAAGCAATGTTTTCAATTGAACAGTTCAGTAAAAAAAAAAAATTGAAAAACTAAGCTGCAACACTTCAGAAAAATTGCAGGAGGAGGAGGAAACCTCACTTAGAGTTAATTTCACACCATTGAAAAGTTGGCAAAAATTTCTAGTGCTGAAATAGAAAGATTTCGAGGAACTGAGGTAAAGACTGCTTTCTTCACACACTCCTGGGAACCCTCTGATATCTAGTAATTTTCCGCCAATAGCTGGTTGGCTGATCAGCTTATTGGCAGATGCGGAGATGCGAGGGAACTATCTTACCTATATCTGTCACTGACGTTATACTGACCTATATGACATCACGGAAAATGTTATTTGGGAAATATTAATTAGAAAATACGCAGGTTGCGTGTCATACTTTTTATGTGGGGTATGAGCATATGTCAAGAACAAGCACACACACACACACACACACACACACATATATATATATATATATATATATATATAAATATATATATATATATATATATATATATATATATATATATATATATATATATATATATATATATGTGTGTGTGTGTGTGTGTGTGTGTGTGTGTGTGTGTGTGTGTGTGTGTAGAAACGAAAGTTTGGCGCTTAAGTGTAATATCCTGTCTTTAGAGTTACACATACATACATGCATGTACTGAGGTATATGGTAATTACGAAGACTAATCAACAAAATAATAGGTCGGTTTGTTCTTTTTACCGTCTTAATACTAGGCAGGTCAATTAATTTACTCGCTTTAAATATTGGTAATTCTCTAATGCTTCCTCGACTTTGAGTAATTTCACCTCATCTTCTGTAGTTCCTTACCGCATTGTATCGCCTGTGATTTTTTTTTATTCCAAAATAATGAATTCGGTTTACTGAATATGAGAGAGAGAGAGAGAGAGAGAGAGAGAGAGAGAGAGAGAGAGAGAGAGAGAGAGAGAGAGAGAGAGAGGATCCTAATGGGAAAAGAGGCTCCTGTAAACGATAGAAAACGCAGCTTTTAGAACAGCTTAATTAATGATACTCACAATGAGGAAACTGATGCTTCAGATTTTAGTTTTAAAAGTCACGTTTAATGTTAGACGGTTTCTTTATTAATCTAAGAGAGAAGCAGACTGAAAGCTAACTGCAAGAAAAACTGATATCAAATCTACATGAATATATTTCAGCATTTTTAAATTTGTTGGTTTCTATGTGCAGATAATCTAAATATATAGAGCATATGCACACACACAAAAAAACACACACATATATATTGCCAAATTCTCTGTTAAATCAACATATTTATTTCTACTTTTTTTATAGTTCCATCCTTCTTTCCTAGTGTTCTCAAGTGCAGCGATTGAAAATTGATAACTAACTTAATATTCTCTCTTGCTTTCCGGGTTCACTCTGAGTAATTGCCACTTGCACCAAACAGCACAAATCCGCTGCACGCTTGGTAACGCTTTTTTTTTTCTACTGCCAATGGTAGGCTACAACTTCTGTAAGCCCCCTTCTTTTATCCGGCTCCGAGCTTGGCACATTTTGCACTAAATATTGGCAAAATTCGTTCATCTCAACGGGACTTTATTTTGCAGACATTGAAACTATTTACTTCTCAATGAAATTTTAATTTTTACTGATAAACCAGCAGCTAAATGACTTAGAAACTTAATTTTTATCTTTTTAATATGAGGGCATTCTGTCCTGTAAAATTCTACCATATAAGTTCTGCTCTTTGCTGGAAATGAGCGCATGGAGAATAGCGATAATAAATAAATAATTCTTAATAATTACAATATTAAAAAACAATAGCCTGAACTTAACTGGAGATCTCTCGCTCTCCCCTTTAATGCATTTTTTGCGCCGCTTGCGAAGTTATCTTGACTTTTTATCTTTTTAGTTTTTAATTGTAAGAGAATTTGTTTTTTTACAACTAAATGTACTTGACGCTGCTTCCGTCTCAGCCAGGATTTTTACGGTCCGGCTGAGATCAAAGGCATCTCGAAAATACTCCACTGGGTTTGAAAGATGTTTTTGTCAGAAAACCTGAAAAATTCTGCCTTGAGAGTTCATACACTCGCAGTCAAGGAGACTGAAGAGTTCAACGTAGGGAGAAGACCACTGCTCATAAGAAAGAGAGGCGTGGGTCGGCAAACGGCACTGAGAAATGGAATACATTCTGTGGCAATGGGTCACAATGTGACAAGTAAGCCAGGAGCGTAGGTAACTAAACAATAAATCCTGGAAAAAGTGTTGCTTATCTGATGTCTATGTGGCTTACCTGACTGCGAAAGAAATCTCGAATTGCGAGCACTTTGTTGCATATCAATCGAGCTGAACGGTCAGAAATGATCGTACAACTTAATTTTCTGTCGTTAAAGAGGCAGTGTTGTAAACTATGTCTCAAAGCTATGTAGGATTAGAAATGATGAATTTACAAAAAAGCATGAGGATAATTGGATTATCTTTCCTTTTCTCTCTCCTTCATTATGGCTTGTGTGTTTTCTGCATTATAATAGGTTTATTTAATATTTTTTTAGTTAAGCCTGCTTTATCATGACGCGTGCTTGTTAAGACTGTATTGTTTATCTCACAATTTTGCTCATTTATATCTCTTGATTCTATAACTTCTCTCCCCCACTCGATTTGTGTCATTCGCTCGTTTCGTCATTTTTCGTATGTTATTGATGCGTTGGTGCTCGAGAGCTTAGAGAGTCGATGAGGAAAGAGGCATAAAACCGCTTTCAAGAGGTTACTGTTTTTTTTAAACTAATCTAGAGCAAAACGTTATTTACTGCTCTAGAATGTGGTCCATTCCAGAGGAGAGCACCGGGTAAAAAAAAGCGACGGATATCCACATACAACAATAGGAAGATTAAGAAGACAATGAAATCCAGAAAATATAATGCGCGAAACTGAATCAAGAAAGCCCTCGTGATTCCAAACACCCGCCACGTATCTTTGAGTTACCTTCGCGGCTCAGGGGAGAAGAAAAACGATTTATATCGTCTCTTGCTAATAGTTCTGCCCCTTCCCCTTGCTCCCACGACTCGAGTGTTTGTCTGAGGTGTTTTTTCCTCTTGGCAGACCAGAAGAAAGCAAAGTTTCCTTCAGACCTTCGGAGAGAACCTGAAAGATAAACAGTGATTTCAAATCTTAAATATTTCCTTTCGTTAGGGAGTCAGGGATCGGGCGGTTGAAACTAACAACGTTAGGGCGCTGGTTCAGGGTCTAGTCATGATGACGATTCGATTATTTCTCGAATTAAGGACAATTTAAGAAGAGAGAGAGAGAGAGAGAGAGAGAGAGAGAGAGAGAGAGAGAGAGAGAGAGAGAGAGAGAGCATAATCACGACGTTTCCATGAGAGCCGGAGAAACGGAGATCTTACGAATGATTTTGTTTCTCTCTCTTCTTCTTCTTCTTCTTCTGGAATTAAGGACAATTTAGAGAGAGAGAGAGAGAGAGAGAGAGAGAGAGAGAGAGAGAGAGAGGATAATCACGACGTTTCCATGAGAGACGGAGAAACGGAGATCTTACGAATGATTTTGTTTCTCTCTCTTCTTCTTCTTCTTCTTCTTCTTCTTCTTCTTCTTCTTCTTCTCCTCCAGATGGAGGATGTAGGAAAAGGCTCGAATCTGGCGGATTTAAGAAAGGGCAAGACGGGATTACAGAGCTCAAGAGGGCGTTTAGTCACTTCTCAACATAGATGTTACGAAAGCGTCATAGCTATAACTCTCTCCTCGAGACGCCGTGCCCTGGCCGCTACTCTAATCCCTACCCCTCTCTCTCTCTCTGGCGTTACCCGATCTAACTGGATGTAGCCGAAGGCGAATTAGACAAATCACGTGGAGGCATTGCCAGATCCCTCCAAAGTTCACCAGATGTTATTAGATACTCTAAACCTCCAGAACATTTTCGCATCAATGATTTTTTTCTGGGATGGCTGTTCAGAGACTTCTAGTATAATGGCGTGCGGATACAGTTACATGCCTACATGATAATGTATGTATAAATCAAAACACTTCATATATATATATATATATATATATATATATATATATATATATATATATATATATATATATATATATATATATATATATATATATAAATGCATAACTGAATCTGCTAAGTAAAGGACGACAAGTCGAAAGGCCTCGCAGCACTCCATTGTTTTCTTTCTTCGTGGATCTTTTCTTTATATATATATTTTATATATATATATATATATATATATATATATATATATATACATATATATATATATATATATATAGAATGTATATACAAAAAGACTTAATAGGAAATTTATAGAATGACTTTAACTTTCAACTAATCAATTTACTGTTCTTTGAGTCTTCATTTATATGGTGAGAGGAGACCATGAGGGCCCCATCTTCGAGTAAGAAATTCAAAACTTTGTTGTTCATGTAGCTAATGATGTTAAATGATGGATACAACCTAACAAAAGTAGCACTACAACAAGATATTTTCAAGAATAGACATTTAACCTGAAATTTTAGATTCTAACAATTTAGGCTCTCAAAAACCAATCACTGGGGCACTTCCGGCCATTCAGCGCACAAGACAATGAAAAGAGGGAGTTGGAGTGGCTGGACAGCAAGAAAAAGTAAGGAGATGAAGTACGAGTACAAATATTTAAAGGTTGCTGAGTAATCATCTATATTTCATTAACTCTGAACCACTGCGAACAGTTAAGGAATAAATAATCAGGCACTAAATACTCTCTAATTCATAATGGCTTCCAATCAGCCCAGACCGTAACTCGGATACGTATAGCCTTCAAACATGGATCCTTTAAAAGTGACAGTTGGTAGCTTTCGATAAGCGGCATTTCCTTTGATTTGGTGATAATCACTAGTACTGCAGGAGCATAGCAATTTTCTCATAAATCCCTTATTACCTGATAATTGGCGTTTCCCATTTATCCTGCATTTCTAGATTCGGTCCCTGTTCAGATTCTACAAATTCTTCACATTGGTTGGCTATTGCACTGTGAGAAATCTTTTAACCTTGTTTACAATATTAGACAGTATATACATGTTAATATACAGTACACCACATATATGTAAGTATACAGTATAATAAGGATATCTACAGTATACACCACTAATTTAATGAAATTTTCTGCACTAAACACATTGCAAAAAAAAAAAAATAAAAGAAATAAAAGGAGTACAATCTAGGATACTGGAGGGATACATTAAAATCCTCAAAACATTCGGCCCTCCCAACCCCCTTAACATCTAGACTTGGCGATTAATCAGCCC
Source organism: Macrobrachium rosenbergii (assembly GCF_040412425.1). Taxonomy (NCBI): domain Eukaryota; kingdom Metazoa; phylum Arthropoda; class Malacostraca; order Decapoda; family Palaemonidae; genus Macrobrachium; species Macrobrachium rosenbergii. Next base: position 54,177,675 of record NC_089783.1, on the reverse strand, counting down.
TCATCTCAGAGGACTTGGAATCGCCCTTATCAAAGGTTTCGGAATCGATGCCAACAGTCTTGGCAAAGTAACCTTAATTGAGAATGCTGGGAGCGGAATTAGAACCATGAAACTAATCCGGATGACAATACTGCCCATCTTTTCTCTTTTTTCGATTCTTTCCATTCATCCGGAGACTAGTCCAGTGATCTTTGGGGAACGTTGGCAACCAAAGGCGATTGCATGCAACTGCAACGACGGGAATTTCAGCACCGCAGTCAGTCGAATTACCAGTGTCCTGGTCCTGTCGGCGAGTCAGTGTGGTGCATGACCGAAGACCGGAAAAATTAGGAACTTGTCTTACAAGCTTTCGAAGGACAGGATGCCCATGCGTGAGAGGAGGAAACGGAAGACTGCAGACGAAAGGAATTAAAGAAAGATACTTGATAAACAAATAAAAAAAAGAGAATGAAAGAAAGAAAAGCTCTCGTATTTAATGATTTAGCTATGTTGATGTAAATGAATTTAGAAGGAGCGAAGTGATTTTAACTGATTAGCTAGAATAGTTTTTTAGTTGACAAATAGAGGACTACATGGATCGAAGACTAGAACTCACCTCTCAAATTTCCAAACGAAGTTTCCTGGATTCCACTGGTTCAGTTCAGTGCCTTTTTCCCATTCAACGTGAACGAAGTGGCTTTAGGACCCAGAAATGAATTCTAAACTGTCTGAATATTCAAGGGTTATGGTACATAGCGACCCTCCCGTCGTGATGCGAATTATTAAATGGAGTCATGAACGATGACTTGCAGTCAACTCTAACAGAGATTGCTTGATTATCAGGAGAGTTTTCAGGGTTCGGACCTGAGGATGACGAGAAAGGGAAGGGAAATCGGTGTAAAGTGCAGACATTTAACCACTATTCATGTACTTTAAACACTAGGTATTTTATTATGGATTAACGATGAGAAACTTCGGCAATGGTGACCGAGACTTCTCAAAAACCTTCGGAGCTCAGAGGTCCCAACATCCAGACGTTCAAAGCGTCGTATCATCGTATCCGTAAAATGCTGAAATCAGTTTGAGGCAGTCATTTGTCATGTTTACTTTCCAACAGCTGAAAATCCAAAACAGCGCTTTTCTTTCAAATTCGTAGTTTGTATTTCCTGTCGGATTCCTCGTGGTTTAGAGCACTGGAATGGTTTTAAAATTCTGAGACGAATGAGCGGAAAACGAAACATTCGACTGACGGTGAAACTAGATTCTTAGTTATCGGTTTTAATAGCGGCCTTTACTGCTTTTTTGAGGCTGGAGTCATAACTGGAATTAAAAAGTTCTCAAAGCGCCCACCCCCTCCAAAGCGAAATAGATATACCCATTAGGGATTGCAGCAGACTGCGTTTCTGTTTCAGAATCTAATCAACTCTTTTTGAGCTCACAGACTACCCCTCCAGCAAGTCTCATTTAAATCAACGAATAACTTTTTAAAATATCGATTCGAGAAGTGTCATTTGAATCCCTATGCGGCGCAAATAGCTCACATTTCGCAAGCAATGGCTAGCATATGATGTAGCAAAGAGGAGAGTTCAATAAATCAAATTTCTTAATTTAGTACGGACAAAATTCTGCCATTTTATTTCTTTTGTTATAAAAATCATTCTCTCGGCTTACTGATAACGGTTTCATCCAGTAATTGAAAATATAACCAGAAAGGGACTAACGAACAAACAATAACTAGTAAGGAGGCCTCCAACCAATCTTTCTTGACAACGTGATGCAACCAGACACTTTGTTCCCTTCTCTGCTTTTGTTTAACTGCGCAGGCTTGGCTGCGCTTAATTTTGTGACGAATGCACAAGCGGAAAGCAGACCCATTTAAGGAAGCCTTCGTGTGGAACAAACATATGACAAACTGGTAGGTTAATTACCATTCCCTTTTGAAAGCACCGATGTTATGATGAGTTTACCGATAATTGACAGAAAGTCTGTTGCATATAAATGAATCTGCCAGCCCCAAATCTGATTAGTTCTTAATAAAGCTTTGTAAACTTGTTACCACTACTACTACTACTAAATGGGCCCCGTACATTAAGTATACCTTAGTTTAACCAGACCACTGAGCTGATTAACAGCTCTCATAGGGCTGGCCCGAAGGATCCGACTTATTTTACGTGGCCAAGAACCAGTTGTTTACCTAGGCCCGGGACCTACAGCTTATTGTGGAATTCGAACCACATTATACCGAGAAATGAATTTCTATCACCAGAAATAAATTCCTCTAATTCTTCATTGGCCGGCTGGAGACTCGAACTCGGGCACGGCAAAGTGCTATCCGAGAACTATACCGACCAGTCCGACGAGGAACTGGGTCCCGTACAGGATTACTGTGCCAAAGTCATACCAAGGCAACCTTCTTTGGCTCTGAACCTCCATCATCATTATGACTATTATCATTCGGAAAGTCTATCCTCGCATTTGGAACAAATCAAAAGTGGCATATGGGAAAAAGGATCAAATCAGCACTAAATAGAAAACGGTTAGGTTTAATCCAAGGAATATGTGTTGAGAACTCCGAATGAAGAGTATTTAGTTCGTCAATTTCATCAGCTGTGATTTTTTGAATCTACAAAGATTTTTATTTTTTGATTTGTTTATGTTACAGCTGCAGATGTGTTACCCAACGTTGTAACCGTTTGATGTTTGCATTGCAATTTATGGCCTTCCATAAAAATGAATGACTTCGGAATATCTAAAGGTCAGAGTAACACGGACAAAACGCGCGCGCAGGAGTGAGCGGGAAAAGAATTGTTTGTGCTAAATTAAAGATAGAACAACAGCTGTAATGATAAAAAACAAGCAACAGTATATAGTCTCTCTCTCTCTCTCTCTCTCTCTCTCTCTCCTTATTTTCTATATAGGGGAGATCGAAATGGGAATAGAAAGGAAAAATGAAATTTAGCTCTCTCTCTCTCTCTTTATCCATGTCATGTATTTTATTCGCAGAGAAGAAACCAAACGGAAAATGAAGAAAAAAAAATATCCATCACAGTGGAATTAAAAAGAGAAAACTTGTACTTCAGAAAACATAAAAATAAAAAAAAAACAAGTTTTCCCTATCTTTTGTTTACCATTTTCTGTCGGAGACAACAGGGCAATAAAAAAAAAAACTAAAAGAAATCTCTCTCTCTCTCTCTCTCTCTCTCTCTCTCTCTCTCTCTCTCTCTCTCTCTCTCTCTCTCTCTCTCTCTCTCTCCCACTCTCTCTCTCGTTAATCATTCCCTTCAGAGGAAAAAAAAAAGGAAATGAAAAACAATGCATATTCATCTCACTCTCGCTCTGTATGTTTGTCATTTCTAGAATAGGAAACAAGGGAATAAAAGACCAACGAGAAAAGAAAGGAGTATAAACTCCGGACGAAGTCAGTTCCCGTGCCACATGGGCAGCTCCTCAACCAGCCTTGTTTTTCCCCTGACACCTGACCAGCATACCAAAGGGGAAGAGGAAATACCCCTCATGATGGTGATGATGATAATGGAGAAACTCTGCTTTACGATAAGAAAGCAGAGGAAAAACAAAGATAAATGGTATTACCCGACCGCGTTCGGCCTAGATCTCACGGCGCGCGCTGACTGACGAATAGGTTTTATGGCTGGTTGTCCGTGATCGAGTCTTCTCAACGTATGCGGTCGTTCACGGCGAAAAAAAACGAAAATTCGAATTTCTGAAAGAGGTTCTTGAGGGTTAGAGTTACTGGCTCTATTCAGAAGGAATTTGCACCGGAAATGAAAACAAAAAATTCTTTAGTTCCAAAGAGGTCTTAAAGTTTTACTAGTTGGGATTCAAACGAAATATCAGGACAATGCATAAATCACCACGATTTATTTTACAGGATTTGATGTAGAAAATAATGACTCTATGTATAGAATCTTACGATTATTAGTACAGGAATTTTACAGAAAATCGGGAATTTGTATAAGCATAAAAAAGTTTATTTAAAAGTTTTCGCGTTTTCTCTGAAGGAATTTAGTCCTGCAATGGTTTTGCACAATTTAAACCGAAAGTCAAAACTTTACCTAGTCCTTTTACACTAAAATCGACACTGAAAGTCAGGGCTTTATGAGGGATCACCATGCTTTACTTTGTATGAATTTGCAACATATGCCAAGTTGCTATGTTGAAGCTTTTTCTTTTTTATTCAGTTTATATATAAATAATTTCGAGTAAAGGTCTTTAGGCCTTATTTTGCAAAACTGAATCCTGAAACTTAGGATTTTATTTACTCATAGGCCTCTGGGTTTTATTTTGCAAGCATGTATACCTAATATACACAATTTTCGGTTGGGATGTTTGAATTTCCCAGTTCTCTTCAGGCTTAATTAAGATTACTTTCTATTTAGACTTGTGTTTGAATACTAGGATTTCTTAGTCAATCATTTTTACTTTCACCTAATTAGTCTGATCTTTCTTACTTCCTTTTTGAAATGAATGAAGATATTCTTTTTCTTCATTCCACTGAATGTCGTTTTCTTTCATCATAGTATTTTTTTTTTTAAATAAACGCCAAGACTTCTCACAATATTTTTCGCCCCCCCGGCGGGGTTACATTCACGGCATGGTCAACAACAGCTGTTCCGCCGGGAAAAGAAAAATAAACAAGAACGGTAGAGAAAGCAAAAGAAAAACTTTTATTCCATAGTTTTTTTTTCCTCTGAGCTTTGTCGCAGCTCGTGTGTTTATCGAATTAAACGGATTAAGAGGGATTCCACTTAAAACTTCCTTCCGTGTAATGGCGCTAAGACTATTATTGTCCTCCTTTCCTGAAGGTTTGAGTTTCACGGTTAAAGTCGTGCGTTGTCACCTATTTTTACGTGGCGTATAAGACGCATCACTGTCACTGCTATTAGCTGTACTTCTGCTACTACAACGTCTACTGTTATGGGACGTATTTTGGTTATGTGAGTCTCTGTGCGTTATTTTTACAATGGCGTTGCTGATAAGCCTTCATTGTGTGTAAGAAGTCGATAATGTTTGAGTTTCTTGCACTGGAGTCATCCACCAATTTGCAGTTAGATGTGAATTGTGAATGTAGAATAAAAATCATTGTCTCCTTTTCTCCCCTTAGTCACGGTTTGATGCTGGGCATTATATATATATATATATATATATATATATATATATATATATATACTCTGTGTATATATATATATATATATATATATATATATATATATATATATATATATATATATATATATATATATATATATATATATATATATATATGACTCACATCAGGATCAGAACCCAGGTCTTTCAATTGAAAGGCAAGGGTGCTGCCCACTAGGCCATACATGTCATAAAAGAAGTTGGAACCTGAGCGCCAATGCACACAAGGCTCCAACTTCTTTTTATGACTTGTATGGCCTAGTGGGCAGCGCCTCAGCCTTTCAAATTGAAAGACCTGGGTTCGATCCTGATATGAGTCAGAAATTTATTTTTCTGTTCCACACGTGATTGTGTGTTGATTATATTTATATATATATATATATATATATATATATATATATATATATATATATAATATATATATATATATTAAAAAAATAGGTCTTTGGTGTCTCGTCAGTAATAATGATATTAAACCTCAGTGAGCGTTGCCTAAGTAAATTACAAGATTTACATAATGCTTCCGAAATCCTGATTGGTGTCATTATCAATCTGATTGACATTGATAGTCGGGCAGGTTATAGAGAGCTCTTTGCAAAACTATAAAAACATTTGGATTACAAGTCATTTTGAAATTTTTCCTTTATTTCGATTCTCATGATATTATAAAGTAATAATAATAATAATAATAATAATAATAATAATAATAATAATAATAATAATAATAATAACAATAACAAAATGGCTACAGCAATAAAGATAACCACGACATTAACAACAGCAGGAGAAAAGACCCACTAGTGAAATAAGTTTTTCTATTTTTGCTGTCGTAAGCTGAAAACATAATCGCGTTAATAATTCATCTGTGAAAATGTGTGTATAACGGACAGAAAATAGAAACAAAATTTCACCTGCGGGTTTTTTCTCCCATCATCAACAAAAACGTGATTGTTCGTCAATTTCCATCCATAACGATCATATTAACTAAATGTCATTATCACCAAGTCAGTAGAAATTAACCGATCATCACCATTTTCGTGGAAGCGTAAGGTAATATTGACAACTCATATTACGCAGTGACATGCAACGATATCTCTCAAAGGGAAAAACCACATGAAAACCCCTGGCATAAAAGAAGATAGATAACGAAGGAATAAAGAAATGATGAAAGCATACGTTCAAAACAATTGTTGTTGGGCGTCCCTTCCGAGCAATTAACTTCTAACAATAATGTACAGTTATTCCAAAATAAATGAGAAATAAATTCTCATGTTAACCAGCTGTGGTAAAGCAATATGCTGTTGAATATTTCCAGTGGAAAAAATGTGATGTCTTTCGTTTTCAGAATGACTAAATTTGGCCAAGTCTTTTCTGACAACTAACATTCATAAATGATTTAGAGGTTTAGTGATATCAACAATAATATCGTCAGCAAACAAGTTATTGATTCTGACATGTTATTGATTATTGTCTGATTATTATTACTTTGAATTTTTTTAACATCAGTCTTGAAAGGGATAGTGCAATTATGTCAATGACCAAGACATTAAAAGTAAATCTAGTCGAGGATAACATTTATGAGATTGGACCAAATTAATTATTTCTTTTCTGTGCGCATAAAATGTGATAAGAAGTGACGTGAGAATTACAAGTACATAATCATTGATTCGTGCAACTGGAAAGCGCTGCAAATGAATGATTGCTGCAACATGATAAATTATAAAAAAAATGACTGAAAGAGGTTGTATGGGGCTAACATTTAGTACAGGAAGCTTGAAAGATTTCCACTGACTTCACAACTTGTGAACAGAACCTGATATGAAAAATTGGTGGTCAGGTGCGCTGATCAGTTAATCTAACATTCAAAGAAGCCGAAGAGTTACGAAGTACACGTGAAAGAACAGGTTCTAAGAGTAAGGTTCTAAAAACTTTGCGTACTTTTTGCTGCGGCTGAGTACATCTTGGCGTCCATTACTTCCGCTGAAGCAGACTGACGACATTTTAGCGAGGGAAGTGAGGCCCCTCCATCTAAAATAAAAGACCTTCGTTTGCGATACAATCGCGTCTCCTTTAGATGCAATCTTCTGTTGGATACCACGTCACCCTGATCGACAACAGGTCTCATTAGACGGCGATACTACCTTCACTATTACCTTAGTAAAGGGTTCCTACACATTTAGCGATGCTATCTTCGTTTTCTTATCGCGCTCCGAACCAATCTCGTCCCAAACGAAGCGAGATGCTATCGTATGTCGACGTCAACTTCATGATAAAAATCTTGCAGATATCAATAAAACACCAACAGAAGGAAATCGTGTTTCAATCTTGTTTTGTAATCGTATTTTGTACGTGTTTCAGTGGAAGCTCCTCTAGACAAGATGGTCTGCTCAGAAGACAGACGATGTGAATACAAAAAGAGATCAGATTATACAGAGAAAATCGTATTACTGCAATGCGCATCTCCTAAACTTGAAGGGAAAGGAGCGCAATTACTGAGTTAATGTAGCCACGCGCGCGCACACACACACACACACACACATATATATATATATATATATATATATATATATATATATATATATATATATATATATATATATATATATATATATATATAAGCATACAAAATTCCCTTTAATATCCAATTCGCTCTACCTCGGAAATAATATATTTTCATATAAGTTACCCGAAGGGTAATTTTTTAGTTGATAATAAGTTCGTCGTCTCGTGGGCTCGAACGAGTCCTTGTCTTCCGTGGTTCGAGCCCACGAGAAGACGAACTTATTATCAACTACAAAATTCACCTTCGGGTAACAAATATGAAAATATATTATTTCCGAGGAAGAGCGATTTGGATATGAAAGAACATTTGTAGCTTAATGCTTGGATATGAATCACGGTGATGGGATAAAAATTCATATATATATATATATATATATATATACATAGTTTAAATTAATTTATTTTTATCGTACATTACCCCCCTCATAAACACACACGGCAAACACACACACACATATAGATATACATATGTATGTGTGTGTATATTTGCTGGGTAGTGTAGTGAGGACATAATGTGCGATAAAATAAATTAATTTAAACTCTTTATGAAAACGAAAGAGAGAGAGAGAGAGAGAGAGAGAGAGAGAGAGAGAGAGAGAGAGAGAACAACACGCACAAGAAAACCCAGAAAGTTATAACGTCGCCGTCATCGTATGAACCGCCACTTGCATAATTCCCTCCCTCAAGACTTAATAGGCATGAGATCACGTCCAGCAAGGTCGCCCGCTTCAGGTTCCAGTCCCATTCAATTAGCTCTCGTATCTCTTTTCCATTATGAAGAGTTTTAATTGGAATGATATGAGCAGGTCTCTCTCTCTTTCTCTCTCTCCTTCTCTCCCTCTCAAATTAGCCGACCCATGATTGAGTCAAGTAGCGTTGGAGAGGGGACCTTTATATTCAAATTGATTCAAGAGGTATTTTTGGATATTTTACGCTGTTTAAGTTGCTTGTCCGTTCAAATAAATGCGCTCACACATTTTACTTACTGGTAAGTTTATGTGTAATGGATATATGTATAAATGGGCCTCAAATAACTTTTGATTTCTCATTTACTGAAAGTATGTAAAAATGTATGTCCTTAGATGTAAAAGGTGATCAGACATTTCCTTATTAATAATCTCTCTATGTATGTGTAGGTATGTACTGGAGGCAGATGAAAAGCCTGGTTGTAGACACTGCCAAGAAGCTATTCGTGGTCGGTTGGAATTTTCCTTCTGCAACACTGCAAAGATGAAAACAAAATCTCCTCCTAAACCCACCACTGGTAAGATCGAAACCCAATTTTCGAGACCGCCATGACTGAAGTGGCAATAAATAGCGAGACAGACCTGCTGACGGATAAGTGTTCATTTAAGACGGAAAAAACCCCAGTAACTTCTCGTGACAGTAAAGTAACTTGATTTCAGCAAAAAAATTATTATTCTTTTCCAACCTGACTATTTGTAAGAGGAAAAAATCAAAGGAGTTCTTATGCAAAACCTCCTGAAGAGAGTTGTGAAGACAAAAACAAATTTATTAATCTTTTCCAACTTTACTATTTGTAAGGGGAAAAAATCAAAAGAGCTCTTAAGCAAAACCTTCTAAAGAGAGTTGTGAAGACAAAAAGAAATTGATTAATCTTTTCCAACCTTTCCTATTTGTAAGATGAAACAAATCAAAAGAGTTCTTATGCAGAACCTCCCAAAGAGAGCTGTGAAGGCATTAAGGTGAGCCTGACCCAAGGACGGATGCTTATTTTTGTGAATTTGGCACCAATGACCAGCAGCGTGCCTGACTTTTCTTCTTGCAAGATCTTATAGGAGAGTAGACACTCCGCTACTGATAGTTAAATAGCGATACCGTCCCAGCGGACTATTTTCATTGACTTATCCGTTGACATAAATTCAAGCGTTAACAAAATCTGTTCCTTTTACCAGTAATTTACGGGAACTTTATAACTTTTTTGGCAACCCCGGTCAAACTATACAAATATAACGTAAAGCCAGACCAGGAATCAAGTACTGTTCTTTCAGTTCAAAACTTTCCTTAAACTTTACGGATAAAAAAAAAAAAAGTGTCCAACTAGGTAAGCTAGCTTTCCTACAGGAGTTGTTGGCAATGCCACGATGCGCCCGGCCAAATAACTTGTAGCTTCTCTGCCCCCGAATTTCCCCGAAGAAAGTGCCGGGATCCCGGCATTATCGAAATCCCACTCATTAGAGCAGGAAATGACAGGAGTGCCTCATCTGGACAACAGCTCCTCTGCAACCGGAAAAGAACTGCAGGATTTCGTTCAGAGAAATCCACATCAATATTCCGGTGTCCGAGGCGAGCTACCGGCTCTAGTACGGGGGGAAACGCCAGAGCCAGATTAGGAGAATGCAGCTGGGCGAATTCTTACCCTTTAATGCGTGTGGCACAGTTTTCCTGGGTGTGAGGTACAAATTAAAGCAGATGCAACATCGATCTTATTTGGCAGTATTGTGTTTTCTGGCGACGCTTTTTCGTGGCGCAGTGTCACTATTATGGTATACTGGCGAGAGGTGGCTCGGAAGACACACATATATATACATATATATATAAATTTATATATACTGTATATATATACACATATATATATTATTTTTGTATTATTACTAAAAGGACCTCATTCAAATTCAAACTGGATGGTATCTCATGGAGTACTTATTCAGAAAAAGTTACAAGCTTTCTTGGACAAACAGTCCTCATTATCCAGTTTGAATGAGGTCCATTTAGTAATTCTACTAATGCACAGAACAACTGTGTATGTGATAAAGTTAATATATACAGTATACATGTATATGTATAGATATAAAGATAGATAAATGGATAGATAGACAGATACATAAAAAATGAATTAGAAAGAAGAAAACAAGTACTTGGAAAAAGTATTGATTGGTTGTCAAGAATTCAAACGCTTTCCACATCGGGTATCAGGTAATTGCTAACTTAATTTAATGGTAGAGTGAGTAGCCAAACCCGCATTTTTCCCACAACGAGCCTCGTTGACAATAGTTTTAATGCTCTACTTTAAAAGCGTCATGCACCACTAACCCGGGTTTTATGACTCACATTGCAGTTTATGCAAATTCATCATTCTCTGCATTTTTATTCATCGTTGTTTGTTATTTCATTCTATTTTTTCCTTTTTTCATCTGTGGGCACCAGAATGTGTTCAACCTGACTTTTGCGTGTTCATTGGTATTGGTACCTGCGCCTCATTAACAAACTTCAGAAATTTTACAAATATATTATAAGAAGATCTCAGCATTCCTATTTTGAATGATCATAAATCCTAGCCTATTCACGTATATTAATCATAGGGGAAAATGTGGTCATTCGTAAAAATTAAATTAAGGACAAAGGCATAAAGTTGTTTCTGTGGGTAAGTTTAAGGAAATTTTTCGCACAAAGCGCAATGCAGTTTGAGAACGTAAACTAAACCATTATGTTATTTGCTCATCCAGAAAGCCTCGGATATTTATCTGAAATTAAAGGATTTTCAATGTTTTCATTTTTTCTAATTTTAAATTCAAGGAAATCTGAAACCAAAGGACTCTCAAACTTTTTTGATGAATCCTAACAAAAGTTTAACCGTGATGAGAATTGGAAATGTTTTTCTTCTCACAAACCATAATGGTCAGTTTGGAGCGCTTGTGACTCAAGCATTTACACACACAAACACATACACACAAATAATAAATGGGGCCCCTGTCCCCAAGGTGTAAGCTATTCCCAAAGCTTAGTGAATTCGGGATAAAGTAATATTTTTGGCTTAAGAGCTGTGAATATATTTAGCCATATACATACATATATATATATATATATATATATATATATATATATATATATATATATATATATATATATATATATATATATATATATATATATATATATATATATATTATATATACATATATATACATATATTATTATGTATTAAATCTTTGCAGAAAGCTAAATATTTTTATTCCAGTAAGAACGAAGAACGTTTTATTAGAGAAAATAGTTTAACACTGTCATAAAATGTAAATCTTACTTTTATACAGAGATTACCAAACGCTTTTAAAGATGAATGTTATTTTTAGGCATTCAGGAACGGTTAAGAATTTCATTGTTTGTAATTCCCCAAAACATAATAGTGGTTGCATTTATATGATTCTTTGTGCTAGATGTAATAGTAGGTAAGTAGGTCCAACTGGTGAAGAACTTAATTGCCGTATTAAACAACACAGATATGCAGTCGGAACAGGAGAATTGACAAGCGTTTTATTTGTACACATGAAAGATTTTAACCACTTTCAAATCTGGAAAAACTCATCATAGCTCAGATCTGTAATTAATACTGTTAAAAGAAATATCATTAATCAGTACACATCTATCTTAATTATGCATCCAGATACACGTCGTGTCTACTCACCCGTACCTGTAAAACTTCCCGGAGTGTAATGGAGTTCGAACCCATTACTGTCAGGAACAGGGTTGAAAACACATCCCCTGGAATGACATTTGGAACTCGACAACATATTAAAACTAAAATAGCCCTTAACCGTTATATAAAGATGATATCTACAGCTGTTTTCGTCCGCATCATAGAAAAGGTACCAGCATTCCCGACGGCGCGGCGTCGCAACCACGGCTCTTCTCGGTATTGATAAAATTCTTATTACCACATAGGTCCTGCTCGGTAGTAATGCAAGTATTTCTTTTGTTCCCTTCTGTAGGTTACAATGCTAAAGGGGCTTCTCGGGGTTTAGCTTTGTGTTCAGCGATTATCCACCTGGGGTTTCAACGGCTTCTCGGCTTTTATTTGTGGTTCATTTTAGAAGCACACACGCAGAAGGGAATACACAAACAAATATAATATACATGTACATATATATATATATATATATATATATATATATATATATATATATATATATATATATATATATAAAGGCAAAATCCACGAAGGAAAGAGAAACACTGAGTGCTGCGAGGCCTTGCGACTGTCGTCCTTTACTTAGCAGACTGAAGAAATATAAAAGTAAGTCTGCTAAGTAAAGGACGACAGTCGAAAGGCCCCTGAAGTATTCCAGTGTTTCTCTTTGCTTCTGGATTTTGTCTTTATTTACAGATTCAACACGTTCCATATTTTCGTGATTCAGTTATACTTACAGCATATATATATATATATATATATATATATATATATATATATATATATATATATATATATATATATATATATATATATACATATATATCATGCCGCCAATGCCGTGGGATGCAAAGAGCATCTGAAATTCTGTTACTCATCCCCAGCACCCTGTCTCATAGTTTTCATCCAAGCAGGTTTGGGTCATCCAGATTTTCTTGTGCCCGCATGACCCCCGCTGACCACCATAGGAGGTGCGAGGAATATGCCCAAGCCATCTTCATCTCCCTTGATCATTATCTCATTTACAAATGGAACCTGAGTAATTACTTTATCCCACTCTACCCGGCCATCTGTCATGCCATGAATCATGTCTTTTCAGCGGTGCAGATCATCAAGGATAATACGTTATCTTATTTTCGTATACAGTTTCTGTTTATCTGATTTTCAAGTTTTATACAGCTTTTTTTTTTTTTTTTTTTGTCTTTCATTAACTTCCAACTCAAGAGAGCCTGTAGTGGATATCGTGTTCTTAATGATTTGAAAGATCCAACCTCATTAATTCTTCCCACATCTACTTATTTCATTCATAACTGTCCCCATTTCTTACATTTTTTTTTATAGTTTTGTCTTGAGATTCAGCTCTCTAAGTATGTCAGTGCACAGTACGTCCAGCAAGTTTCTGTCGTTACTCTGGCCTAATCGCCCCCTTCTCTTCCACCCCCAACCACTTTAATCATCATGAAATCCATGAGAAGGTCTGATATTTCAGGAATTATTAGGCTTTTTACTCCATCACAGTAAAATATTATACTACTGTGTCATGCAAATCGATTCATGGTCCCAACTGCGTGCCTCTGGTTTAGATCGCCTTCAAATTGTCCTCAACAATCGAGTGTATCTCTCATTTGCGACACTTCTGTAAATATTTATTCACCAACGAAAGAGAAAGTTAGAGAAAGAACTCTTTCATTGATCGAGGAACCTAACGGGAAGAATGATCCAAAGGCATTGACAAAAAAATGCGGCTTCATGTGTCATAAACTCCGTGACATAAATTTTTATGGGAATGTTGTTAAACAGGAAATTAAAATGATAGATTAGCTCTCTCTTTTTCACACACACACACACACATATATATATGTGTATGTGTATGTGTGACTATGTAATTTTATATATATATATATATATATATATATATATATATATATATATATATATATATATATATATATATATATATATATATATGTATTTAAATGGATGTATGTGTATATTCCAGGATAACTCTGAAACGCACCGACCAATTTCAACCAAACTTGGTACAGATATGACTTAATACCTGGAAAAGAATACTGTAGGGGTAAGGCATCACTGGCACCGCGGCAGGGGGCTGTGGGAAGGGGGTGACATGTAAAAATAACCGAAAACGACAGATATTAGTGTCAAATCCATAGTTTTCGAGGTCGCCGAGGTGAAAAGTGACACTCACGATGCCCTTTAAGTCCAAGCTCAGTCCCAATTGGAATAGGGGGTGAGAAGGGGTGAAATATAAAAGATTAAAAATGTTGGTCATTGTAACTGAAGCAACTATCTTAACAGGAAAGGGAGGAAGAGAGAGAGAGAGAGAGAGAGAGAGAGAGAGAGAGAGAGAGAGAGAGAGAGAGAGAGAGAGAGAGTTTATCGGTTGTCATTCAGAGTTTTCCCGGCAGCACCGGGTTGGTCAGCTAGTATACACGCACACACACACACACACACACACATATATATATATATATATATATATATAGAGAGAGAGAGAGAGAGAGAGAGAGAGAGAGAGAGAGAGAGAGAGAGAGCGAAAACGTCTTAGGCAAACGTAATGCCCTTGTATAAAGTACACGCTCGTTAATACAGAGAGAAAATAACAAAATCAAATAATCTTATTTATGATTACCGCTGGTAATCAGTCACTAGCTGAGCTCAGAATGGAATATCTACAACGCTTCGTATAACGCACACCTTGGCATTCTGGTTAAATACCACGCTCTGACATACAAGCCAAACGGTAAGCGTAATGAATATTGAATTGAGGACAAATTAAGTGGCGTATGTGGTCTCGGCTCGCAAAGTTTACAAATGGAAAACGAAAGCTAACGCAGAGAGAATATCTTATGAGTGGTTTCGCTCTCGTGGGGTGACGGTTAGTGCAAGGCCTTCACGTGTTGATGGTATGCATTTGACAGGGCACTGAACACGTACATTTTTCTGCTCTCTCTCTCTCTCTCTTCTCTCTCCACCTCTAACTGTGAGCCACAACCGGCGTCTACCAGATACAGAATTCACTGCTTGGGTCAACATATAACATAAGTGCCCATTTGTCTCTCCTCGTCCGGTTCGAGAATCGAACACGAGTCCTCCAGTTGTGAGCTGGATGATCTACTACCCTGTTTGCGAGAACACAGCCCAACAGAATACGAGGAACCGTTTGAATTTTGGAATGACAGTTGATAGATAGATAGATAGATAGACCGATAAATAGAAAAAGAAAGGCTCTTACTTTTAGCTAATTCATTTAAGCTCCGAAATTTAATTTGATCTTGTCTTCTGCGTATCCATTCTTTATATTCATCAGTCAGGCAAGTTTTTTTAATTCCCCAAGTACTTTTCTCAGTATATCAATCTGTTCTCAGTATTATATAATCCGATATTTTAAGGCTCATTTATTTCCAATGCAAAGGGCTAAAGTATTTCGCTTCTCGACTTCGATACGTTTTCAGCAGTGCTTCCAGAAATTTCCCTTGCTGTCTCCTGGAAGGCTCCCCCACCCTGCCCCCCCGCCCACCTGAGAGCATTCACCGCTACGGAAGCTCACTCAGGAGTTTCATGGCCAATCCTACTTACTCCATCTAAATGCAAACACACTGAATGATGCCAGTAAGGAAGATGCCTCGTCGTAAATATGGTTTCGGTTAAACAAAATGTGGAACCATGATCGCTCTGTCTTTTAGGCTATTTTCCTTGACTGTTACGTATTTCTCTAAAGTGTTACACGTTAATGACACTTCTTAACGCCATGTTCACCTACTCCTTCATACGAAGGAGCTCTGAAGGGGTTTCCTACAACATCTCCGTAACATCCTCAGCTATCATGGTATTCACGGAAGAACTCACTATGACTTCTTTTCAATTTTCGACTGCATTATGTCGACTTCTTTTCAATTTTCGACAGCATTATTATGTAATAATCTTGTAAACAAAACTGCTGCTGATACAGTGCATTGTGGAACTCTTTGCGTAACCTCTTGCTAAATCTACTTGTAAACCATTACGAAGTTCGTATTGTTATGCTGGTAACAAGTAGCCTCTTCACTTATTGACGAAACCCTCTCTTTTTGTTTTTTCTTCTTTTCATTGTTTTATTCTTCTCTTCGTGAAGGCAATTTATTATTCTTTATCGTTTTGGGTTTTTTTCTGGTCATAAAATCATTTATGATTATCGGTAAAACATACGCACGCATTCAAAAAGAGCCGGCCAAAATACCGGTAAACTTTTCATGTTTCTGGAAAACCTAATCAGTTGACATATTGTGAAATGTTGATTTTCATTTCCTTTATTTTACTTACTCTTTACGTCGGATTTCAGTCTATTTTTTTTATTGTAACGCACTGGCATCAAACTAAATTTCCGTCTGATAATTCTGTAGACCTTTTTCCTATATTGCTCGCTATTTGTAATTCTTATAGTAAGGTTTCCTTTCGTTTTATTAATTTGATTAATTTCTCACTTTGGTGACTGGATGGAGGTGACAAAATCACAGTTACTGTCATTTCACTTATATTATTTAGCGTTTTTTTATCTTTTGCTCGCAGATTTCTTCAAGATATTAACTAGTGATATCGTTTTCATTTTCCAAGTGGATATTTATCACTTACATGCAAGTCAACTTATGCAAATCAAAGCAAAATGCATTCTTTCTGGCTAATCGTTTGTCATATGGGTGTGCGCGGTTCACTTCCGCCTATTTTCTCTACTCAATCATTCCGTCGGCGTCTCAGGCCGCAGAGTGCGAATAATTATTATTGCTGTTTTCACGAGAAGGGTGAACTTGAAGAATGCGATACCCGCATGCTGTAGGCACTGACTTTTGGCACGAGGCTGCAGACTTTTAATCGTAAAATGGCCCTTGCGACGGAGTCTTGGCCTTCTTACGACCGTTTTCTGTGACCATCTCCCTTCCCTTCGTAAGCTGTGCTTTCATGTTCTCGCTTTTTCTTTAAATATGCTCTTTATCGCATATTGTGATTCCTCTAGTCTTTGGCAGCACTTGAATTCATTGTTGTAGTGGTTTCCTGACTGGCTGTTTACCTACTGTCACTCTCTGCTCCCCTTTTTGATATAGCCCTTCACCCTCTTCTGTTTCTTCCCCTTATCTACGGATACTTTGACGGTGAACGGGAAACGAGAGGAAACAGGAAATACGCGGAAATAAAACTAGAACTTGGTAACACTTACAGTAACCAACTATGAGAGTCCATTCTCAAGATCACGTACCGATTATCTTGTGCCATTCCAACACCCTTTCGCCGTAATTTGCATTCTTAGTCTGCTGATGTTAAAGGGGGTTTGGTAGAATTTCACCAGTCTTGAGTTTCAGTCAAGGTCCAGATCACTGTCTTTTAAATGTCCTCTCATCGCCATTGCAATAATTTCCAGTCAAGGTCAGATCACTGTCTTGTAACTGTCCTCTCATCGCCATTGCAATAATTTCGGTGTGAGTTTCAGTCAAGGTCCAGATCACTGTCTTTTAACTGTCCTCTCATCGCCATTGCAATAATTTCGGTGTGAGTTTCAGTCAAGGTCCAGATCATTGTCTTTTAACTGTCCTCTCATCGTCATGGCAATAATTTCGGTGTGAGTTTCAGTCAAGGTCCAGATCACTGTCTTTTAACTGTCCTCTCATCGTCATGGCAATAATTTCGGTGTGAGTTTCAGTCAAGGTCCAGATCACTGGCTTTTAACTGTCCTCTCATCGTCATTGCAATAATTCCGGTGAGCACTTCCGTGACTGAGCTTATCTTCTCATCTGCGCTAAGTAAGCAGAAGAAAGATAGAGAGAGAGAGAGAGAGAGAGAGAGGAAAAAACTCCTGGCATTGTTGCAGCAATATACACTCACCCCAGCATCATTTGGCAGCTCCGCCGTTGCAGTCCGCACGCTGTCTTTTCAGAATTCTTTCGGTGACCCAGCTCAAGGATGGCGTATTAAAAGAATTCCACAACAGACACTTTCAGTGGGGAGACGAGGACAAATATTTTCTTCAGTACATGTCTAGCGGGACATTTAATTATCCTTAACAGATGGTGAGTCACTGAACTAAGACCATCGTTAAATGGCTGTTTTGCCGTCTAATGAGAACCGTTCGATAGATGCGGAAGGCTGTTTTCTGACAGCTGTTTTGCGCGTTCGGTGTCGTCATCTGACTCTGGCTTTGGATTGCTTTTCTCCGTCCGGTTATGTGACAGAGGAAAGCGTCGATTTACTATAATTGATCGTATATTTTGATGTGCGTAAATCTACGTTAAATTATTATACAGTCTCTACGGAAGAAATGCTATATATAAACTAACTTACACTTCCTGCCTGTTTATTGTGCTTTTGAGTACAAGATTATGCACTTACAAACATAATCACCCATATACTGAACCTGCTTGTATGTACGTATGTATGTATTACTAAACATTACTGCGCGTATATAAGCAATACAGAACATCACGAGAATCAGCTATGGGAAAGCGTCATGGTATGGCAAGTTAAGAGAATCTTTGTTCCTGCTTGAAGGGCAAAGAGACTTAGTTATCAATGAATACTGCATATCTATAATATAGTCAATGTCACTGAGAGGACTGCTGAATAAATAATGTGAAATGATCAACTATATAAAAAAACAACTCTACGCTAATACCTTGAAGATTTGAAGGACGCGAGTTACATAATGCACTTCCCTGAATTTTTAAGAATGTATACATCAACGTATGTATCATCTTATAAAAGTCTGATAACAAACTGCCAACCCATACACACGCACACACACACCTCTCTGTATACAAATACATATATATATATATATATATATATATATATATATATTTTATAATATTCTCTATTTGTCTTTTTAAATATATTTTACAAGCGGAAGTTTTACAAAAGATATAATTTTATTACCTACAAGTTTTAATTATATCACAAATACACTACACTATGTATTCCTTTAATCAACATCGGCGTCAATGACCATAGAAGTCACGACGCCTGATAACTTAAAACCATTCATTCATTCTGTATTTGTCTCGACATGTATATCCATAAAGGAAAACAAGTAAACAATAAATCTTGTCGCAGCAGTAGCAAGCAATTAGTATCAAATCGTTGGCCCATAAGGATTGCCCAGTTACATGACATTGTATCCAGTAAGTAATTATGATTCTCGAGGAAGGAATGCTACCATCTTTTATGTAAGAAAGGACTATTGATTCTCTACCCACTAATTCATGGGAGCCATTACGATGTGAAGCCTATTCTTACTAAGCGGTGTAGGTGAAGAGGGCATTAAATCATTTGACATGATCATATGTAATTTTTCCTTATTAGACCTGACGGTACTTAACTTGATTTTTCCGTTCAGGTTATGTCAGAAATTGACCAAAGCTTAAATGTACACGGGGAATTACTTCACTGACTGTCTAAAAAAAATCAATGAACTAAGTCCCAAGTAAAAAAAAAAAAAAATTAAATTTAACAGGCACCAATATCATAATTAAACATGAACTTTCAGTCGACATTCCACTAACAGAACAAAATATTCCAGGAAATTACTATTTCAAGTTACTTGAAGTAAACTGCGGTGACTTTCAGTCAACAGTCGGCTAACAGTCAAGGTAATGCAAATACAAAACTGTTTCACTTATCGAATGTGATACTCGACAAACGCTCTTTATCAATGGACACCCTTTACAAAAATACATTGAAAGGATTTTGTTTTCGCCATTATAATAAACCAACCCTGATGAATGTTTATAAATAAATTAATGCTGAAATCTAATTGGGACTAAAAAATATTCTTTGTTGTCTAAACAATGACATCCAATTATCGTGAAAAAACGAAGAAAAATTCACGCGGACTGACAATAAATTTGAATTGGATTTTATTGACAAAAAGAGTTCCTCACAACATTCGCAAAGTTATTTATAATTCAGAAATCACAGACTGTGCTGCGGGGTTTCCAAAAGCACGTGGTGGGTATTCCTTTGTTATATAAATTAATTTCCGCGGGCAGTCTCACAGAAAGGTACAACTCATCATTAGTATAAGTTTGCAAGTTCCTATTGCTCATGATGTACTCGTATAATAATGTTATGATTTTACACTAATATTTCTGAAAGTTATATATATATATATATATATATATATATATATATATATATATATATACATATATATATATATATATATATATATATATATATATATATATATATATATATATATATATATATATATATATATATATATATATATATATATATATATATAGACAATTTTACCACAAGAATAATATAATAAGGAAGTAAATCCTGACCTGCTTCTTCTCCATATCTAAGACATTTTCGAAGGACTGATACAAAATGGTAGAAATTACCAGTATATATGTTAGAGGGATAGTACAATCAAACATACAGGGCGTTTGGAAACCAATTATTCACCCATGACAGGTGAGAGGAGGGGGAGGGAGGCGTACACTCATTAGTACCTGAGGTCAGGTGCGAATATTAGGTTTCCTGCGGCCTGTACGCTCGTCTGCACTTTCCACTCTAGCAAAGATGATGTACATTTCTTACTGCAAGTGTATGTCTTTTTCTAAAATGTCTTAGAGAAAAAGCGGTCAGGATTTATACCCAGTGTATCATTTTTCAATGTAAGTATATATATATATATATATATATATATATATATATATATATATATATATATATATATATATATATATATATGTATATATACATATATATGTGTATGTATGTATATATATAGTATATGGGTTTGTGGCTATGAGCACCGATTTGCAAGCATGTATCCTCTTAAAAACGTTTAAGAAATCATTTTTAAATATCTCTTTCATGAAAAAACGCTTCCTTGGGAGTAGATGCCCACGGGTGTGTAGCATGCTCCGCAAGAGAGTGTCTGTTAGCCTAACTCAGTGTCCTGAATCTAAAGCATTTGTTATAATTATTTTTGTTCTATTTATTTTAGTCAAGAAACAGGTTAATTGGAGCGCCAATTGTTCTGAATTTCAAAGCAAGAGGGCGAAGTCTTTTGCAAAGGTTTGGCAATCACTACTATCCTGGCGTTTCTCTTGGTGCCGTTAAATGTCATCTTTGAAATGACAGAAACATTTACTTAGATATTGACAGTAATATGTCTATGACTATGCATGAGAATCTTAGCGCTGGAGTAATCGCGAGCATCGGTAAACCTCAGTGAATGAGTCTTAAACTCATCCCATTTGAACCCTTGCAGATTTTACTGGAATGCTTTATTTTAGCGATTTATTCATAAACTTTGGAACAGAGTTAAGAACAGAGTAAGGAATGGTATAATTATGTACATTCAACTTTTTCTGAGGAAGAGTATTTCTTTCGAGTTACGTGTATTAAAAGTCGCGCGATTTGCGCACGCGCGTGCAATACACACATGCAGACAAGGAGCCAGAAAGTGTTAAAGCAACGCAGACCTTCGGTTAACAATGACTAGCGAGAAAATGGAAGCTAATGGCATCAGGAAATGCTTTGTAATATAATAAAAAAAGTTAAAATGCTTCAAACAAACAAAAGCAAATGAGCATAACCAATTTCATAAATATGGGATATCCTTAAATAGCAAATAACCGGCAAATGAATGGGAGAAATAATGAAAGTGGCAGAAAACAGAGTGATGAAATACGACGCAAAAACGCATCTCACCACGAAGGGGATTATGGCCACCTCTTCCGAAAGTGAGCTCTCATCTCACTGCCGATGCTTCGAGGTCAAAAGCTTTCGATAACAGATAAAAAGCGGCCTCTTGCGCCGCATGCTATTAGGGAGAAGTCTCCCAAAACAAGTTTAGGATCTTAATTAACTTACAATGCTTTCTTCCTCTCTCTCTCTCTCTCTTCTGCTTCAAAGATCAGAAAGAAAAGGAGGAATGGCAAAAGTGAAAAACTGTATGCGTATCTCTCACATATACACAAACCCATAAATCGAAACCTTTACAGCAGCTTAATCCTTCCCTTTTTACTTATTTTTATAATATACTCTACCCCTGTTCATTATAGTAATGCATACCGGCATTGGCTGTGACATGATGGTTTGATTAAATTGCCGAGTCATTTAACTTGACGTAACTGCTCTTCTTTCAGAATTTAAACAAAAATGAATCAAAGCTCATTTAATTAACTGCTGTTTTATCGAATTTTATGCTCCCTGACATTTAACTGTGTATCTTTATGTGGCATACCTGTTTAACTGTTAAGTTGGAATGCAAATATTCAGTCGTAATAATATATCTCAAAGTAGTAATTTGCTTGATATTATTAATCATCTTTTTTAAAAGCAGCATTCTAATATTTCTACACAGATGTATATATATATATACATACATACATATACATACATATACATATACATATACATACATACATATATATATATATATATATATATATATATATATATATATATATATATATATATATATATATATATATGCATGCATCCACATTTGCAAAAAGTACGTTTTTGGATGCCACCAAGTAACTTTCTGCACGTTTAGTTTTTAGTTATCCTCTAAAAGTCTTCACGAATTTCAGTCAAAGGTAGCAAGCTCGGTAAATGCTTTCAAACCATCTCTTCCTGGAGTAACATCCAACACAAAGTCTATAAGTTGTAAATCAGTTTACAAGACTGACAAATTCAGGGACACTGTTCCTGAATTAGGCGGGTGACCAATGGGGTATTTTGACATCGAAAGCCACGTTGGAGACGGCCCACTATTTCCTGCGGACTTCCCCGGGGGTGAATGGTTACAAGAACTTTGTAATCTCAGATTGTACTTAATTTCTGTGAAGTGTCAAGTTCAGCAGCCTCATTCTGAAATTATAAAGAGAGAGAGAGAGAGAGAGAGAGAGAGAGAGAGAGAGAGAGAGAGAGAGAGAGAGATGGGGTATGGACGATGATAAACTATGTGATTGGGACACTTGCATTTAACTTCGCCACATCACAAAAATCATACCAAGCGTTTTGCTTTCTTCTACACAACCTTCTGTTCTAAGCACAAATTCATTACCTTGGTAAACGATGTCGATAACCATGCGTCATTTGGCTGGAAGAGCCTTAGGCGACAAACATCTTGGGGAATGTTATTGAGCAATCCGATCAAGGAAACACCAGTGAATGTCCTGAAGGACTTTCGTTGGCGGAATGTTTGAAATGAAATTTATTTCGATTCTGGAGTCGTCTGCGGGATTTTGGCTGCTGGGTCAGGTTTCTTTGGCTAGCGGTCAATTTGGGGGTCTCTGATTGCTTTTATCTTCGACAGGATTTCATTGGTGTTTGTTTTTCATTTTTGGTGACTTGATCATATGTATATGCATATTTTTCACACTTAACGGTCAGTGAACCAGTAAAAAATTGTAAGGTAAGGGTGGTAAAATTCCTCTTAATCATCACCTGTCATAATCCTGTTTATTATCATTGTTACTATTATTGCTGTCGTTTGATGGATTTTTCTATAATATCATTTAGTATTTTTTTATCATTATTGATTTTCTTCATAATGATGTGATTATTTCGAATATTTCTCCTGATGGTTTTCGGAAATCTTTAACATGTTCAATCACCGATCAGCTTCTGTGCAACGGTTACCCACGAAATCTGCTTTCGCGATTCCGTGGCTTTTCCGAAGTGAAAGGCCTCACAGCCCGTTGAAAGGCGACTTCTGGTATCTGTTTTGCTTCTAGACGAAGAAGAAGAAGAAGAATAAACAACAACAAAAATCACTACCAGTTTCCCAAGTTGGCAGGGGTTTAAGAATCCCGTGGCCCGGAGAGAAAACAATAGGTAAAAGTGTACAAGTTGTCATCTTATTTTTGTACACCAGGTTTCGCCACATTTTCCCCAGCTATAATGCTGTGCACGTAAATGAGTATCGTGCACACGTAGGCAGATATTTATTTCCTGTGAGACCTGCTTCTCTCTCTCTCTCTCTTCTCCCTCTCTTGCTGCAACATAGCCTTCGGTGAGCTAGTATGTTTGTTATGTGCTTTTGTTTCTGTGATGCAAGGTCTTAAAGACTGATGAAATATATGAAAAGAGGAAATAACAAGAGTGCTAAGTAGACAGCATGCATCCGCCAATAGATTCTGAGAGCGAATAAATGAACATCTACCACCGAGAATGGTAATTATTATCGATAATAAAAATTTTCTACAGGATTACTAGGAAATTTTGCCGGTTTATTTTTTCAGAGTTTGGAACAGTCAGTTTAGATGGTGTTATCGAAACTTTTTGTCGATGTCCGTCACAAGTTCAGCATTTGATTTAAAGCTTTTACTCACGCATTCATCAAAACCCGTTCAGCCGCTCTTCAGGTATCCTGCTAAAAAAACAATTGGAGTTACACATACAAGCGACATATGTAAATGAAAACGATTCAAAGCGATGGTGCAAATTAGTGGATGTATGGTAAATGT
The DNA here is from genome assembly GCF_040412425.1 of Macrobrachium rosenbergii. Taxonomy (NCBI): domain Eukaryota; kingdom Metazoa; phylum Arthropoda; class Malacostraca; order Decapoda; family Palaemonidae; genus Macrobrachium; species Macrobrachium rosenbergii. The sequence continues at coordinate 54,153,057 of NC_089783.1, read as the reverse complement.
CCACTACCAAACATCGTGGTCACATTAAGCAAACGCAGAATATCATTAGAATCCTTAATTTAGGATTGATAATTAATCCTGTAGGCAGCAAACGGACAGGTGTTAACAACAAGAGAGAATAAGCAATTCAGTTTAGCTTTAACCGTCCACGATCTTCGTATTAACAATTGCATGACAGGCATCAAATCGTGAACTGGTCTGCGAGAAAGATTGAACAATTGAGCTCAGCGTAAGCCGAACCCACATTTTTTATCGTTCTCCTCCTGTCTAGAATTACTCTCTGTCTGTCTGTCTCTCTTGGAGTCTCAGATAAACAGAATATCGTTATCTGGTTAACGTACACGTAGGTGAATTCTAATCCCGCGAATTATCAAGGCCACCAAAGTGATTTCTTCGAGACGTTCACCCCGTTTTTAATTGCATGCTCGTGGACTAAACGCGCGCTGTAAAGCAAGCATTTACCTTCCTTTCTATACTGATGCTTTTGAAAACTCCGGCACTCGAAACACCTGCAAGAAAACACGCGCGCGAGCTCTCTCTGGCTCGGTAGTGAATTGCAGGAGTGGTGTGAGTCACGGGTGAAGGAGAAGGGACAAAAAAGCGGCGCGACTCATTCGAATAAGGAAAACTTGTAATTCCGCCCCGTTCTCTTCGGTTTGCTTTGCATCTCTTCTTTTCCTGTCTGTTTCTTCATATCTACATTTTCCTGGTTGGAATTTTGCTTAAGAAAGTCAGTGACTAATAATAATAATAATAATAATAATAATAATAATAATAATAATAATAATAATAATAATATTTCTTTTTCATTAAGCAGAAAACAAACACTCGAGGTACAATGCGCTATGGGTCTTAGGGGACGAATGGACAAAAACGCGTACAAAAACATGACCGACAAATTTTGTTGATTATAGTGTTTAAGACAATTTATTTTCCTCTTTCAACCCGGTGCATATTTAACCTATGGTCTTGTCAGAGTTCCAAGGACGTTCCGGATTCCAATTGATTTACAAAGGAACTTAGGTAACAGAAAGAGAGTAGGAACGTCGACGAACAGCAAATTTACTCACGAAAGTTTCTCCTGACCCTCTCTCCTTGTAAGAAGAGAGAGAGAGAGAGAGAGAGAGAGAGAGAGAGAGAGAGAGAGAGAGAGAGAGAGAGAGAGAGAGAAAGGAATGAACAAGAGAGAACCAGAGGTGGGTATGCGAACGAGCCAGCTACATGGACCGAGATATCCTTAAATACACTAAGCGAAAAAATGCTCAGAGAGAGAGAGAGAGAGAGAGAGAGAGAGAGAGAGAGAGAGAGAGAGAGAGAGAGAGAGAGAGAGCCTATTCAGGCAGCTCGAACAGATGAGATTGAAATACAGCAGTGCAGAATGTTAGTTACAGAGATAGATGAACAGAGGCTTTATATGAAGGCAGCTCGAATAAACGGTTCTCTTTTATCAGAATCACAGGTTTCAGCATTGCCACTCGACGGCGGAAATAATTGCCAATAATGGTTGCAAATCCTGCAACCATTGCTATTGATGGCTTCGTAATTGAAATACAATAGCGAAAAAAATGGCTCTCATCGGGACCGTTGCCATCCAGGTAGGGTCAAATGCGTAGACGTTAACTTTCGCCCTTCATTTGATGTATAAGGAATGACAAACTTGATGGCGATGTTTTTTGCCCAGTTTAGTTGCAAGCGACAAAAACTGATACTGGTTTATCAAGTCATAACTCAGACTGAAAAGAATTCTGCATGAAAAGTTGTTTTATTGGTTAATATTTTTGGTAAGTTACGATAACAAAAACGTAAGGAAAGAAAGAACAGGGAAAATTCTGGCTTTTTCTTTTCTATTTCCTTTCAACCTTTCGGGTGGGCCGGCGTTTCTTCCCAAAATTCCGGGGGAAGAAGTTTGACGCTACGAGAGAGTACAAGGTCCTGAGGTGACAAGGACCATCCAGTTCTTTCTAAGGAATTCAGTACTTAAAACACCGTCAGGAATGCTTCGCCCATTTACCCTTTAACAAGGTGCCCTAGAAAGTACTTAATCTTCGTAGCTAAGTACTTCCTCCCTCGAAATGTTTATCGAGAATGGCATATCTTCGGTGGGATGCGAAAACATTTTAACCAGACCTCAGCACGGGCGAACAAACCTCTCCGAGAATTCGCGGACTTCTGAGAATCAACTTTGTTATGAACAATAAAATTAACGGAGAGGCATAACATTCAGGACTTTGTCTTAACCATCTTGTAAGAAAACCGAGGACGTTCCGTTTGAAAGTTATATCAGAAAGATATGCAAGGTCCGTAGTTTTCGACTTGTATCAGTATCAGTGTTTCTGATCCGTTTCGTACGCGTACGTTTCTAAACATCCAGTTTGAATCGGCAGATTTCGTCTTGGAAGTCGCTCAGTACAGTCCGCAAGAATTCTGAAACCTAAGTTTTGCCAGAGAGCACGGGTACTGAATGCTGGAAGAATGCGGAACTGTCAGTAGTATTTCCCTAGTTTTATCCTGTTACACTTCATAGATTAATGCATAATCTTTCACAGATTGAAAACCAAAAAATTATGTTTTCACAGAAAAGTTATATCCAACTGTATTAAGAAGTCAGAGAGAGAATATTCTAACACTCCTGATAATATCTGAATTTTACAGATAAACAACCAAAATGGATAAGTAAGTTAAAGCTAAAGTTGTTTAGAGAAAACGAAGAAAGTACAGTATATTCTACTACTACAGTGATATAAGACTTGCATGAAATCCAAAAAAAAAAAAAGAAAATTAAAAAACACAGATGGACAGTAAGCTTGTAGAAATATGTGCACTGTTCCCTCCGGGCGAAATGTAAACAAATCCCTTTTGTCGATTCAAGTTAATCTTTTTAAAAGCCAACTTTTATGGAAACAAAGCCATTTATCTGTAACGATTTGCGTGGCGTGCATAGAACCGTACAGGGCAATGCAACGTTCATGGAATGATATTCGGCTATCTCAGACAGCTGTTTGAAGCCCACTGCGACCCGTTGCACGTTGCAACGGACCGGTAAGACTGCCTCAAGTGCAGGGATTTGCCTTTATTTGTTTCTTTTACGCGTGTCTAACCTTCTCCGTTTATCGTTTCTTTTATTTGGAACACAGAGCACATTTTCAAGATTTGTTTAAATAGAGAGCTCAAATAACTTTTAACCCTCTGGATTCCACCTGTAAATATATTTTCAGAAACTTATTCTAAGCGACTTGAATTTTCGCCACGCAGAGCAAAGATGAACCTTCTTTATCTTTTTAGACGGAGACTTGCCTTCACGGCACTACCCTGGAGTCTAATTTATTGCTGTCGGCTTGATTACCGGAGAGGTTTTAGCAAAGTAACCTAGTTCTTAAGCTTGACTCTTGTGGGATTTTAGAACTGCAGCTCATTTTCAGTGAATTTTTCAGACAGGTTTCTGTTGTACATGAGCAAAGTTAGATAATATTAATTACGAGGAATTTGGACTTGAAACATGACTTTCCGTTTAAGTACGGGACATTCATCTTGATGTTTGTATATGTGGTGCACTTACAACAATCATACTGTTGATTGTAGCTTTGACAAATCAGAGCGATTCCCCAGCAACATTTAGTCAAGAATGTGGCGACTGTACAATAGTTAAAGCACAGCAAAGTTATTTTTTTGACAATAATAATCGAAACGTTCCATCTAATTCTAGAGCGATGTTGTTAGATAAGGTTAGATATGTCAACCTAAGTCTGTATGCTTGTTATAACAAAGTGATAAAATAACAAATACATACAGTGATAAATAACAAATACATGCAAACTAATTCTTAACTTGAATGACGCGGAAGACGTGAATCAAATTTTGAAATGTAGCCCTCAGCGTAAAACCTGATTATCTTTACTTAGGTATATGCATCAACTACTAATTATATGCATTGACTTATGCTTTTAATTAATCATAAAGAATTAATCTTATTTTTCTTGTTTATAAGCTTTAACTTTTCCATAGTTATGCCTCTCATATTGTCCAAGCTTTTTAGAAAGTTCAGGACATTTTCCCCCTTTTCATTAATTATTTATTTTCATTATTGTAATAATAATAATAATAATAATAATAATAATAATAATAATAATAATAATAATAATAATAATAATAATAATAATAATAATAAGCACCATAAAGTAACTAAAATATCATGGTGAAGACCTCTATTGTGTAAGAGATAAATCCCGAAGAAGTTTACAGCATTATTGTCTCTCATGTTCAAGTAAAGATGGCCTTATGCCAGCACAGCATCTTGCTTTTTAGAACGTCCCATGATAACGCAACTTGGTGTAAGGATTGTAAATATCACTTATTCTTTAGGGAGGTTCTCAATTGCTATGTAATATCCACATACACACGCACAGAGAGAGAGAGAGAGAGAGAGAGAGAGAGAGAGAGAGAGAGAGAGAGAGAGAGAGAGAGAGGTAATGTTGTGATTATTCTTTAGGGAGGTTCTCAATTGCTATGAATAAGACACACACACACAGAGAGAGAGAGAGAGAGAGAGAGAGAGAGAGAGGTAATGTTTCCTGATTACAACGAGAATAAGATTCGCCCCTGAGACACCAAACGATGAATAATTGACACTGGTATTAAGGAGCATAAGAAGTCTAAGATGGCAGAGCCATTAAAGAAATTCTATTTTAAAAACCAGGAAATGAGACATCTTTTGCTAGTTAGCCGGGAGGAGCATAAAAATAGGCCCCTCTTCGCGGAGACAGTTGTAAAAACAGCATAAACTTTAGCAGGAACTGTAAAACATTACCAAGAACTTACCTTCATTTGTGTCGCGAGGTGAGAAGAGGGAGAGGATTCGGAGGTGAAGGTTGCGACGGAAATGAATGACGAAACTTTCGTGTTTGTTTTTTACGTCATTTTTGTTTGTCCTTATTCATTTGATAGTTTCGTTAAGGAAAAAATGAGTAGTTAAGGTGTCATAACACCAAATATTCTAAAATATGCTCCCTTCATTCGATAACTGCCAAATAAAACATTTCTTTTGACACAATCAGAGTGCACTTGAACATTCAATTTACTGTAGTATATTTATTAAAGATTTGCTATTTATTTGAGATATTAAGTATATATTTTAAATATAAAAATTTTTGTATATATTTATTTATTACGGTTTTTATCTAATGTCATCCTTTATTTTTTACGTTCATATTTTAACACTGAATTTTACAAGCACAGTATATTATCATTCACCTTTTCATTATCAATCACATCTTTGATTTATATATCCCATCTTCGTTGCTGCGCTGAATGATCCTGATGCGTCCCGGCGCTTGGTCTTCAAGACCTAAATTTCATGATCAATCAATCAATCAATCAACATTCAACACAGGCTGCGGAAGCGTGATGCTAGCTGGTTCAGAAATCGCCATCCGCATATTGTCGTCCTCTTAGTGAACAACCTCACTACTTTAGGTCTTTCAGTGGTAGCTTTTTGTCGCGTCAATTCCCAAGCTTTTTATGCATAGTTTCGTTACTGCGATGGGCTTGGAGTCGCCTGCCCCCATAGGGCTGTCATTGTTAATTCGACGTAGCTATTTGACTTAATCTAGACTTCGTGAACACATATACCGTAAGTGGTGGCTGAAGGGGAAAAGGAAATTTGAAATACAGAAAACAAAGGATAAAAGAATGGGCAGAAAAAGGATAAAAAGAATGGCTGGTTTTGAACAAAAAGCGACTTTACCTTAGGACGAACGTTGTGCGCATCAACGACCGACGTGGAGTTCTTGCAATTGTTTCTTCACTTCACTAATAGAATAATAGACAAAGAAAGGGGGAAGAGGTCCAACTGGACGTGTTATCTCTCCGAAAGCTTGGTTCTCTCTGAAGTTCTCTGACCGAGCCTAGGTCAACAACAGTCACCCCAGGTGTCCACGTTCTTGTTTTCAAAACATTCGCCATGAGACAGGTAGGAAGGAAAAAGGGACCTTAGGACCACCTATTCTTAAGGCTGATAGGGAAATTTTCCTATAGGGTAAAAGGCCTAACTTACCTATCCCGTTCCCCAACGGACGTTAAGGTTTGAACTGAAGACGCACCTATATAGACAATGTCTTTTCCCGGTCTCAGTCAGGCTGATATTTTTACAATCAAAAGTTACGAGGGCGAACAGCAGTAATATTTGTAAAAGCTCCCCCTTAAGAGGGCCTTCACTCCCTTTTCGGGCGTGAAGGTCTATACTAAACAAGCTGTTCGCCTCTCGTAGGTTACTCTCCTTCCCTGAGCAGATTAGTCCTGGTTAGCCTACCTAGCTACAGAACTACCTAACCCTAGATAGGATATGAGCTATAATCACTACTTAACCTAATTCTAATAGTACTAGAAGGTGCTCACGGTTATTATAGGCTACCTCCTACAATCATGATGTGTTTTAGACCTAGCCTAGTGGTACATTCTATGATATTCCCTAGCCTAACCTATCCTAACCCGACCGTAGCACCAACATAAGAGTTAATATTCTAACTAAATTACAACATGGTTTATGTTTAATACAATTAAAATTTACTAGTTAATTCATGAGGGTTGCCTCATATGATAAATGGGTGCCTCACTGAGGTCTTAGGCCATGCGTGTCACGAGCATCGTGGCTCGTTTCACAATAGTTAAGATTACTGAAATTAGTTAGGCTACTTACATGATTACTGCGGCTCGGTGGTAAGTGGAAAGAACAAGGTTACTAAATTGATGTACTGTACTTTAAGGTGGCCTAGGCTAGGTACAAATAAAAGGAAGAGATCACACTGGCTACCTTCTCTGGGCAAGGGGCCAGGATCACTCTTAGATGTTAGGGCACTGTGCCGAGAGGGCACTAGTGCCAGGATGAGCTTATAGCTCGGCAACTACTGGGCTCTCTTCCGCCCCCTTCTTCTTCTTCTTCGGTTTCCTCCAAGGCCTATCAGTAGCTGGCCTAGCAGGTGATGAGAGCACCGACTCCGGGGACAGGCCAGAAGGGCTAGCGGGCGCGAAGTCAGGGGCAACTGCAAAAGCTGCGGGAGGACTCCCTACTCCGGCTGCTGCGACAACCGGAGCGAGAGCGATCTCGACTTCTGCGTCCGAGGATGCCAGTTCCTGGTCTTCCAAGGGAGGGGTACCATTTCGATCCTCCAGGGGTTCATCCCCTGGAGTCAAATTTTGCAAAGAAGAATCTTGCAAAGAAGAAGTTTCGGGTGCTGGAGGCTCTCCAGTCGCGATGATCAACTGCATGGGGAATCCTAAATCTCCCGGAGGAGGATTCGCCTCATGATTTAGACCCGGCATAGGGCCTTTTCCATTGGTAGCTCAACGTCCGTGGCGGACGGAGTCTGGCACTGCTCAGTGCTCGCAAGTGGCACTGGCAGCAGTTGAGGTCAGGCATGCCTGACAAGGGGTCCGGAGGTGCAATACCTCTCCGGACGACGACTTGGGTTTGGCTGCGGCAGAGATTCCTGCCCCAGCAGGAGATCGTAGCCTCTCCGGTGAGTTTTGTTCGGGGCGTCCCGCTGGGCGTTGTTGCTTGGGCAGCCCTCCCAATTTGTGGAGTGGTCTGCCCGCTTGCACGTCCTGCAGCGGTACTGCTCCTCCTGAATCTCTCTTCGCGGGGGAGGACCTCTTGGTGGGCCAGCCCTTCGCGATTGGAGAGGGCTAGGCCTGAAATAGTTTGGGTTTTGGTGCCCCTTCCGGACCACTTTGGTGGGCGGAAGGTGGAGGTTTGTCATTTTTGGAGTTTACAACTGGGGCCTCCGTGGAGGAGGTAACGTGGCTGGAGTGGAGTGGCGTTGGTCGGGCTTCGCAGAGAAGATCCCGACCCAACAAGAAGACCACTCCGGGCCGAATTCCACCTACCACGCCAAGGCGGGTGGGGTATCGTGCCCAAGGTGTCATAACCTGGAGTTGGACAGTAGGAACGGTGATGGTGTGGCCCTCTATCCACTTCATTTCCCACTGGGGTTTCTTCGTCAACCATGGCACCGGCTGGCACTTGGGCCCTAGTGATCAGGCTAATGTCTGCCGCAGTGTCTACTGTGACCGGAAGGGTCACTGGCAGGCTAGTGCTCTGAAGAGGGGCCACCGAGATGAACTGGGTTTCCAGTCTCTCGGGGTAAAGGATCGGTGCGGACCAGCAGCAGAAAATGAAGTGCTGATTAGGTTGACAAATTTGGTGGTGGGGACATGATGTGGACAGGCCGGAGATCCAGCATTGTAGTGGCTAGCAGCCCCACAGGATCTGCACGGGCCTTTTGGATGGGCTCGGTGGCCTGCAGTAACTGTTGGAGGAGAGGGCTGAGCGGATGAATCGGGAGCGGAGTTCTGGCTGGTAGGGTTAGGCTGCTTATTAGTGCCGAGTTTGTATCGGCACTCAGCTTCAGCGTGGCCCCCCTTCTTGCAATAGTTGCACAGGGTCTTGCTAGGCAGTCCATTCTTCGGGCGAGTGGAGTTCGAGAGGTAGGCCGGAGGGATGATTCGCTTCTGAGAGGTGCTATGCGACTGATTGAAGGTTTCCCACGAATCAGCCATGCGACAAGCTTCCATAAGTGTGGAGGGCTGTTTATCGTTAAGATATACTGCAAGGGGCCCTGGCACACATTGGAAAAGGTCTTCTAGCATGGTCCGATTGAAGAGATCCTCAAACGTCGTGCAGGCCAAGGAGTCGAACCAGCGCGCACCGGACTGGGTTTTGTGACATGCCCATTCCGTCCAAGACCAGCCGACTTCCTTGGCAAGACCTCGGAACCGTTGTCTCCATTTTTCTGGGGTTATCTCGTAGGCCTTTGTAATGACTCTACGAACTTCCGCCATGTTGCCTCTCTGGCTCTTCTCCAGTGAGCGAAGCGCTGCCTTGGCTTTTCCCTCCATATGCTTGGCTAGTATTAAGGCTCTCTCCGTCTCCGTGGTGCTGTAGTTATCGAAAAGAGCCTCGATCTCCTCCAGCCATGCTTCTGGCTCGTCCTCAGTCCACTTGGGGACTAGGGAATTGATGCTCGAAATTGGAGCGTTTGATGCAGCAGGTGTAGGACTGGAGGCTTGATGGCTAGCCATAGCTTCGGCATTCTCCATTTTCGCTCTCTCAAGCTCGAGCTCCTTCTCCTTTAGGGCTAACTCAGTTTCCTTGCAGGCTAACTCATGCTGTCTCCTTCTTTCTTCTCTTTCCTCTTCATATTGCCTTTGCTCGGCTTCATACACCCTTCGTTCTTCTTTACTTCTCTTCATACTCTGCTCGGCTTCATACTTCCTCTGCTCGAGTCTTTCTTCCTTCTCCCGCTTGGCCAAGTCGTCCACTTGCTCCTTAACCCAGGTAGTAAGTTCCGAGCCGGTGAGACCTGCCGCCGTCCCCAGCCCCAGGAAAGTTTTATAATGCTCTGCTGCCATGGTTCTGGTGGGGAAGGGCGTCTAACCGGGTCGACTGGGCGTACTTGGGCAGCGAGGAAGTGTCTCTTCAATGACGTGGCACCCTTTCAAAAGGTGGCACTGTAGTTTGGGTGTGCCGTGTACAGGTCACACTGGTGGCACTCAGTATCCCTAGGCACTGGTGCAGGTTAGGTTCCAGAAGAACTTTCTCTTCTGTGTTCCCTTTTGGTTTTGTTTTTATTTTTCTGGATTCTTGCTTGGTGGCACTTATGGTGCCAATGTGTTCCTAGGGACCCTCTACTGGAGTCCAACTAGGCTATATGGGAGGAAAGGCACTCTACACCCCTGCAGAGTGCAACAATCGAATGAATGAGAGAGAAAGGGAAGGTAAAAGAGAGAGAGAGAGAGAGAGAGAGAAGTAAGCTATTCCAGTGATGAGTGCTGCAAATTATTGGCACTGTGGAATAAAGTGAATTTTTTTTTTTTTTTTTTTTTTTTTTTTTTTCTTAAAGATCCTCGTGAGTGGCTGGTCCCAGTACCGGCCCCAGTGCTGGCCCCTTCTTTTTTCAGAGGGTGAAAACTACTGTTTGCTTCGGTCTGGATAGCAGGCCTCACTCGTGACCGACAGTTTATCACTGTATTGTAATTACTCTTAACTTGTCCTCATCTATTGTGGGACAGAGGTGTTTCTTTTATTTGGTTTATTGTATTCGAATTAATTAGCCTAGTGTCGGCCGTTCTTTCTTGAAGAGGGTCACGTACACTTAGGTTAGGAATGCTTACTTGAATGAGAGAGAGAGAGAGAGAGAGAGAGAGAGAGAGAGAGAGAGAGAGAGAGAGAGAGAGAGAGAGATTTTCAATCAGCGAATTTCTTGCTGCTTGAGAACATGTAAACAAAGATTTTATACATGCACAATGGCATGGATCTTAATAAAATGATATAGATGCGTCGTCTTGGCTTCCTTAGGGATTACTTTATTATCTTAATTTTCCCGGGAGCCGACGTCACAAAAGTTTATCGTAAAAATTTTAAATTTTCTTTATATGATTTTTATAGTAGGTATTCGTATAGGAACTTGTTATTACTCCTAACTAAGGCCTATCTTTCCCTGCCTAAATTATCTTTTGTTTTTTTCCTAGCTAAGATATTAGGAGGTGGGTTCGCTACGAAAAGCAAAAAAAAAAAAAAAAATATATGCCCCAAGAGTGGCGGGAGAGAGTCACAACAGAGAGGTCACAATAACAAGGTCTTGAGATGGCGGCCAAGGTCCCGTTAGGCCTAAATTTCAAAACAACCTCGGCCTGCGAAGGAAACCCCAAAATGGCCGTTCTCTCACAAACAGTTCGAACAATTTCAAAACAACAACACGGCGGGAGGAATCCAAGATGGCGGGTATTTTCTTTAGCACAAATTCAAAAACAACAACGAAACAAATGCAGGTATCCAGATTTTACTTTAAATATACCAATCATGCATAGCGTTTTACGTTACGGATGGAAAACTAAATTACCAAACAACTTTGTGTCTTTTGTTATCGTATTCTCACCCGGAAACATTAAACAAAAGAATGAAAAGAGAAATGCTGATTTGAACTGACGTAAATTTACGTTACTGAAAATGTATTTTATTGTAAAATTACTATTTCAGTTCGTTTGCTACTTCACTGACACGGTTTTTGAATGATTCCCGCTATATGCAAACAATAACGATCGGAATTGCCGACGCGATTTCTAAATTACTTTGTGTACATGAAACTGGGCTCCGCTTTTTCGGCCTTGAGATTCGTTACTTGAACGACTTGACTCACGGTCCGAACACGGTAAAATGTCCTTGTCTTAAACGTTATAAATTATGACTCTGCTCTCGACGCACCCTTTCCTACCGCTAATTCTCGCTACACTTGTTATTATAACTATTCTCTTTACTGCTTATTATTATGCCTCGTTCCTTGTTTGGAAGAATGAAATGGAGTTCGATATCTGACTTTTATTTTTTTGGAATTAATGTAATTTTAATTTCCTTTTCTCCAGATTCTTTCTCTAAAATGTACTTTAGATTCTACGCAAGGTCGCCAATGTTACGTGTGAGGGTCTTGGTTGATCATGTATTATTCAATTTACGTAAATTTTACGGCCCTGCAAACCAAGATTACACGTAACCTGTCACTTGAAGCCAAAAGTTAACCTCAAAGACAGACGTTAATTAGCCAAAGGTCGCCAGTTAAGGGTTATTAACCTTAACAAAGAATATTTGAGATGAATTTGATTTTAAACGCAACGGTTCTTCCAAACATTCGGACGCGAGGCATACAAAAGCATCGAGATTTAACCTGATTTTGCTTACCTAAATCCTAGGTATTTTACTGGAATAATGGGGTTGAAGCTAACAATAAAATAATTTGACTTAATCTAGACTTCGTGAACACATATACCGTAAGTGGTGGCTGAAGGGGGAACAAAGGAAATTTGAAATACAGAAAACAAAGGATAAAAGAATGGGCGAAGTTTTGAACAAAAAGCGACTTTACCTTAGGACGAACGTTGTGCGCATCAACGACCGACGTGGAGTTCTTGCAATTGTTTCTTCACTTCACTAATAGAATAATAGACAAAGAAAGGGGGAAGAGGTCCAACTGGACGTGTTATCTCTCCGAAAGCTTGGTTTCTCTCTGAAGTTCCCTGACCGGCCTAGGTCAACAACAGTCACCCCAGGTGTCCACGTTCTTGTTTTCAAAACATTCGCCATGAGACAGGTAGGAAGGAAAAAGGGACCTTAGGACCACCTATTCTTAAGGCTGATAGGGAAATTTTCCTATAGGGTAAAAGGCCTAACTTACCTATCCCGTTCTCCAACGGACGTTAAGGTTTGAACTGAAGACGCACCTATATAGACAATGTCTTTTCCCGGTCTCAGTCAGGCTGATATTTTTACAATCAAAAGTTACGAGGGCGAACAGCAGTAATATTTGGCAGAAGCAAGGGGGGTACGACGCGGTTTGAAAGGATTTTCGAAAACCGAGAAAAGGATATTCCTGCAACAACAAAGAAAGAAATAAAATATTCAGGCAGGTGCAAAAACTGAAAATACAAAGGACGACAGCATGCAAAGGAAGATCGTCTTAAGGACTTAGACCAGAAAAAAGAAAAGAAAATTGAAATGGACCAGCATGACGGAGAGACAGAGTACCTCTCCGTCAGAGTGGCGCTGACCACGAAACCTTTATATGCATGGCATGATGAAAGACAGATCAGAATCCCCTGATCAACAGCCGTCCGTTTATTAAAGAAACGAAAACAACTCACAAAGGGTGGAAGGCAATAACAGGGCATCGATTGCAAAATCCATGAAACCAATCACGGAAACGAACGCAAAGGCTCCATGGTCCATTTTAATCAACAGCTAAAAAATAGGTTTTGAACCTGGAATAATCAAACCATCAAGGAATTAGGGCGCGGTAAAATAATCAGGAAGCTTGGTCAGCCTTTCTTTTTTTTTTTAATTAAGGAAATCATGATCAAGATTTGCTTCAGGGAGAGAGGGAGAGAGAAAGAGATGACAAGACAATAACTCACTCCGCAACAGATTAAATGGCACGAAAGCTCTGTTAATGGGGGTATAGTATTTGTCATGCCTAGAGGACTGGAAATGGCCAAAATCCTCTTTAATTAGAATTATTAATTTTTTTTAACAGCCATTAAAGGGAACCAGTACTCTCGAAGTCACAGATGTATCATACTAACCTTGCGCGAACGAATCCTTAATCTAAAGTCAGATAATGAGAATGAAAGGAAATAGATATCACAAGCGAAGGAGAATGAGAAATAGAAGACAGGTTCAACGTTTTCTCTGAATCTGGGCTACTATCCAGTCAGCCCTAAAGAAACCGTGGGGGAGAAATGTAATATACCTGTAGTGCGAACTCAAGGTCAAGCGCGTCAGCTTTAACGGCGTTTATAAGTACTGCAAACACAATTTTTCCCTCTCCTATTTCATCCCCCCCCCACCTCCTTAATCAAGATCCTCACCCCTCAGCTGCTGCCTTCAGCGATCGGAGCAAACAATACGTCTTTAAACGTCCGTGTGACTCTATTTACAGCTTCGCGATCAGAGCGCTGCGAAGGCTTAAGGCAATAATGGGCGGACTTGAGCAAGAATCTCTTGTTGCTTAAGGTTTCGACGTCCGTCAGACGCTGAATGAGAAAAGTTCGGAGGCTGGTATTTATGGAGCTGCGTGGAATTTTTGCGTGTGGTTGTGCAGATGAGGGCTTTCGTGGTTCTAAGGCCGGTTCTCTGTCGTTGCCTCTCTTAATGCTGTGGATGAATTCATGCTACGTGTGTGTGTGTGTGTGTGTGTGTGTGTGTGTGTGTGTGTGTGTGTGTGAGCTAAGTGGCCTCCCAAGATGGTCTCGGCGTTTTGCTATTTTCTACTGATGCTGGGGATTAATATAATGATCTAATTTCCGAATGTGACCGGTAAACTCTTTCAGTAAAGAATTCAGCAAATGTATTTCGATGAAATATGTCATCGGAATAGAATATCAAAGCGAAAAAAAAATTCGTGAATGCACAAAAAAAAAAAAAGTTCAGTTCCGACGAAAATAATAAAGCTGGTCGACCAGTGAGTTTTAATGTTTGCTTCATGTACTGAGCTTTAAGATCACAGTCCAAAAATGCGTAACATTCTTTTGAAAGGGAGATGATGAGGAAGGCCTCGAACTTTCGCGATAGCGCCATCTTCCATAGTATCACCACATCTTTCAAACTTGGAAGGGCAAGATGCTAACATCTCTTCCCCGCGGCCAATTAACGTAGACACGGTCTCTGTTTTCTTGGAACTGACGATTGGAGGAAAAAAAAAAAAAAAAAAAAATAAAAAAAAAATAAAAAAGCAGCGCCTCCTTTTGGTGGAAATTGATTCTGGCACGCTACAATAGACTTCCCTTTCTCGCGTAACAAGCGGTAGGAGTGGAAAGATGGCGGGGTTTGGTGAAAATCACGCACATGCCCCTTTTCACTTCTCTGTCGGTTTGGCAGATTCAAGAGGTCCACATCAGGCCTCCTACGCCTTTTTACACCTTTACGGACTGTATAAAGCAAGGCCTGTGCTGGCATATGGCCGGCTTAATCCAAACTAACCATCATCCAACCAGACCTCCTCCCGCTATTTTCTCCTCGTTTTGCTCTCCATCCTTACCCCGACGAGCAAGCTATAATTGACGCTGACATAGCATACATTCATTATGACACGCATGGGGCGTAATTTACCTTTGAAATATGTCGCGCCATTCCATAACACACACAAATAATGCACTGCTATTATCAAGCAGTAATTGGTGGTCTCATTTTCCCTGATGTAATTATTCACGGTTAATCGAATATGGAATCCTCTCTCTCTCTGTCTCTCTCTCTCTCTCCCGTGTTATTTCGAAAGTCGTCGTTCGATAGCCAGCCAGGCCAGATCTCTATACCGAAGACCCCGGATGCAGCTCTTAAAGTGCCCCGGAGTTCCTTTCCGGATGATGGAGGATGAAGCTGACCCAAATAACATCGTACCTCAGGTCCTTTTCCGAGCGTGTTTCGCTAACATCATTTTCTTTTTATTACTCTCGACATGTGCCCGGGAAATATAGTATTAGAGATGTCTTTTGCATGGCCGACACGCCAGAGTTTTGAAGAGTGGGTTTTTATCACTTGACTTCATTTCAGGAATTCTTGGTCTCGTCTCTTGATGTCTCTCAACTTGTTGCCCCTTTTCTGTCCTCGTCTGTTGTGAGGTTTGCGTTTCACCTGTTCTTGAATTTATCTAGTTTCTCGAACAGATTCTTACAAATCGCAAATCATCATATATGCCACAAGAACTACAGAGATATTATTAATTCTGCTTAATGAAAGGTATAATTATTTCCATGTCACTGAACACAAGAGAGTTTTCCTGAGATATGTATTTTTACTTTTTTATGTGTTTTTATGACATGTGATACGCGTTTCAACCAAAAGTACGATGTGTGTGTTGGAGAAATGTCAAAAATTCAATCCTGTCTTCCAGAAAATGTTAAATGAATCTACAAATCGTGGTAAACAAGAAAAAAAACTCGCAAAAAACTGTATTGTAAGAACGGTGCTTATAGATCCATTAAATTAGCCAAAATACCATTTTGTTTGACCAACACGAACTCGTAACGTTTTAGTGTACTGCTTTTTTTTTGGGTGTCAATTTCGTACCTCAGAAGCTAAGCTCAGATATACAGACGTAAGATCAGCGAGGAACCAAACCTGAGCATGTACTGAGTAATATTTGCAAAGCTCAGTCTGTACATCTGAGCCTAGTCCCTGAGATATAAAAACGGCACCCAAAGAAGAGCATTACGCTAAAACATTGCGAGTTCGCATTTGTCAAACAAAATGGTATTTTGGCTACTTTAAGGGATCTATAAGCAACATTCTTACCATACAGTTTTTTGCGAGTTTTTACATGGTACTGTGTTGTAAGCTGAAGTATTTATTTAAATCAGGGATTTGTTATTTCTTGTAGGTGACTCATAAAATGATGACAGATCTCATATTACGAGATGTCTTAAAATTCTTAGACATTATCGCATAACTTGTATTACAAACCTTCACCAAAAGTGAATTTGTGTTTAAAAAAACTTTATTATTGTTATAAAAAATGTTTTCTTTGTGCGAGGTATGAAGTAAAGCTGTGACGCTAAACTAAGCAGCAGAGCTTTACGAATGTTTTAAATCCTCTGAATTCATCCGTCGACTTTAATAAAGTAGAAGAATCTATTGTTATAGTAGCAAACAGAGGTAAAGATTATCAGAGAACCAATTAGGGTAAAACGAAGCACGACTGTAGTTTCCTCTTTACTGCTCAGTGTTTATTATTATTATTATCATTATTATTATTATTATTATTATTATTATTATTATATATATATATATATATATATATATATATATATATATATATATATATATATATATATATATACTTTTTTTTTTTTTGTCTGTCACAGTCATCGTATTCGACTGGGTTGGTTTGTGAGAAGAGTGATGGACTCCTAAGGAGGTAGGATGCAACCCGGAACCCCACACTATAAAACCCTCTCAGTCGAATAGGATGACTGTGATAGACAGCCCACACACCCCCACAAAAAAATCAATAATAATAATGATAAACATTATTATTATTATTATTATTATTATTATTATTATTATTATTATTATTATTATTATCATTATCATTTAGAATGCATCACTTTTATGAGCAACCCCTAGAAAGGAATGTCCACAAGTGAGAAAGAAAAATAGCACATAAGTTTTAGACAGGGTGTGGCTTCTTCACATATCGATAAGGCAGTCGATCTCTCGGGAAACCTACGGGATGACGTGGGACGGAGAGAAGTACTTTGTCATTTATGGAGTGATGAAATATTCTAGATGTTGACTCGAGCATCTGAAGGCTTCCTCTTAGTTCACAGCAGGGAAGCAACAGGTGCAGAAGACGCTGTTCTCGCTCTGAGTGATTCTCTAGCGTCAAGATGTCTGATTAAAGAGGCGACGAATATCAAATTCGTCAAAATGACCTCTGTTGCACTGTTATCATGCTTCATCGTAAAGATCAAAATTGTGGAATTTTCATCGTGGTTTGGCCCTTTAAAAGGTGCTTTGTATTTGTCTAAAAGATGTTTTTTTTTTCATACCTTGATACCCAGATCTCTACTCATTCTGTTAAGACTATATGTCCGGTACATATGCAAAAACATTATTAAACAGATAATAGAGTACCTTAACAATTAATATAGTAATGCTTGAGTTTCAGTATAATATTACAAAGTAATTGTTGCTGATGTTGAACATTGTTTAACCGGATTTAGTCACGTGACTTACAAGAAAAAGGGTTTGAAAGCGATTTCCATTTTCAGATCAGATATTCAGTAAAATTTGGATCTGCAGATTAATTCGGAATTTTAGGTATTTTCCTTCATCTGTACCGGCATTGTTAGAAAGACTTTGAAATATTAGATGCAAATGAGTTTTATCCATTTTATCATCATCACCGTATTGGGGCAGTATAGAAAGATGATTATTAATAGCCATAGGAAAGCCCATATGCTATACAAGATCTCGTTTTGCCTAACTAGGTTAAAGATGCTACGTACTTGGGACTGATCTTTGGTAGCGGGCACATTTTATCATTACACGCTTAGACCTTTAGCTGTTGCTTTTAGAAAGCCTGTTAATTTTCTTCATGCATTCATTCAGTTCTCCCAAATTCATAGGGACTTCATACAGATTCCCGATAAACCAGAGGAATGTCATATCCAAAGCGCTTGGCGAATATTTTCCTATCCAGGCTCCTTTATTTGATTTCCACCAACAGCGAAAGTCTCTCTCTCCCGCTTCTTAAGGATTGACGCAATGCTCGTTATAACTTATTTGCATTCGCGAGGCCCAGGCACATCGAGCCTGATCTCGTATGCAAGAGGGGCGGGAGGATATTCCAAATCCTCGGCGCTACTTGTTGCCAAAAAGGAGACTGAACTTACGTATATACATTCTCTATTTCATGAACATAGTCTCTTGCTAACGCATGCGCATGAAATGAGAAATAGGAAGGGAGTGACAACAAAGGTGTCCAGACTTTCTGACTTTCTCCTTCCACTTTCCTACTCCCCCTCTTCTACCTCCTGAACCTTCTCGTCCTATCCCGTACACCGCCGAATGAAAGCTTTATCTGAGAGTTACTGAAAACTCATAAAAAGACGATTTCTGTTGTTTGGTCTCTTTAATCTTGAGAGTCTCTGGAACGGCCGAAGGAGAATTTATGGCACCCGTAAGAGGCCAAGTATCCTCATGACTGAATGTTATGATAATTGGACGGATCATTTTTTTATTTTATTTGCATTTTTTCTTTACTGCACTTCTCTAATTTCCCTCATTTTTATATATACGGGTGTTCTATTCTATGGAAACTTGATTAGAAAAGTTTTTATATTGATCTGTTTAGGACATTTTGCCTGTCAAGGCAAGCACTGGGGCACTTCCGGCCATTCAGGGTTGGTATCGTTCTCGGCTAGCACTCTGCCTGGCCCGCGTTCGATCCTCCGACCGGCCAAAGAAGCATTAGAGAAATTTATTTCTGGTGATGAAAATTCATTTCTCGTTATAATGTGGTTCGGATTCCACAACAAACTGTAGGTCCCGTTGCTAGGTAACCAATTGGTTCTTAGCCACGTAAAATAAATCTAATCCTTCGGGCCAGCCCTAGGAGAGCTGTTAATCAGCTCAGTGGTCTGGTTAAACTAAGGCAGACTTTGGAAGCAAGGTAAAAAAAGACCTAGGAAGTAAAGGAGAAGAAATACAAAGATTTAAAGGTGGAAATGGGAGAAAACTATTTGTATTAGTTAGAGAGGTTGGACAGCAAGACTGAACGAAGAAAGGAAGCGAGTATGGAGGCAAAGTAAAAGACTAGAAGGCGGGTAAAGCTGCTGGCCGAAGGGACACTGAAAACGCCTTCTAGTAATGCTTACAGTGCTCCTCATTGTGTGCACTGACGGAGCTACTCCAATAAGGGAACTGGATAGGAAGCGACTGAGGTGTTAGGCTACTAAATTCTGTGTAAATAATAATAATAATAATAATAATAATAATAATAATAATAATAATAATATAATATAATAATAATAATAATAATACTATAATGATATTGATAATAATAATAATACTATAATGATAATAATAATAATAATAATATAATGATGATGATGATAATAATAATAATAATAATAATAATAAGAAGAAGAAGAAGAAGAAGAAGAATAACAACAATAATAATAATAATCTGGGCATTCAGATGAAACCTCATTCTACAACATCTGCTACGCGAAGAATGATGAAAGACAACAAAAGCTGTAGCGAAAGCAAACAAACGAAGGGCGCGAATTGAGACAACGTGTGTTTAAATGGCGCTAAGTAGACTCACATTCAGTTCTAAGCTTCCTAATTTTGCTCAAACGTCTCAAGTGTTGTCATGGGAAGGGAGGGATGAGGTTCCACTTGCGGAGAGAGAGAGAGAGAGAGAGAGAGAGAGAGAGAGAGAGAGAGAGAGAGAGAGAGAGAGAGAGAATTATGATAATAATAATAATAATAATAATAATAATAATAATAATAATAATAATAATAATAATAATGCAAATCTTCTTCACAATCCCGTGAATATGTTTATAAAATACAAAATCCACATTTATGTAAAGTAATGTATTTACAAATGATAAAATAAATTCCAGGAGCTTTTGTGGATTTTGTAATTTAATAATAATAATAATAATAATAATAATAATAATAATAATAATAATAATAGTAATAATATTAAGAAGAAGAAGAAGAAGAGGAAGAAGAAGAAGAACAAAAGAGAGAGAGAGAGAGAGAGAGAGAGAGAGAGAGAGAGAGAGAGAGAGAGAGAGAATTAGTTGATGATAATAATAATAATAATAATAATAATAATAATAATAATAATAATAGTAATAATATTAAGAAGAAGAAGAAGAGGAAGAAGAAGAAGAACAAAAGAGAGAGAGAGAGAGAGAGAGAGAGAGAGAGAATTAGTTAATAATAATAATAATAATAATAATAATAATAATAATAATAATAACAGAAAAGTGAAGCGTTACAAAACTTGTTCAAATTGCACTGAGAACTGGAATGAAGTGGACGCCAATGCTGGCGAAGTGGCAAGATGAAGAGAGGATAATAAACATGAACTAATGAGAGGCAAATATTGATACAACATCAAGAGAAACAAAAAAAAAAAAAAAAGGTTGCGTTTCTTTTCGCCGACAATATTTGGCTGGCATTAATGAGGATGGATCTGCATGTATGCATGGATTTAACGGCGTGAGAAATTTCGCTGCTTAACAAGTGTAGAATATATATTCAATTTTCCGTATTGAGAGAGAGAGAGAGAGAGAGAGAGAGAGAGAGAGAGAGAGAGAGAGAGACAACGAGGGAAAACTTTGAACGCCAACGCTTGATGTAATGATTCAGTTTTTATTCTTTTTCTGGGAATGATATTCATATTGTATCAGTCTATTCATTACCAGCGATGAGAGGAAAACCTCTTTGTTTGCCGATGGTTGACAAATCTGTCGATAAAAATCATTAAAGCTACACTCGAATCAATCAGGAAATAAATAGTGTCATAAAAGCCATGGTAAGTGGACCGATATTTTATGGAACTTTTTTTTTTTTTATTTTAATTGCGCTCGAGGCCTATTGATTGATGAATGTCACTCTGACCTAATAACATCAATGTTAAGCCTCCGCATGTTGCGAATTAATGAGGTCTGATGGAAAAATTCGCTGAAATTTCATTTCAGTTCCTGTCTATTGATTTATCGATCTTCTTAACGCAGAGGCCATCGGTAGGGCTAGCTTAAATACGACGCAAACAAGTAAAGAAGGGGGAAATTTCGACAGACTAGCGAAGGAAACAAAGAAACGGGAAAAAAGCAAAAGAATTCCAAAGCCTTGTTGCACTGGGGAAGGAAACAGTCACCGGAGCAAGACATCCGAGGAATGCTGATTTCTAGAGAGACGACATACAAAGCTACTCTTTTCTCCACACTGTTTTTGCTTATCCCGTAGACGCCATGAGCCTCTTAATAAAAGATTATAGTTCCGCACCGAAACACAGTACTTCATTTCTCTTCCTCCGACACTTTAGCAGACCACGACGACCCTTTGGGAAATACTGAAGTGTAGCGACCAATCTTCACTTTGGCCGCCGAACGGCATTCTCTCCTACTAGCAGAATGTTCGGCATGTGTGGGGAAGGTTCCCTCGATGGAGTGCACCGGTTTAGAACGGTTTTGTATCTTTATCTACCTTCCATAAGCTTTCATCATCATCATGAGCTCTCTATGAGTTCCTTCGGGGTTCGACGCGGCCCAGGCGTTGCTCTGGCACACAGACTAATGGCTGAAGACTCGGAAAATATTTTTCCGTTTCGTTGTTTCTGTGCTTTTGTTTGCGGGAGAGAGAGAGAGAGAGAGAGAGAGAGAGAGAGAGAGAGAGAGAGAGAGAGAGAGAGAGAGACGATGGAAAAAATCTTCTTTCCACTTATCTTCTTCCTCGAATTTGTGCTTTGCTTTTTAAATTTTAATATGTATTTCGTCACTCTGACAAAAAATTATTTCATTCTATAATAATCATAATTGTACTGTTGATAAGTCTGATTAAGGTAAGGTAAAAGCAAATTTCACAATTGCTAAAATAAAGAAATTGTAGGGCAGATATGCAAAAACCTATTCTCCAAAACAAGTAAAACAGACATAGATTTTGTCAACTTTGAAGAAGAAACTGCATTTCTGTTAGAGTAAATGGAAGAAAAAATACACTACACGTTCTGCCGATCTAGTTCCTCATTGGATGGGTGGATGCCGTTCTCAGCTAGCACTCTACTGGCCCAGCGTTCGATTCTCCGACCGGCCAGTGAAGAATTAGAGGAATTTAATTCTGGTGATAGAAATTCATTTCTCGCTGTAATGTGGTTCGGATTCCACAATAAGCTGTAGGTCCCGTTGCTAGGTAACCAACTGGTTCTCAGCCACGTAAAATAAATCTAATCCTTCGGGCCAGCCCTGGGAGAGCTGTTAATCAGCTCAGTGGTCTGGTTAAACTAAGGTAGCCTTAACTTCTTTCAGCCCGTCTACTAGAACAAAATCTGAATGGCATAAATGACAAGATAAGAAGATCCCATCAGAACGCACTTCATTTTCAGTGGCACAGCGTCCACTGATTAAAATGAACTCCCCGTTATTTCAAAAGGGCAGTTTAATAGTTGATTCAAGAGATATTCTGCAACAACAATAATGATCAATACGTCCCGAACGCCTACCTTTAAAAGGGATTTCCTTTGCTCTCTGACATTTGTGATGACCTTTGACCCAAAATAAAACGCAACCAATAAATAAACTGGGATGGAGTGAGAGCGCAAAAGACGGGTAGAGAGATGGAAATTCTTTTGCAACGCTTCAGTCTGGTTGTACGGAAGAATAAAAAAACGTGTAGTTCTCTCCTTTATCAATATTCAAAAGGGGAGGAGGAGGAGAAGAAGAGAAAAAGAGGAAAAAGAAGAATTATAAAAGAACTGAAGGATCACAGCGTGCATAGCGACGATGCTCATAGATGCTATATATATATATATATATATATATATATATATATATATATATATATATATATATATATATATATATATATATACTTACATAAAATGTATATCCATTTATATACATACATATGTACATATATGCAAATATTAAGCCACCAATATCGTTTTAATATCCAACGCTGGGGTGTAAGTTATTTCAAAGGTACAGTGAATTGGAGTTAAACGATATTTGTGGCTCAGTATTTGAGAATTTCTAAAAAACTCCCGCTTATATACGTTATAAAAATTCATTTTATACACACACACACATACACATACACACTCGCACACACACAAACATATATATAAAGTGTAAGAGAGAGAGAGAGAGAGAGAGAGAGAGAGAGAGAGAGAGAGAGAGAGAGACAGAGACGCTACTTATACCTAGGTCTATACACGTCAAAAAGCCACCTTATGGGACGTTTATGTGATTCTTCGTAATTACATTGCCCCAGCCACTTTATTTAGAGTAGAAAAAAATTGCATATTTCAAATGTTCATTCATATGGTACTAAATGTGTCGTCTGGCTCTTTTAGCGAAAGATGACAGCAGGAATGTGAAATATTCTTGAAAATAATGCATATCCACTTGATTTAAAATTTGGAAACTGAGAGACATGCAAGGTCCACGTTCACACACAATGACAAAAAATCAATAGTACCTCTTTACAGCAAGAAGAAGAAGCTATTGATTTGGCGAAAGTCATAATTTTTGCTTAGTGTTTCTGATTGTGATCCAGTTTTATAAATATATACTGTATATATATATATATATATATATATATATATATATATATATATATATATATACATACACACACACACACACACACACACACATATATATATATATATATATATATATATATATATATATATGTACAGTATATATTTACATCTATATATACATATATATATATATATATATATATATATATATATTTATATATCTATATCTACTTCTATATCTATATATATGCATATACAGGATATATACATAAATACATACATATATATAATCTATAAATACATATATATATATATATATATATATATATATATATATATATATATATATATATATATATATTAATACATGAATATACATACATATACATATGTGTGTGTGCATGCATACTGTATAAACCTCAGCCATACATACTAGTAAAAACCACAAGATCCAAAGGAGAAACAAAGTAATGTATTAATTTCCAACATTCGGGTGTTTTTCTCTCAGCATGGGTACCTTAAGAAATAAAACAACGCAGCACTCACTGCCATATTCATGCTTCAATGCTGAATCGAGGGTGAACCCCTCATTCAGCAAAACTTCAACGGTGTTAGTCACTTCTAACCTTCACAGAGGGTTCATGAAAATCGTTTCGAATCCCCTGAGGCATTCATCCCGACCTTGCACGCACCCTTATGCTTCCAAGATATTCAGAGCCTCCATCTGCAATACCCCCTCTATCCATTCTTCTACCTTCCCCTAATACTTCTTAATTATGCGTTCTTTTCGCCGACTAAATCATCGTACATTTTATCCTCGTGACCGAACCGTCGTAAAATACTATGATTCATCCCGACGGTACCGATCCATTTACCACTTAGAAAATTCCCCTTCGGTGATAATTTCCCTATCGGGGATATTCCCGAAGTAGCGCGAATTGGGCACTAGACGACATTCGCAGCTTCATGATTAATATATAAATCACTGTAATAAAAATTTCATATATATATATATATATATATATATATATATATATATATATATATATATATATATATATATATATATATATATATATATATATATATATATATATATATATATATATATATGTGTGTGTGTGTGTGTGTGTCGTAAACGTCCGAACAGAATACCTGTGCAATTCTGTAATTCTTTATGGACCACGCTTACGTGCTTTGCAGTGCCCTGAAATCGTGCCATTAACTCGATCTTATCTGACTGCACTCTACAGAATTCTGTGGAATTCGTGCGACGAACGTTAATAATGCCAATTAAACTTTCGACCCTCTCTCATTCTACAGTTATAATGTTTATATGAAACACTGCCGTAATCTTTTTTACAGCTAGTAGTATGTTACAGTACTCTTACGTATTTTTTGGCTCGTCGATCTGTCTATTTGATATTACTTTTAACATTTAGGTACGTGTTATTTTATGTTATTTTATGTTATAACTGTTACTGTTCTCACTGTCCTTTTGTCGACTCATCCGTCTACTGTTATTCAAGGTTCTTTGAAGTTTTCGATCTGTTACTTATACCTGTTATCTGGAAATATGTTAAACTCTCTCTTTCTCACCCAATTAACAATTTAGTGTCAACATTACGTTCCGAGTAGTCTTATCAGTACTGCGTTTATATGAAGCCTTTTCAATCGAGTATTTACTTATTTCGAACATCCATTTTTATTACCTCTAAAATTACTACTCATAAATAACTCATGGCAACGGGCATAATATTATACCATGAAATTCAGATGATGGAAATAAATGTTTTCGACACTAACAAACCTTTCAAACAAACACCGATAAATTTGCCTAAGGATCTGAACCGCCCGTGGTCTATCGATAAAATTTCAGATAAATCATTTTAATACAAATATCGCTGCAGCAGGCAACGAAAGGTCAGTCAGCAGCCGGGAGAATAAGAGAGAGAAAAAAAAAAAACACGGAGAAAAATATAACTTAACCTAAAAACAGATGGCAGACTCCTCTTGAAAGATGAGATATGGTAAACAGAAAAGTTAAGCAAAAAGAAAAGAGAAAAAAAAATAAGATCAGGAACTTGGCAAAGAAAGCCAACGAAACAGGAGGAGGGAGTTGATTCTCGTCAACTGATCCTTGCTGTTCAAGATTCTTGCAGTTTTTGAGGAATGGTTCTGCTGTAACAGTTGAAAAAAAATGATATCCCCACTATACTCTACCCCTCAGAGCAGGTCATTCTAGAATATCCTTTCATCTTGGGAAAAGGATTTTTTGTCTTTAATTTGCCCATTAATCCTGATCCCACGCACTCGGGCCTTATCTCAAGTCAACAATATGATAAGAACAAATGAGAAGGAAGTTGTCTCGTCTTACAAGTAAACAAATAGTGTCTTAAAAGGGTATTTAGACTTCTGAACGCGACACCCAGAAGCTGCCGTGTCCATTTTCTGGGCTCTTAGCAACGTCATGGAAACAGTATCCTTCTATCTATCTAGCTGTCTATCTATCTATCTATTATCTATATATATACACACATACATATATCCTCGTTGGGAGTTAGTGCCGTCAGTGCACCTCATGCGGTGCACTGTAGGCATTACTTAAGGTTCTTTGCGGCGTCCCTTCGGCGCCTAGCTGCAACCCCTTTCGTTTCTTTTACTGTACCTCCTTCCATATTCTCTTTCTTCTATCCTACTTCCCATCCTCTCCTAACACTTGGTTCACAGTGTAACTGCGAGGTTTTCCTCCTGTTACACCTTTGAATGTCAATTTCCGTTTCAGCGCTGAATGACCTCATAGGACCCAGTGCTTGGCCTTTGGCCTAAATTCTATATTCATTCATTCATTCACATATACATACATATGTACGTGCATACATGCATGAATGTATGCACAAACCTCTCAGAATTCAAGGATAGGAGACGCGGTATACATGTTCCCATTACCCCAATTCATCATTCTATTAGTTTTACCGAATCTAATTAACTAACTCGTTTCAGTCTTTGTTAGTTCTTGATAACAAGTAAATACTTTGTCGCAGCAATGGTTACTCCAGTAATCCCCGCAAAAGTTATTCGTCTGTCGCACCAGGAATACCTGTCCTCTTTCTTGAAGGAGGAATGAAAACGGATGATACAATTTATCACATTGGAAAATTCTTTCTCTTCCCAAGGGAATCTCAGCTTTAGGCTACTATAAGCCTAACTATAAAATCAGAAGAGTAAAGTCAGCATATGGGTGCATTTGGTTATTCGCGTTGTTTAACACAGAGTTAAGCAGTCGACTCTGCCTTTGCGAGATCTTTATCTACTATTTCCCATTTCCTCTTTTAGAAAGAAGTTGGACGTTGCTAGGTAACCAATTGGTTCTTAGCCACGTAAAATAAGTCTAATCCTTCGGGCCAGCCCTAGGAGAGCTGTTAATCAGCTCAGTGGTCTGGTGAAACTAAGGTATACTTAACTTAATGGTCATTTGGTCTGTGCTGGCAAACCGAATTTAGCTGAATTCTGAATTTTGTCAAACCATGTGACGACGACAATGAAAGTTATATTTCAGAAAAGTTAGCGAAAATGTTGAAAGGCTTTGAAGTTTCAAGGGGGAATTTAGTGACACGAGTATATTGGATATATTGGTTGATTTGTCACAGAGAGTAATCTAGCGCCTGAACGGCAAAGTTTGACGAGAGTACCTCGTAAACAATAAATGCAAGATACTTCTAGTTTCGAGAACCTGTCAGCTTATTTGCTTTGGGAAAAGTTCTTTGAAGCTCACTTAAGCGTCTTAAAGATAGAGAGAGAGAGAGAGAGAAGGAGATTTTCTCTTTTTATAATCTTACGAATGACGCCCTTGTAAGCATACTCGACAGAAATCGTATTTTGCTCAATCCTGTTTTTCCCAAGCACACGTGAACAGCCGTCGTTGCCTCGTGGTGCTTGAAATATCATGCTCATTACTGAGAGTTTTGGGAACCTCATTCAGAATAGGATCATTTACCTAATGAACCGGAATGCGAAATGAATGAGGTTTTCTTTGAAATAACCAGGCATATTTTTCAAGCGCCGTTGAAAGATGGCATTTTATTCTCGTTAATGTTTTGATTCGTGCCGGCTTATTTCGGAAAAACATGTCGCTTAATGGCGTCAAATTAAATATTCGATTCTGATGAACGTTGTTCTGTGTTATTCTGCTGAATCCCATGTAATCTAATAGATGAATAAACGGAAAAAATATATACAAAATAAATTAATAGGCAGAAACTAATCAACTCATAGAAGATGGAAATGAATAGCTTTTAAAAACGCTTTAGGACACAAAATATTTCTAAATGCACTCGAAACGCAATTCACACAGTAATAGAAATGATACAAAATAAAACATGAAAGCACAGACAAAAGCATCAAAGCTCACGTCAAATTCATGACACACAAATACAGACATGCACACGCGTATACTAGTTTGGTTCTTTCCATAATCAAGCATACATATGTGTGGAAATGCTTGTTCAGTTTATATGTATACAAATGTGAAGAAATACTAGACTCCCTTCACTTCCTTCTAGTGATTACTCACTCATGGGAGGAATGCCGTTGGCTGAAACTCCCAAAAGTAACGATGATTTGCATATACAATACATAGCAATCTTATAAGCAGTTTCATTCTTTTCTGGATGGGTTGCAAAACTTGCTTTTCCGGGATGTTAATACTCCTGATTTTTAGAATTTGTCAGGCTATCAAAATCAGTTTTTATGATTTTTCTATCTTCGCTTGCTAAGCCTCATAATACTCTCATTCTATCCATGTGTCAGTCATTCTCCACGCAAGTTAAAAGCATCTTTAGCATTGTCTAGTGCACATTTATAGTCCATTTATCTACACTACGTACTGATATTCACTCGCATAATTATAGTATACAGGAATTTGACATTATATAGGTGTATACAAACACACGCACACACACACACACACACACACACACACACACATATATATATATATATATATATATATATATATATATATATAGATATATATATATATAGAATCTATTGGTAACATTTACCAGATACTCTTGTCACTACAAAGCCTTGGATCCAAATGCAAGTAATATGAAGTAATTCTGATGTTCGATAGCTCCTTATCGTGGTCAGATCGGCAACGCGACCTCGTTCTGATACTCTGGATGCGAGTTCGAATCTTGCTGCCTGACATCAGAATTACTTCATGTCTTTGTAGTGAAAAGCGTATCCAAAAAATGTGAAGAATTCGAGAGTTTAAGAGGGTACTGTGGCTATTACAATTACACACACACACACACACACACGCATATATATATATATATATATATATATATATATATATATATATAATATATATATATATATATTAGAAATACCAACACACATTTACATGTGGAACAGAAATAAATTTCTGACTCACATCAGGATCGAACCCAGGTCTTTCAAATGAAAGACCAGAGAGCTGCCAACCACTTGTGGCAGCGCTCTGGTCTTTCATTTGAAAGGCCTGGTCTGATCCTGATGTGAGTCAGAAATTTATATATATATTATATATATATATATATATATATATATATATATATATATATATATATATATATATATATATATGCATATGCGCGTGTGTGTGTATGTACGTACAAAATCATACGCCAACAGTATTCGTCAGAGTTATCGCATTCAAGGAGCCGTATCTGAAGGCTGAAATCTTTACGAAGAGTGCAGTGAAATTATGCAAGAGCTGAAGATTTTGCATATCCGATAAATTCGGCCTCGTAATCTTTCGCTTCGCGATAGTGCGATATTGGTACCTTTGAAACTGAGATCTAGGATAAAAATTCACATGTCCCTTGAATAAATAAAATATACATATGTGTATATATATATATATATATATATATATATATATATATATACATATATATATATATATATATATATATATATATATATATATATATATATATATATATATACATATATATACTTATATACACATACGGTTGCCTGCTACAGTATAATTATTTTAGCTCATCAATGTTGGAAATTTACTCATTGTTTATTTCTATTTCTCGATTGTTGGTATAATGTTGTACTGTCATGTGCCTTTCCCTATTTCCGTTTTTATCTGAGCAAATAATTTCTTGCAACACTGTGTTCCTGTATCTTTTAGTCCGTTCTCCATTTTCAAACACTTCCGATTCTGACCTATCTACCTGCCTACCACAGGATCTGGGATGGTATTTGATGTATCTTTCAGTCTACCCGCCCCTTTAGCGCATGATCATCGGCCTCATCTACCCGTCATTCTACCCGTGCGAAGCTCTACGTCACCATTAAAGCGGCCACTACGAAACACACTAACTAGGCTTTTCTTTCCCCCCCTTCGCCAGCGCGCAGTCTGTATCCCACGCACTCGTGTTATCGCTGAGGCGTTGACGCACTTTTCCTCATCAGTTTTCTCTCTCTCTCTCTCTCGGCGTTTCTGTAATTGGCGAGGGGTTGCCTACGCAGTTATTTCATCATTTGCTGCGAAGCTGCTGGACATTAGAATGAGATGGCCAGGGATGGAGGAAGAATGGAGAGTGAAGGGTTGGTGAAAAGAAAGGCTTTAACATCCAGGGACTGGAAAATGTGTCTCAGTGTAGACGAGCTGCTGACCTGTCAAATCTGTAGGTTTAAGAAGCGGGTAATTTTATAGAAATTCTATGCGTAGGATTTTCATACACGTTCCAGGAGGTGAGGTGTGAACGTGGCTCTGACCATTGTTTCCTCTTTTCCTGTGCATCCACCCAGTTTGAATATACCCGCGCGTATGTCTTCTCTCTAAACAAATATGATTGCTTCGTACTTCGCTTTCGTCTGTTCTCGGATCTGCTGTGGTAACGTCCTCACTTACAGTCATATTATAACATCCTAATATATTATGATCATAATATATTATGATATTAGGGTGTTATATTATGATTGCAAGTGAGGGTGTCACCACAGCAGATCCGAGAATGGATGAAAGTGAAGTACGAAGCAATCATATTTGTTTAGAGAGAAGACATGTACGTGGATAATATTCAAACTGGGTAGATGCACAGGAAAAGAGGAGAGACAATGGTCAGTCACATTCACACTT
Organism: Macrobrachium rosenbergii; assembly: GCF_040412425.1. Lineage (NCBI taxonomy): Eukaryota > Metazoa > Arthropoda > Malacostraca > Decapoda > Palaemonidae > Macrobrachium > Macrobrachium rosenbergii. The sequence goes on along the minus strand of NC_089783.1, from coordinate 54,122,586 downwards.
CACCTCCTGGAACGTGTATGAAAATCCCATGAACAGAATTCCTAAAAATTAACCGCCTCTTAAACCTACACATTCGGCAGCTCGTCTTTACCAAGACACTTTCTCCAGTTGCTGGATGTTGAAGACTTTCTTTTGGCTTTCTTTCCCTTCTCACACATCCGAATCACGCGCTCTTTTCGCCAACCTTTCACTCCCCATTCTTCGTCCATTCCTGGCCATCTCAAGACATCCTGATCCTTCCTTTCACTTGCACTAATCTTCATATCATTGCAAAGTGCTTTCACATTTCTCATCTTTTTGATGTTTCTCAAGCCACGTATGACGCACGAAGAGTTCACGTCACTGGCATATAACTTTTTTTTTTTATTTCGTAGTGTGATTTATAATGTAGAGTCTCTACTGTTGTCAGCTTCGGCGTAGATGGATGACTGGGACAAATAGAATAACTCATAATATAACAGATGATCATTACATTCTGAAACTATATAGTGCCTAATAGATCATCCGAGAGATATTGTACAGTTTAACCTACATAAGCTGCATCAGAAATAACTTTAACGATGACCATGACATTAATTTGCCGATAGAATTCGCTTGACGATTCTAAAAGTTTGACCTGTATGGAAAAACACATTATAGCAAAGAAAAATATAGTATAACATAGCTTAATTGGTTTTGTTGGTTTTTGAAGAAATAATCTTTGGGGACATTAATTTTTCTAACGTTGTTCCAAGATATATATCGACAAAAGTAGTATTGAAACATTTCTATGAAGCATGTTTGCAGTAACTTAAATTAGGAATTGGCACAGAAATCATTTGAATAGGTTACGAGTGTAGAGACCTTGGAGTCAAGTAGATATACATACACACGCATGCGCAGACGTAGATACGCAAAAAAACTCACACATACACACACACACACACACATAAATATATATATATATATATATATATATATATATATATATATATATATATATATATATATATATATATATATATATATATATATATATATACATACATACATACAGTATATATCCAATATAAGGAACCCATAAAAACGCCAAAATGTGGAAAATGAAGGCTATATTTCAGAGACCAAACTGTCTCTCTCCTCAGGCAAATAGTGAAATATAATATATATATATATATATATATATATATATATATATATATATATATATATATATATATATATATGTATATATATATATATATATGTGTGTGTGTGTGTGTGTGTGTGTGTGTGTGTAGAACCGTATTTATATCCACGGAATCTTGAAAACTCGAAAGGAAAACATTTGATGCAAGGAAAAAGAGTAAGGAAATGAAGGTGACCCAGCGCCGGGACAGACTATTGTGATCCGATTTTTCCTTCGAGTCTCGTGTTGATTGACTGATTGGCAGGACGTCTGACTGAAACCGAATTTACCTCGCGATGAAACTGATGCAGGCTCCGTCTTTTGTGCATCAAGGAAAACGTTCCGTTTGTAAATCACTGCAGAAGAAAGACACTGAAGAAAAAGCTTTAATGTAAACAGACAACATAGCAAGCGTTTCTCTTTCTCTTTATATATATATATATATATATATATATATATATATATATATATATATATATATATATATATATATATATATATATATTCATATATATTCATATATATATGCATTATTTACATATTATATATATATATATATATATATATATATATATGTATATATATATATATATATATATATATATATATATATATATATATATACATATACATACATACATACATATACATACGTGTGTGGGGTGCCGAGTGTCCACGCAAGTTTCGTCAAAGCATTCAAACCTACAGAAGCAAATGAGGGTAAGAGAAAAATACTAATTCTAATGCACCAAAAAAAAAGAAAGATATTAATGAGAAACTCAATAAAATTACACGTGCATAAAACACGAAAGAGGCTAATTAAAAAGAAACATGAATGAAGAGAGAGAGAGAGAGAGAGAGAGAGAGAGAGAGAGAGAGAGAGAGAGAGAGAGATATCTGCATGAATGCCTAGGGCTTACATGCGTTTAATTATTATGGAGTGACGTCGCCTATGAATTATGATACGCTATCTCCAACAGGCACCACACGCGAAAAAGGAAAGGCAGGCTAAAAATTAAAATGAATTATGAAGAAGGAAAGTTATTATGTAATTTATGAATGTGAATAAGTTGCATCATGTATCTTGTTGTAAACTACAAAAGGATGACCTTCAATAACAGTGGAATTTTAGAAGTAATAAAAGACAATATCAAAAGAAAATATTCTTACACCTGTACCCACCACTGCTTGGTTATTCAACACGATGTCCAATGGTGTTATTATCTTTATGTTTTGGTGACCCTGATGAGCTTGGTAGTTCAGTAGGACGCCTTGGACTTGGTTATTATTGTCCAAAAATGATTTTGACTTGAAGCTATTTATCCAGGTAACAGGTCTGTTCAGTGACCCAAAGCTCAGATATTTTTTCCATTTGATCTCAGAAACTATGATAGCTGCAGGTCCCTGTTCTTCAAAATTTGACACTTTGTCGGAGGCAGTGTCTGAATTATTTTGACCTTGATCTATTTTGCAAGATCGCAGGTAAACAATGTTTGTGATTTCTATGTATGCACTGATTCGGTTTAGTTGTAATAAAGCCCTTGAAGAGGCCTGGGGAAGGCGAAATTATCGAGCTTATTGGAATGTTTCATTCCCTTTTCTCCTGTGGACTGTATTAACATATCCCATCTTCGTGGTATGAAGATTATATTTATTTTCAATAGAAAATATGTTCATGACGGAGTGGTTTTCAATGATTCATTTGCTGCAGTGACTGCATGGAAGTCCAAATATATTACATAAGGTCTACGTCGAATGCTAGTATCCATTCACTAGAGCAGAATGCTGAAATCTGTGTGCTTTTTCTTTATACTTTTTACTTTTATTGTTGTTCACGATGCGGATGATAGTATTGTTATTTGTTACTGATGCCATTCTCATCTTGTTGTCAGTGTCGTTACTAGGCGTAGTTGTTTCAAAACGCAATCATGAATCATGTTTTTTTTTTATTCTCCCATTGCCTTCGTTGCTTCTGCTGAATGTGCAAACCTCTCGCATAAATGATCGAATTCTCTGACAGGCCTAACCTAAACTTTTTGTCTGCTTTTCAGAACCTCTGAAAAACATGACCGGACTTCATTATCAGAATACTTCTGCCTATGAAACCTAACCTTAAATCGTCAGATCTTCAGTTCTTTGAAAGCATTATCTGAATACATCATCAGAGTTTCAGGGACTCTGATACCTGAACTGAGCTCATTTTCAGATTTTTGATAACTCTGACACCCGACCTGAATTTACTGTTGGGATTCTCAACATCTTATAAGCCTAACCTGAACCAATTATCAGAATTTTCTCACTTCCGAAACCCGATTTGAGTTCAGTGTCACAATGCCAGCGCCTCGTGAACAACCCTTTATTGCTACCATGTTCTCAGTGCCCCTCAAACCTGGCTAAATTCATTGTCAGTCTTTATTTCCAGAGCACCTGAAACCTGAGTTAGGCTCAAACATCAGCCTGTCACTGCCTTTGAAACCTAAATTAGATTCCTGGTCACATTTTCAGGGCCTCTGAGCCATGGTGCCCACTCTGGAGTTGACCTGTCGTAAGCCGTTCCCAATGGCACCCCATCACTAGATCAACAGTAACCCCCTAACTGTAATCTCCTTTCCATATTGCCAATGAAGCGACTGTAGTGTTGCCTATACTTATGGGATATAAACATTAGTTGCCAAGTCATTTGGGTTATAGCCATTTCTCTTTGCATACGGATGCGGTTAATCTCTCTCTCTCTCTCTCTCTCTCTCTCTCTCTCTCTCTCTCTCTCTCTCTCTCTCTCCCTTTGTTGTTCAGTATGTCATGACCGAAACGAGGGCAGTAGGGGGCCAACGGGACGGGGAAGGGTGTGGGCGGGCCACGGGAGCGGTGGTGGTGGTGGATCGCCATCCCTTTAAAGACGATAGTTCCTCTCCGTTGTAAGGAGGAACAATGTTCGTTCGTAGGTGCGTTGGCGTCGCTGTTGGTGGTGGAGGAGGAGGAGGAGGAAGGAGGAGGAGGAGGGGGGGAGGAGGAGGAGGAGGCCTCGAAGGGGCGATAGTGCCTGTGAGGGAGGGAGGAAGGGAGGAGGTGGTGGAAGCAGAGGTGGGGTGGGGGCCTTGTTGTTTTGGGGGGTGACATAGGGGGTCTGGGCGAAAGGAGGATAACCGCGTGCGCTGCCTTTACTTTATGAATGGGGGCGTGGTCACATGGAGGGATTGGAGGGGGGGAAAAAAAAGAGGGGGGAATTGGAGAAGGAAGGGGAGAGGTGGAAGCAGGATGAGGAACGGGGAGAGAAGGGGAAAAGGAAGCAGAAGGTGGGAGGCAAAGGAAACGATAAAGGAGGGATGAATGATCTATGCGTAGACTAGAGAAGGGATGGACAGGGGAAAAGAGCAGGAACCAGAGAATGTGGGGAAAGGAAAAGGAAAGAAGAAAAGGTCAAAGGTGAAACTGAACGGAAGGGAACCAGTGGGAAAGAGAACAATGATAATGAGAATGGACGAGTGAAATAATGCAAGGAAAATTATAATGCGGTAAAACGAAGCCACAACGAAAGAAGGAACTTTGGTGATTAGAGGGGCAATTGACGAGAGAATGCGCAGAAGAATGTGAAAAACAATTAAAGGGAATCAGACGGAACAAAATGGATGTTTATACATGACCATCGATGTAGAAAAAGAGGAACCGTGAAACAGTGGACATCTTATTTAGGGAGAAATAAACTAAAAGTAAGAAAAGTTACGATGTGATGATTGTTAGACAAAAAAAAAAAGTGGATGACAAATCAGTGAACCAAAAACAGGAACTATGAATCTAAAATGCACATATACATCGTAGGAGAAATTATGAATAAAGATAAACACTTGGAGGAAATACACAAAGGAAGCGAGAGAGAGAGAGAGAGAGAGAGAGAGAGAGAGAGAGAGAGAGAGAGAGAGAGAGGGAAGGAAGTATGGAGGAGGAGTGGTGTAGGAGTAGAAGGATTAAACTGAGTGACTGATGTATGAAGGAAGGATGTGTGTGTTTGTATGTTTGTGTCCTAAAGAGAGAGAGAGAGAGAGAGAGAGAGAGAGAGAGAACTCTTCACCAGCCGGCTGCATTCTCTGTGACCTAAGAAATGCAAGGGTCCGCCAACACAATGCTTGAATGCTAGAAAATCTTAGTTGTGCAGGACTTCAACCACCTGTTATTGATCTTGCGCAAGACGCGACACTGTGCCTGGTGCAAATGCACTACGTGGTACTTCATAGTATTGAAAGCAAAAGTATCGCGTGGGAATATTGAAAACTTAACTCTAATCCCCAATAACAAGAGCTCGTTGCGGGGATTCAGAGTTGAATGAAAACCTTCCGTACCGCATGACGCATATCTCTGTTGCGCTTCGGCAGACTAGCGTAGGACTACTGAGGCCTACGGATGAAAAAGAACCCCCTCTGACCTCGTAGTATCTCGCCCTCGAACGGTCAACGAGAGACAAAAGAAGACAAAACAAACCTAAACACCAAAAATGCTTGAAGGAATTCGGTGTTGTCTAAATGTGGCTTCATCTGGCTGCATTTGTATCACTGCCAGGACACTGGATCTCTAATCGCGAGAGATTTAGCAGTTAATCCCGTCTCATTAAAGCGGTAACGTAATTCGAGTCTATCCAGATTGATGGGAGACTCTAAATAGGTCATTTACACTTATCCGGTAAATAACGTGCAGGGTGAGACGCTTAATCTCCTTTTCGTCCTCTTCTGAAAACCTACACTTGGCTCTTTGAAAGCGAAACCCACAAGTCATCTCTTTCGGAAAAGATTGGAGAGAAGGAGACCCAGCATGCACAACCACATGCGCAAACGCACGATCTATGTGTACTTATGTGGAGAAACATGGGAAGTGATAGAAAGAGGTAAAGCGATGATACGAGAATTAGAGAGACAGGCAAAAAGACGGACAGTGCCAAACGTTTTCTGAGAGAGAGAGAGAGAGAGAGAGAGAGAGAGAGAGAGAGAGAGAGAGAGAAATAATATACTCTCGAACTTTTTTTCATTTTTTTCTCCATAGTAAACAAACACTGGTTCGGAGCGTGTCCGGGTCAGGGATTTATACCGATGACTTTTTATTAACCATTTTTCTCACAGCATGTTATCGCAATGTTAGTGATGACTATATTATGCGAGCGCCCGAGATATTGGGGGGATGTACGATAACTACCTGTGTTCAGATTAACTCTGATGGACAATTTCTCTGAATTCGAAGACCATTTAGTAAATGCAGAGCAATCAAGAACTACTGCCCTTTATATTTGGTTCGAATTGCCGATGAGATGCGTAAATTTATGTAGGTGTGTGTTTGCATGTGTGTGTGTGTGTGTGTCTGAGAGCCAGAGGAAGTGAGGATGGAGCTTTGTTTTAATCCTTCGAAAAGTCAGTAAACTTTATTTTGGCTTTGGCAAATATTTTGCCAAACACCGGCAGCGATATTCAAAGTATTTTAAGGTCCCCGTTTTAAGACGGTGTCCGTCCTAGCAGAAACGCTGTCAAGATTAAAACAGCTTCTCCTCGGCCTTTCCGCCCAAGGGCACAGCACAGACAAACAGACGTGGGCAGAACAACACCAGCAAAGACATGAAACAACAAAACAACAGCAGAAATTCAATTAGCCACCTCTAATCCCTGTTTTTCCCTACGGCAGTAGTTATTCTTAATGCTTCTTTTATGTTTGGAGGGCGATCAGCTTCCCTCCCGCCAACGGAGTCAGGCGTAGATTATGTATTCATCCCTGTCTGTTTGTTTTGCTTGCTTGTTTGTCTGCCTGACTGTCTGCCTGGCCACAAAATAGGCCAAAATTTTGTTGTTAGATTTGCAATGAAAATGAGTGGATGGGCAAAGAATCAATCACCTTTATTTCGAGATGAATTTGGATTCGGATCCAAGATGGTTGTCCTCTGCGTCCAAGGGAACATGCATTCTCTGAATTCAAACAGTATCAAAGGATTTCAGTACTGACACAATTTAATCACACACACACACACACACATATATATATATATATATATATATATATATATATATATATATATATATATATATATATATATACATATATATATACATACATACATACATACATACATATTCGTGCGAGTGTGCAAAGTTCTGCCGTTCCCTTGCCAGGAGTTAAGTAATTCCTAGCCAACGTAACTTTGTACACAAATGAGTGGGGGCAAATTTGGACGTATTAAAAAGGCTATAAAGCCCACAAAGAGACGGGAGCGCGCACGCGCTGTTCTTTACTACAGAAAATGGGCTAGAAATCTTATCCTAAACGATCTAAGTGAATGGTATGAAATATAAATGAATAATGAGAGTTGCATTAGCTTCCTCACCCTTGCTAGATGATGCTGATAGACTGAGTCGTTTGAAAGGATGCATGCTTTATTTATTCATTTTTCTATTTACTGAACAGTTATTCAGTGACTGTCGTCAGGTCAGTTATCAACCTCAGAATCTGCTGCTTAAGGTAGGGTTCTTATGAAGCTAAATATCGTTTCGAATCGGCACATTTTTAACTGGCAAAATATTCGTCATACTCAGATAAGCATTACTGTGTTAATCACTTAATTTGTAATGATAATAATAATGATAATAATGACCTTATGAACTTAAGCCTAGCAGAACAACTGAAGTTAATGAGAACCATGACGAACTATTAACGCCCAAGCAAAACACACGACCACCTCGTAAACGGCGCTCGCGTCGCCAAAAAGTCGTTTTGCGGGTGTAATGTACCCCTCTAGACGGGAGCAATCCGGGCGGTTGCCACCCCCTCCAAAACGATCTATAGGTGGGCGGGACACATATAACAAGCCCCAACGAGGTGCGGGAGGCAGGCACTGCCGGGTGCCATAACTGCCGACTTCCTTCGCGGAGGTCTACCTACGACGTTCATGCTCGCTTTGGGTGAGAGTGAATGCTTGCTTGCTTTTTACTCACCCACATACTTACAGGCGGGGCCTCCTCCCAAGGCGCGAGGATGTGCGTGCTTTGGGGGGGAGGGCCGTTTTGCAGAGCGCCAGGGGACATTACGTCGTTATCAACAACAGCTTGCTTATGAGGGACCTCCTGTGTTGATAGATGATTCCACGCGAGACTGTAAGGATGTGAGTCGTCTCTCTCTCTCTCTCTCTCTCTCTCTCTCTCAGACTATTCCATCCACCAAGGAGTAATAGATATACAGTTATGTATATTGTATTTTTTATTCCATGAATATGACCCTGAGTCGAAATAAAGAATATTATTATTATTATTATTATTATTATTATTAAAAAGTACTCATAGTAGCATGAGTC
>NC_089783.1:53951624-54111624 GCF_040412425.1 Macrobrachium rosenbergii | reverse complement strand
TTAAGACAGACGAGTTTAGTAAGAAAGTACGGAGCAGAGATTTAAAGGTAATTAGATGAAATGTGAGCCAGAGTGAGACACGGAATTGGATTTGGGTACGTGAGGGGGTTTGCAAAATTCCATGATGGGATTACTGGAACGTGGGGACGTATTTCCAGGTATAGGAAGGTAGGGGAAGAGAAGAGAAGTATTATTTTGTGATCCCAACGTATGGCATAGGGGAAGATCATGTACTCTCATACATGAGGGTCGATGGGGTAGTCAAGAAGAAAATGGGAGAGAAAGAAAGGCAACTAAATAAGGATGAAGGGGGAAAAGTGAGCGAGAACTTGGGACAAAGCAGATTCTTCTACAGGGAAGTAAATCAAGAGAGAGAAAAGTTAATGAACAAGTGGATCTCAGAACTCTCTTAATACCATTTCTCTTTCTCTACAGGCAGAAATGATTTCTTGTCTTCGAGTCTTGTCTAACTTCCTTCCTATTCTGTGACTGATGCAATTCTGTTATGCTCCTCCATTCTTTACGTGCCAGTAAAAAGTGCCAAATAGTTCCTATTCTCTACTTCCTCTCACGATCTCCTGTCACCTGAGGCAGGGACTTTGATTTAGATTTGTACAGTGTAACTGCTGCTCGAGATATTAACAGAGAGATATTGAGTCTGGAATTAAGGCAGTCCATTGTTAATGGAGTGAATATCCTCAACATTTGATGAATATGGAAGATATAAGAGAGTCAGAGGTGAATGACACAATACAAAAGCAGAAATGATTAGTAAAATTTTGAGAAAAATTGTGTAAGCATCTGTTGAGGACACAAAGCTGGCACTTCAGAGGTCGTGGAATGGAAAGATCCCCAGAAGTTATTGAGATTAAAAACGAAATGGTGCAGTATGGTGGTAATAGTGTGGATGAGTAGATGAACCTGGGTTGCAAGGTATACCTGGATGAAGGATTTTGAAAGAATGAATGGGAAGAATAATTGTTCCACTATATAAAGAGAGGGGTGTTAGTGCCGTAACTTACTCAATATACCAAGGAAGGTGTATGGCTGGATTTGCATCGAGAAAGTAAGACATCTGGCACAAGTACTGACGGCGTGAGTTTAAATGGAACAGATATGTGAAAAGTTTGGTAGAAAGGGGAAAAAATACATCTGGCGTGCGGTACATGGAGTTAGAAAATGCTGATGACAGAACTGATAAAAAGGTGATTTGAAGGAGTTTGAGGATATGCATGATAGTAGATAAGTTACTGAGAGTCATTAAAACCTATTATGAAGGTTGTGACATCTGCGTTCGAGTAAACATTGCAAAGTTTATAATACATACATAATTATATATATATATATACATATATATATATATATATATATATATATATATATATATATATATATATATATATATATATATATATATATATATATATGGAGTTACATCTTCCAAGGCTGATCAATCACAGGAACCTTTTTCTTACGTTTCTCCTTTGCGAAAAAGTTCTAAGGACGAACTGCGTCCAAATGGACGAGCAGTTCTCTGCTTGCGTCGGTAAGTGGGTTCTCTTGTCCTGAAAATTACTCTGTGCAATGAGAACGTGTTGTCCAACATTTGGTTTTCGCCACAACACTTTGCTCTTTTCGACACTTACTTTTCATTACTTTTAGGATTTAAACCAAACTCTACTCTTAAAATGACTTAAGATTTATCGATTCAAACTTCAATCACAGCTGGGTCATTTGCCGATCATGAGTTATTTCCATAAGTCATGAAATCATTAGACGCTCTTAGTATTCGTGATTTGGAAGATGTGTATATAAAATTTGTACTCAGCTTCAAATGAACATGTATTAGGCTCAATAAACTATTGCAGACGCACGGCTGTGGTGGGGGAAATTAATCTTGAGATATAACTGCCTTTGTTCGGCAGCTATTGATCGTACTTGGCAATGGCTGTTATAATTTTTTTTTCTGAAGTCCCTCTCATCAAGGGAAGCAGGCTTTTTTCGCGAACAAAACTATCATTTCCATCATTAACATGGAATTCCCCCTGGCAAAAGATTCACGAGAATCGACGAGGAACGCTCATCAATTCACGAGGGACGCCTGAATGATATATGACTCACCAGTGAGATCTTTTCCAGCTGATGTAAGAGTCCATTACTTATTTCTCGCGGATGTAAATCACGAAGCAGGCTTGGTGATGAAGAAGAGTGGAAATAGGTGAGAAGATGGCTCACATGAATATTGCGTGGGATGACCTTTAATATTCAGGTTGACCTTTCCTTCGGAAAACAGCCTGATTTAGTTGTTTCCAGCAGCGCCCAGACGCCCACACAATCTATGCTTGCATTTCGGTTTCCCAACCCCCTTTTTTTTTTATTTTCTTGTACCTCTACTTAGGTTCCTTTGTTCTTTGTGCATTTCACCAGCTTCCCCGTTCGGTCTATTTGTTTTATTATTTCCTGTAATTAAATGCTTGCCTGTACTGCGTCTGTCCTTTTTCATCCAGTTCATCAATCTATTTGTCCATTTAATATCATCACTATGGATGAGTGAACGGTTAAACTCTCGTCTCATTAATGTGTCGTCTTTGCCTTTTGAGATTCGTTTTCTTGTCATCATTTTTCAATCCATCTCAGTTGCATTCAGGACGACTTAATATGACCATATTGGTTGCACTTTTATTATTTTTAAATGAACTGATGGAATCGCAATTACAACAATAGTCCCATTTAATGTCGTGAAATTTTTAAAATCTACACAAGAAAAGCACACTCGTTGCTATGCATTTACTTTAAATATCCCGTACTAATTTTATGCAATAATATTGATATTTTCTTAAATCTATGATAACAATAATATGAATAATAACATTTCTTCATTATTTGTAATAGTGGCTATCTGGAGTGATGGAAAATGGAGATACCGCAAACGTTAAAATCAAATCGGACGCGCGCGCGCGCGAGAGGGCGGGAGTTGTTAGCTTAATCCTTCGGGCCAGCCCTAGGAGAGCTGTTAATCAGCTCAGTGTCTGGTTAAACTGATGTATACTTAACTTTTCATCGGAGGGTATAGTTATAGATGTGAAAAATTAGAAATCAAGTGTACAAAAATCTACGGAATGTATAAACCTATTTTCTATACGTGTCTGGTTAATTGCTTGTATAGTTTTGGGGCTTGAAATTCAGGTGGTAGAAACGACTAAAAAAATGAAAAAAAAAAAAAAAGTGCAACTTGAATGTGTTATCGTGGCGGAAGCCATAAAACTGGTCAGATAGCCTCTTAAAGCATCCTTCAACAGACCTGATAGATCAACGAGAAATTAGTTTTCGAACTGGCTCCCGTTCAGAACTGGGAGGGTGGAAGATTTTATGAAGCTTGGTTATCTAATTAACATTTTCATCCAAACACACAGAATTCTCTCTCTCACCTGAGAATTTCTCTTCGCTTCAACGAGCTTCTCTGTCTGCTAGGAAAGATTGCCTTCTCTCCTGATGAGAATCGGAAACAGTGAAAGAGAGAAAATAAATGTTGAAAAGGGGAAAATCAAACGACGGCTAACTACCCTCATCAAACCTCTGGACACGTCGGCTTTACACAAAAGATTCGAGAATTAGAATGAGAAAAGGAGTCCCAGTAGAATCTTGCATTTTCTTAATTACTGAATTTTAGCAGCTTGTCAGTGGGTTTAATCTGCGTTTAAGTTCTAAATTTCTGCGTGCTTATTTTTTTGCAAACAGGCGATCAGCGTTATACGATAAAGAAATTATAACGAAGAAAGGAAATTTTTTAGCATAACATGATGTTATCAATAAATAAATACATATTAAAAACAAAACGGAAATATATCAACGCCCTCTCTTTACGCAGACACTCACTCAGCGGTGTATTAGCGATGAATTAATTATTTGACTTCTAAGAAACGTCATTTTCGTACGAATTTACGCTCGTGTGATTGTGCAGGAATGAGGAAAGATTTCAAAACGATCCAGAAAAGATAATTGATAGTGACTTTCGAAATTATGCAAAACGTTTTAGTGAAAAACTTAACCAAGCAACGATTCCTGGCCCTTAAGCTTTTTAATAGGAAATCACTGACTTCCTTTAGATTTAAAAAAAAAAAAAAAAAAAAAAAAATCACTGACTTCCTTTAGATAAAAAAAAAAAAAACAGTGAGGCAATACAACCCTGAAACTGCACTTAGCCATTTGGAAAACGTGCCAGTTGGGAAGCCTATCAATAGCTATGGCCGCAGCTATGGCTTGTACAGAGGGGGAGTTGAGGAACCCTTCTCTTTCTTTGTTTATCGTTGCGACATAAAGATTCCCGATATGTATGGCAGGTACTGCAGTACTTTTCGCTGATACTGCATCGTAAGTTATGTTCAAAAGATGTAATTATGAAAGATGACGCAGCTTTTACTAGGTGAGACGTAACAAAAACGATTACAGTAACTATGACAATACCAGGTCGCCTAAATGTTTTTCCTATGGATCACTTCTAGGCATTGCTCTTGTGAAATAGCAGACCAGTGACATGCCCTAGTTGTGGCATGGGTCATCCAAAGGGCACACAGCTGGTTGAGCAGATGTCCGAGACCAGCTGTTAAAATAGTTACCTAGTTGGCCCGTCTACTAGAGAGAATTTCAAATGTTGCTGATTTGCTAGGGGGGACTCACGAATCTGACACGCACAGGGTAGCCTACTTATCGGAAATCATGATTTTTTTTTTTCTCACCCGATCGTATTTAATATCTATTTTGAGAGGTGAAAGGCTTTAATGATCTGAATTTTCATCCACATTTCATAAGTCTAAGCAAAACAAGTAAGGCTGTAAACCTATTAGTTTTCTTTAAGTTACAGCTAAAAAGGATTATACTGTACATACAGACTTTATTAGGAAAATGATCAATTCCATGTCTAATAAGATGTTGATATAATCATTTATATTTAGCTGATAGTTCTCAGAAAATACCCACAAACATTTATTTCTTTGTTCCTTACACTACATAAATACAGAATATTTACACAAGTACGAAGGGCCGTTCAGTTTGTTTGTTAAACATCACACTTAACAAGGTATAATGTATGACTAATGTTAATGCTCTCAGAAGGGCTTCGTTTGCGCGGAAAGGAAAATTTGAATTCATTAGGCGACTCCTAAAAGTGTTGGATGGCATCTTTGTCCCATCACTTCACTCTACATTTCTTAAACTTTTTTTTTTATTACTAACAATAAAAGTTTACTTCGGGACTAATCACCTACTCAATATACATATGCATGCGCTGGATCCATTTTGTTTCGTCTGTGAATTTATTGCGTTCCTCATTAACAGCCTATTTTGAACTTCGTTTCCTCCGTAGATTCGAACTCGGTTCGTCAGCTTTAGGATCCTTGTTCGAACAATTAACAACGAAAATAAAGCCTGCCAACTTTTGCATTCCGTTGGTAAGGACACGACGAGTCAGGAATACCAACCGAATCGCTAACAACCTTGCATTGTTCGATTTTTCTTGTCTATAGACATTAGGAGCTAAATTAAAGAATATACAGTAATAAAGGAAGAAAACAATTGAGTTAATCAAGTCAATAGGTTAATATTTACTGCTTAAGAGGTAAACAGAATGTCGGGTATTTTATTTTGCGGAAGATAGGCAAATGATGCAATGTAATTTTCGTCTGTGTTGGGACACTTCTGCTGTCACTGCAGAAAAACAGTTGCTTAATTAAGTTCTTCTTTTAGAACCATGCAAACAGCATTAATGGAAAATGTTGGCTATATTCATCTGTTATTGAAGTGTCTGAGTTCAATTATGCGAAAAGATGAGTACAGAGACAGATCTGATACAAACACTTACCCACTTATAAAAGCACAGAAGCACACACACACACACACACACACACACACACACACACACACACATATATATATATATATATATATATATATATATATATATATATATATATATATATATATATATATATATAGGTGTGTATATGTATGTATGTATGTATATATGTGCGTGTATGTATGTATCTAAGCCCACAGAAGCAAAACTTCAAAAAGAATGGGTGGCTTTAGTGCAAAACTTCAAAAAGAATGGGTGACTTTAGTGCAACGTCTGTTCATATCAGGCAATTTCAGTCTTAAGATGGATTATAAACAAATATAAAATGGATGGAATTCAAGCCACAAGTAAAAAATAAAATACGAATTAAAGTCTGAACTGCCGTTAACGTCAGCTTAATTTCACCGTTAAAAAAAGGCATCTGAGCAACGGAATGATGCTAAACTTATCTCTGTCCCTTTTGATTAGAAGTCAAGCCTGTTTATTGGTGCTGCGTCGTCGTAACGCCGTCCGTAGTCAACAGAAGTTATATTTGTGCTGTGAACTCGGCGGCAACATTACAACACGGGTGTTATCTGTCGAAAACAGCTTCGTCTCCGATATTCACACGAACGCCGATAAAAGCCGCGTGTCTGTCGTCACCCCGAGGAAGAAAAGAGGCTAACACGATCACGGTACAGCTATGGCGCTGCATAGAAGTTGCGGGATTAAAAGTCAGCCTTACTGCGGCGGTATTTCCGAGAGAGTAATTGCCGAGCTTCTTGCAAGGCGCCAATGCAAATGAAGCGGGTTCGAAGACGGTCATATGTAAATTGGGAACGTCTCTCCCAAACATGGAATTAAAATGGAAAAAAAAAGTCTCTAAGCGGCTAATTCGGAAACCTTTTAATCTCTGTGGTTATCTTATCTAAGCCGTAATTGTAAAAGTTAATAAGAACACAAAAAAAAGGGATTTTTTCCTTCACTTTCTACAAAAACCAGACTGGCCACGTTGATGTTTATGGTGGAAAGCTATTGATCTATTTTCTTTTTGACGATTACGTAAGGTTTTCGTTCATATGCAGCGACACGGCCAAGGGAAAATGGTCTTCTTTAACCTACTTCGTAGCACGAACCAAGACAAATATTGGGAAAGACAAGGCATCAACGCCATTGTGGAGAAAGGCTTTCGAGAAATGGAATCGTGACTAACATGCATATTATCTAAGTGACTTCAACTTGTGTGTGTGTGTGTGTGTTTGTGTCTGAGAGAGAGAGAGAGAGAGAGAGAGAGAGAGAGAGAGAGAGAGAGAGAGAGAGAGAGAGAATTAATGGAAGAGATTTGAGTTCACTGTGATTAAAAATCGATGCAATAATGATAGAGAGTTGATGTCTATCTATACTTCATGTAGTGTCTCATGTCTAAGAGTGATTATTATATATATATATATATATATATATATATATATATATATATATATATATATATATATATATATATATATATATATATATATATGAATGTATGTCTGTATGTATGTATGTATGCATGCACCTATGAAATTAAGAGGTCCATAAAAACAAAATTAAAAAAGAAGCTATATGTTGCTGTCGACTCTACTTCAGTCCTGATCACTGGTAAATGTAGAGAGAGAATGTAGTAACTTTAGTATTGACTGTACATACAACAAGCAGTTATGGAATAAACGAGAGTGGCAGAACTAGAGAAGGCTAGTAACCTTGTCTCGTGATGGGATAGGTCAAGACCTCGTTCTGTTCTGGTCCTCGTTAGTTCTCACCCAAGATGACCGCTCCGGGAGCTATATTCGTCGAAACACCTGCTAGGGAAAAAGTCTTATAATTAAATTGTCCATGTTATCGGATTTTCAGTGGACCCCTGATGATCTCTAGAATTTACCAGTGATTGGCTTTGAAGCAGTGGTAACCGAAATACGTGTTTTGTGCGCTGACTTTGTTTTAGTTGTACCTTCTCGTTTCATGCAACCCTGTTAGATTACAACAAAGCGACTTACATAAGTACACATACACAAACATATGCTGTATATATATATATATATATATATATATTATATTGTATTGTATTCTGCATCATTTGTTCATTTGTTAAACTGACGCCAAAGCATGTGAATTATTTACGCTGCATGGCTATATACAGCGGAGTGCCTGCTGCTTGGCGTCATTGAACTTTGATGCTATGACTGCAATTTAACAAACAAACAGTACAGAAAACAAACACGAAATAGACCGCACAGATGTAAATGCTTTGTAGGATTAGCTTCGCAGTACATTCCGAAGGGCTTCCGCCACAGCAAGTAACTGAGTGAATTGTAAGAAACACAAGAATAGTTCTTCTGTTGAAGCAGACTTTGATTTTAAAACTTTGCTTTTATAACCTGCACGTTTTTAAATACAATAAACTTAGGAGAAAGGGTAAGACGTGTGGAGATATATGGTAGTGGTTATATGGCTAGCACAGGTGACAGGATGGAATAGTGTTTTTAGATGGTTTGGACATGTGGATGGAATGCAAGATGATAGATACACGGCAGAGAAAAGGCGCATTTCACGTAATAGGGTCAGACACGCTGTTGGTGAACCCTCTGTGAGAGCGTAGGAAGCGGCTAATATCACGGAAATTTTCCGTACGTGGGGTGTTTAGTCTGAAACCTCTAGGTGGTGGAAAGTGGGTCGAAGCAACTTAGGAACGTTACCTAAATCATTCATTTTACTTCTGTTGATCTAAGCAGTGAATCAAACACCTGACAGTTAATCTAATGCGGTGGGCCGTAGCCATGGTGGAGAATGGTACTGGGCCAGCATCCTCATCCCAAAATACTTACTTACTGAACGCCGAAGACTAAAACTTTCCTATCAGAGGAAAGGCGTGATCTTCCAAGTGTATATATTTCATACAAATATTAAGGAAACGTAAAGTACGCCGTCTTGTGTGCTCACTTTCGCTAGAGAAATAAGCAAAAATGGAAACTTTTATCAATTACAATCGGCTTACCTGTGGTAAAGACAATCACTCCTGGATCTGAGAGAAGCATGTGAAAAAGCACTTCTGCCAATTAGTACCTTTCATGAGGGTTAAAAGTTCGAGCGCTTGCAGCTACCCAATAACATGGCTTCAGTTTTCGACAGGAGAACTTGAATTCGTCAAGAAATAATTTGGGTTCAAAACACTTGACTGAATGTGGTTTGGTAAATTGTACCTAACGCCAAGTAAATTTTATCGTAGGTGTGTAAACCATCGCCCTCTTAACCATGAAGTCATAATTATGTAAGGACGAAAGGTATGGCGCTAGCAATGTCATCCTTAGCATAAAGAGTACTGTACCAATTCTAAGAGAAAAGGAGGGCACACAATCAGGCGCGCACGCACGCATATATATATATACATATACATATATATATATATACACACATATATATATACGAGTATATATGTGTGTATGTATGTATATATATATGTGTGTGTGTGTGTGTCTATGCGCAGAGCCTTATTTATCGTAATAAGTACACAGAAGAAAGTGAATCCATACAAGAGGTTCCTGATGATTTCCCGTTACTCGAAAAGCTGTCGCCGTGAAGAAATAGAAGACTGAAAAGACTATGGAGATCTGGATTAACGGCGTTAAGACGCGTCAATTATGGCTTCTTTGTCTGGCTTCTTTAACGAAGAAAAAAATCAAGAAAACAAGAGGTGTAAAGAGAATTGGATCCAGCGTTTGTTACATAACTTTCTCTAGGAAAAATGAAAAGATCTCTCTCTCTCTCTTTCTCTCTCCCCTCTTTATCTCTTTCAGCAAAAGAAATCTGAACTGAGATTTAAAGTTTACAGGTGTTAAACACTACTATTTGCTAAAGGATCTAAGAATTTTCCTTCTCTCTTTCTTGAAATAACAATCCCCTCTACATTATAGTATTCCGAGAACCTTCAGTAGTCTCCTGCTTACCTAAGACCAGTTATGAAATCCGTTTGATGTGGTGTAATTATTTCTTTTGAAATACTTCACATGACCTATACTTTTCTATAATTTACATGTGTAGATAGACTCCTCATACGAACCGCATAATGCCTTTAAAAAAATATGGCACAATAGTGATATTAGAGTGCTCTTGAAGAGAAATAAGTACTGGAAAATCCTGTTAAAGAGGCAACAAAAATCATAAGGCGACTGGGTAAAACGCTCGTTGAAAATGAGAGAAACGAGAAGGCACCACTTGAGAGAAAGAAAAAAAAAATTAGTACAGAAAAACAAACTAATTCTTCTTAAGACGTAGAAGACGCGTTCGGGTCTCAGAAGCCCATTAAGGTTTTGGTCATAAGCCCGCCCCTCCGTTCTCCGTTACGATGTTGAGCGAAACACGTTATACGGGAAGTCTTAATGGCAACATCGTTCTCATAGGTGGATGAAGTCCGGACGTGATAAGGATTTGCGACAGATAACGCAGAAAGAAAAACGAAGTTAATAAAGTCGATGATGGAACAGAGAGCAGTTTTATAACAATAAAACTATAATAGGGAAATATCGATGGTGGAATAGACAGCAGTTTTATAACAATAAACCTGTATTAAGGAACTAATGGCTTTAACTAGTCATGGGATATCAGAATTAGTATCATTTTCACCCAAAAGTATGATAAGTGATGTTATTGCCCTGTAATTCTCAGAATCTTCTCTGTCATCTTTGGCTTCAGAGCAGTTATCACTCTAACTCATTCTTATGGAACTTTTCCCTCCTATAGACATAGCATAATCACTCAGGTTAAAGACACTTATAATAATAATAATAATAATAATAATAATAATAATAATAATAATCTAATGCATGGAAAAATGATGGTATTTTCAGGAGGAACCCCGAAAGAAGAAAGCAACGTAATGCAAACATAATTTTCGAGGAGGGAATAATCGTTTTTTCTTTATTGCTCTTGTTGGTAATAGCATTATTATTATTATTATTATTTATATAACACTTTTCCCACGATTTCATAAACCGAGGATGCTATTTCCGGCTCTGGGCAAGTATTTAGAGACGAAGTGGCTGCCTCTTTATAATTACTGTCACAGAGAGAGAGAGAGAGAGAGAGAGAGAGAGAGAGAGAGAGAGAGAGAGATTCATTAGTAGTTGATGCGAATATGCAGCCCTCTAGCGTCAGTAGTTTTTAAGATCTGAGGGCGGACAGAAGAAGTGCGGACCGAAAAAAGTGCGGACGGACAGACAAGACCGGCACAATAGTTTTCTTTTCAGAAAACTAAAAAGAGTATCAGTTATTTGTCAGGTTTCTTCTGTACTGCCTCTCAAAACCTCTTTCTATATATTATCAATGTTATTGTTATTATTTCAAGTCTTGCTGTCGTTCCCGTCGTAAGCTGTAGTTTCAAGAAATCCTCCCGATTATATTTTGACAATCGTGAGACGTGAAGAAAAATGTAGCATTCATAAAATAAACAAAAAGTTATCCATGATCCCCGAAATCCATATAGAGAGATGTATAAGGGCAAAAAAATGCAATCTATAACATCGAAATACCACGAAAGCATCTACATTCACAAGGATATCTATAATCACTGAAATCTATGAAGAACATCTACAAATAAATCTGCAACCTCTGAAATCCATAAGGTCTACAATCCCTAAAATCTAAAACCAACATGCTATAATCACAGAAGTCAACAAAAGTCTACAACCCCTGGAATCCCCAGCGAGATCTAAAAGCTTTGAAACCTAAAAAGTCTTGTACAACAACCCAAATTCACAAGACTGATAATGCAGAAGTCCTCGATGAAAATTATATCTTTAAAATCTGTAAAAGTTCTTTCTATAATCACGGAAGTACATTTAAAACCCACAACCTCTGAAATTGTCAACGAGATCTCTGGTATCTACGCCATTCTGTGACTACTGAAATACCAGAAAAAAGAACTTTGTATGAGATCTATAACCTATGAAATCTGCAAAGCCTAAAATAACTATAAGTCCACGAGAAACATATGATTCTGAAATTCACAATATACATAAACGCCGAAACTTTCAATTAGCATTCAGTAATATGAAGTCCACGAAAACTGATTACCTGTGAAATCCACATTGAGATCTATAATCCCAGAAATTTACCAAGAGCATTCTGTAATAAATGACCTCCGCAGAAAATTTACACTCTTCGCAATCCATAATGAGGTCCATAATCTCTGAAATCTACAAAGATCATTCTATAATAACCGAAGTCCCCAAAAACCTGTCATTTCTGATCCACAGTAAAACCTATAGTCCCTGAAACTGCTAAGAATATTCTTTAATAACTGAGGTCCAAAAAGAAACCATTTCCCCTGACATCTACTACAAAGAGCTATCTATAATCATTGAAGACCACAAAAACCTGTACTCCTTTAAATCCTGAAAGGTGAGCTTGAAGTTTCTAGAATCTACAATAAGATATTTTTACCCCAAAGAATTCTACAAAATTTTTCAACCCACGGAGAGCTATCGACAGCAGTAAAGAATTTTAATCTGTCAGAAATGAACCTGATCAGGATGGGATTCCATCATTTGATTAAAATATACAACATCACCTTTGATGCCTTACTTCTAAATGTTAATTACATTTTCTGGCAAGTCGGAAATGGAAGGCTATTTTCAGCAATATTCCCTGCTCCGAGTCAGGTATAGAGGGAGAAAGAGAGAGATAGTTTTGATACCTCAACACTTCCACATAACTGCCCTTGCTAACATTAATTAATCACATTAATAGGTAATTATGGACGGCGAGAGAATCTGGTCTCTCCCGTACCGGGGGGGGGGGGGAGACCACCCCGACCTTTAAAGGACGTTACGTTATATGGTTATCTATAGCATATTAGCTAGCAGGATTATGTCCTCATTACTCATTTTTCGTCATCATCATCATCATTACTCATAAAACCATGGCTGGGGGTATTAATGCTATTGCTGGACGTTGTGATTTTGTTAATATAACCATTATCATCAACCTTAATATTATGAAAATATAATTACTGTTGCTTGCTGCCTTTGCCAAATCCTCAGGTTATTATCATTTTTGCTTGCAGGAGAAAGAGCGACTCTCTGAAGACGATGGGGCAGCCCAGACGGAAACCCCAGCCGCCATGGATATCGCCGACGGTGCTGCTCGTCCTGTGCTCGTTGTTGCCCACATCATGGGCAGCAGGTAAGCGCGGTACCGGGGAAAGGAAGCATTGTACCTGCTTTCTTTTGTCCTACTTGACTTATATGCTTGGGCACAGCGTATACGCGACTGAGCCAGAGTGAAGCAGAAAGACAAAATACGTTTTTATGAAACGGATTCTCTTTCATAGTTGGTACATAAGTAATGCTGCTGTAATCACGTTTGCATTATAGTATTCGAGATGAGACGGCCTATGTGAACCCTCTCCGGTCAAGATAGAAGGGAGAATGTGCTCTAACATCATAAAAAAAAAAAAAAACTAGTTCATAACATTAATGACAAACTCATGTTCCTTACTTACCAAGACTAGTTTTTGAGAGAGATTTTTAATATTTTCCTTGAGGTTATTCATCCATAGCTTCATTAACATTTGAATCCAACGGAAATAAAAAAAAAGAATAACTCAGTAGAGAATAGATGATAGACATGATAACTTTTTCCAACACCTGTGAGTGTGTCAGTTGTTCAAAAGAGTTTTTAATCTTTTAAAATTTTTTTTTTTAGGAATAAGTTGAGGGATTTCCCTCCCTCCTCGCTAATATTAACTCACCTTTTTTCTTTTCTCCTGTTTTTTCATTCCCAGTTACTCCAATGGAAATAGAAGGTAATAGAAACAGAAGGAAGAAAAGAGAGAGGGAGTGTGGTAGACATCGAGAAGGATCTCCCTCTATAACCTGACCCTTACCCACTTTTCCCCCCTGAATGAGGAGAGGAGAGAGAGAGAGAGAGAGAGGGCACGGAAAAACCGAACAAATTAGGGAGACGGGACGAATGAAGGAGATAAATGAAGAAGCCTCAATTAATCCAAACGTTTTAGTTTTTCTTTTGGTAATGATTCGATTAAGCGGAATACTCCTTTTTAAAGTTATGGTTTGATTACAGCGGAATATTTTAACGTTGCTTTTACTAACGGTTTGAGCAGGCGGGATAGTTTCATTTTTTTTTCTTCTCGTGCTCTGATCAAGCAGAATATTTTTATTTCTAAGCTCCTTGGTTGCTTCAGTGGAATATTTCTTTCTGCTTCCTTTGCTAATCATTTGATTAAGCGGGTCATTCAATTTTCCTTAATTTCTGGTTCGGAATATTTTCGCTATTCGTTTGCTTCGTGTTTGCTTGACGAAATTTATATGTGGAGAGTAAAGGAATATATACCTAGATCCCCAACATAAGCGAAATGTTTCACTAAATATCTAAACAGCATTTGACGGAGGTAACAGATCAACTGGGAAAGATAACGAAAATCTTGAATAAGAAACCTAGAATATATCATTTTGAAACGACCGAGTCTGATGTGTTGACCTCGCATTGGAGACGAGCAATATTTGCTTCCTCTGACCTTGTGCAATTATCGTCTCCATCGGATTTCTACAGCGGCTGAAGTCTAGAAATTTAAAGGGATTTGACTCCAATGCTCAATTTTCACTTACTCTGTTTACGTTTCCGTGGTTCGAAAACTTTACCTGCAATCTTATCATGTTGTGAAGATACAAAGTTACATTTAATCTTAAAATATCAACACATGAACCTGCAGATAACTCTGGTAGACCATAGTCTTTTATATGAAAATAATAAACGTAAAGCGCAGCAATCTAAAAAGAAACTTGTCAAATCTTACTATTCCTTGTTCACGTTTATATTATAAAGGATGAGTATAGAAAAGAAAAAGAATAAATTGCATTTTTTGGCTCTGGGTCATTGAAGTCCTCGAAATTTCATCTCTCATGATAATTGCACCAGAATTATATTTTCCATTTCTTCTTACAATCATCTGATTTCTTTATACGCTTCCGGTGTGATTAGTAGACTGAAGAATGCGCAGAAAACTTTAGGCTGTTAGTGATAACGATGTAGGAGCCTACTCTAGTTGCTTTATGACCTTTATTTTAATTTTTGTAATTTGAGATTATTGCATAAACTAATAACTTCCCTTTTAATCACTATGAGATTACATACAGACCGATAAATATCTTTAAAAAGGGAATAATATTTTGATCTCATAACATTTCGTAAAAATTAATTCTGATATACATGACAGTGAAATAAAAACCCCTTTATAGATATCTGGCGGAAAAAACGTGGTGGTTTTATCAACTGATACTACTTTATAAAGTTAAATTTTAAACTCTACGGCATCCTATATCTCCCAGTAAGGGCCCACAGGGAAAACGGGATAACATTATGAATTAATATCATTTTAATGTTCCGTAAATACGAATTCACAATTAATCGAAGGCCCGAGGAGCGAAGGGAGTTGGAGAGCTTATGTCCAGACGCCGGAATTCTGATCGCAGTTTTAATGAATTCGTTGTGGAACCGGAAACATAAGCTGATTATACATTCATTTCACTGAGATCATACGAAATGAGGTATTCCCATTGATCCTAGAATTAATGTACAATCTTGATGAAAATCCTGATTATTAACTTAACTTTTCTTTTTACATTATCCAAAGAAATTCTGATGCAACGTAAAGTGTGTATATATATATACATATATATATATACATATATATATATATAATACATACATATATATATATATATAGACAAAAATACGAAGGAAGAGAAACAGTATATCCGACTGTCGTCCTTTACTTAGCTAAGTAAAGGAAGACAGTCGAAATACAGCACTCCATGGATTTTGTCTTTATTTATACATTGATCACGTTCCATATTTTCGTGATTCAGTTATACATAATATATATATATATATATATATATATATATATATATATATATATATATATATATATATATATATATATATATATATATATATATATATGTACGTGGATAAGGCTTCTTCAGATATCAAATTCTCGCCCGTCCGTTTCTCCTTTCCCATCTCTCACTCTCATTCAGGAGAGTAAAAGTAGAAATAAAAAAAACCCATGTACATAGAACTCACAATATATCGAGCATTACAATAATGAATGTTGTAAACCACTTGTAACTACAATGATAAATGCATGCTAATAAATAATTTGCAAGGGAATGATGATGATGATGATGATAATGGTAATTTTAAGAATATCCGAATGACTCTAATTTAACTGTTAAAGAAATCTGCCATATTGGACAAGGCATGATGCCATCTGTCATAATGAAAATAATAGCTATGATGATGATGATGTTGATGATGATGATGATGATCTTGAAGATGGCCGTGTAGGTGTCTAAATATTAAGCTCAGTAAAACAGTGCTTTTGACTTTGAGATGTAGAAATGCGGCTGAAGTCTCAAAGGCTTGTTTTTTTTTTTTATTATTTTTATTATTTTTATTTTGCCTGCGTTCTGCTTTAGCTTCATCCGCTTTTGGTATGGTTCTTTTCACGGAATTTGGCGTTGTTCAAAAAGCTCTCACATCTCAGTCGACGAGACGGCGAATTCTTCTCAGCGCTTTCTCTCACTCTAGATCGATCTCTCTATTTTTATTTCTTTTTTACCTTTTTTATTATTTCGCCTTCAAAGCAAGCCCCCATCTTTTTCTCTGCCTTGTCAAAATTAAACAGTTCAGAATGTTCTTCAGCCTTGAGCATCTATTTATCTGGCATGACGATATTTTCTCGCTGTTGCCTCCATTTAGCAGATCCGTCAGAACTCTTACCGTTCGGCTCGTGAGACCCCGCCCCTTTTTCACATATGAAGAAGCATCTCTGTCTAAATAGAGGCAACAGGGTGAAAATATTCTCCACTCAAAATGCATTGTGCCAACAAGAATTTCACGGCATATAGCCATTGCTGTGAAGTGTTGATTTGCAACTTTTTCAAGCCTCCAAACATTATTAAAACCCCACTGTGCATGACTATAAACTCCCTCAATGGTAAGTGACGCAATCTCCAGCTTCATTGTCGTGGAAGGCTTTTGTGACACGAGGACCGCCAGAGCACTTGTTAGGGATCAGGTGACATTGTTAAGTAATTATGCAGTTCATTCAAGTCAATGGTGACTTTGGAAGTGTTGCTTAATTACCAGGACGCTGATGATGCTGCAATCAGCTCGCGGGCATTAGAACTGTTTCCAAGATGGTGCCTTTACAAAGCGAATGCCTCTTAATTACGACTGCAACTCACTAACCAGTTTGAAATTATAGAATGTCCATTCACAAAAAAAAAAAAAACTCTATCTATATCATGATCGCAAACGGGAAAAGACTGGCATTAAATTCTGCAAATCAAACGATTTTCGATAGAGCACGAAAAAGGCATAAAAAAAATATGTAAGGTTTTAAAGGATAATTTTACTGCAAAGATGACCCACGATACGGCGAGGAGAAGCTGATCGAACGAATCCCGGCTGCTGCCTACCCTTGGGAAATTAGTGTAACAGGTAATACCTATGTGAACTGATAGATGTTAGTTCATGGAAGGTTTTAGAGTAACACGTAATGATGCGTCTGAGGCACTGAGCTTAACAATGTGTGTGTATGTATATATATATGTATGTATGTATATATATATATATATATATATATATATATATATATATATATATATATATATATATATATATATGTATATATATATGGCTACACAAAATCATATCCAGTAGGTGAGTCAAATATTGGAACTACGCCAGGCGATCTGACAAGATAAAGCAGTACTGTACACTTTTATCATTTATTATTAATAGAAATCCATATCATTACGGAATTTTGCAATGACGCGCCACAGGTTTTTTCAGTAAAAGAAAGACATCTTGTATGGAAATACGCGAATCTAGATAAACAAGAAAAAACAATATTATCGAATGTAAATCAGGATATTAGGAATCTTTATATGCAGTACAGGCTAGAAGGAAGATAAGGAAGATAAGGAAGAGGAAGAATATGGTGAAAAAAAAGACGCAAGAACTGTAGAATGGCAAAAAGCAGAACAGAAAAATCAAGGGACTCAATCGTTATTAAAGAATTTTTTTCAAATTTTCTATTTATCTTCTTTAATCTTTGTCTACATTTCACTTCTCCCTCTGCCTTTTCTCACTTTCCAGCAACGAAGAGTGAGGAAAGGAGAACACACTTATGCATGAATAAATAAGTACGTAACAGACGTCGGATTAAAGACAAGAGAGTATAAAGCAGAAATGCACAATGAGCGAGAAATTCTATTATCGGGGACTATGGCCGCCCTTCCCCTCAATCCCGGGCTATCTCCACCATCGAGAGCAAATATTTGATCCAATTAAGAGGTCTAAAATTAATGCTGCAGTGAATATCGGCTCAACAAAGATATACCCCAAAGCGAAGATGAATGAAACGATACGATGCGTTTCTCCGTCCGTAAATGTGTGATTCCATTGGCAGTCTGCAGCACAAGTCGTAATGCCGGTTATTTTTGGATCCATCTGCATCGCCTGATAAAATTCCCCACAATTCGCGCGGAAGGCTTTTTTTTTTTTTTTTTTTTTTTTTTTTTATCTCGGCTGGGAATTAGGGACCGCAATTTTTTTTTTTTTTTTTTTTAATGTTTTCACATCATTAGGAAAATGTCAATGCCCCAGTATGATGGCATAATTAATTTTCCTCGGGTTTTCAAAAATGTTCAGACAATTATTTAGACAATTTGCTGTCGCAAATGTAATATTTTGCTCATATAGCTTTGGCTTTATTCCAGTTTCAAGTGATGAGACAAATGGATTCCCATTTGTATCACAATCTTTTTCATTCCTTTTTGGCAAACCATTAAAAATGGGTTAGATAATTATGGATGCAGGATAGAATATTTGAGCAGGTGATATATTTCATAGCTTGTCTTATTTTTACACAGTCGTCTGGATGAAAGTCCTAGTTTTAACTTTATTGAAAAAGGCATCTGACAGTAAGTAACGAAGGCATTTTAATAATCCGTTTGATTGTTTTATGACGGTAATAACTTGAGTACGATATTTGATTTAGCTGTTCAATCATAGGTCCCGTAATTAACGTCGGTACATGAGAAAGAAACTTAAAATAATTACAGAACACAAAGGTGCTAAAGGAAAAAAAAGTATACCTTAGTTTAACCAGACCACTGAGCTGATTAACAGCTCTCCTAGGGCTGGCCCGAAGGATTAAACTTATCTTACGTGGCTAAGAACCAACTGGTTACCTAGCAACGGGACCTACAGCTTATTGTGGGATCCAAACCACATTATACCGAGAAATGAATTTCTGTCACCAGAAATAAATTCCTCTAATTCTTCAATGGCCGGCCGGAGACTCGAACTCGGGACTAACAGAGTGCTAGCCGAGAATTCTATCGACTCGTCCAACGAGGAACTAGGTGCTAAAGGAGAGATGGTACACAAGACATTGAAGTAATTCGATCAACTAATGAAATATAACTAGATTTTTGAAATCGGATCTAAACTCTTCTATTTTATCTCTAACTACCGTATCAAATCGATCGCCTCTGGAGGCGATTTGCGAAACTGTTTACTTTATTTTTTTTTTTGTAGCAGAAGAAAAGTTGATAGACTGGCTATTTTGTAGATATAATCAGGGACTGCAACTAATACAAGAAGAGGGACACATGTCATCTGCATAGATCCAAGAATTGTGTTTATTCCCAGAATGACGTCGATATGTGAGATCATTCTTCACCGAGAGAATTATGAAACATCTGTCTGTAACCGAATATTTCTCCCGAAAGCTTCCTCTGGTCCCAAATATGACTCCTTTTCTTGTGCTGAAATTACGCTGCACCGCCGTCTCACATTCGTCTTAGCTTTGTTTGAATTATATATAAAAGTTTGCCCAATTGTGACTACAATATGTATACAACTATTGTTAAAATTATACTTACATTCACAAGGATCAAGCCAAGCACGATATTAACTCTCTCAGAAAGCTCTCATCGGATAGAGTACCTATAAGTGACAGAGAGAAAACAGATCAATTAAGAAATGCAAGGTATGCAATGATCATAAATACCAAATGGACAGAAATGAAGATACCAACCAACCAAATAGAAACGTGGATTTGTAAACGGTAGAATATAAATAAATATATATATATATATATATATATATATATATATATATATATATATATATATATATATATATATATATATATATATATATATATATATATATATATATATATATATATACATACTTATATTTGTGTATGTGATAGAGATAGGGTCCTACTAAGATTTAAGATTTAGGCATGATTTAGGCACGTTTCATTACCGACAGGTCATAGGTTGACTCAGAAATGAATTACGTACTTGGTAGTTAATTACCTGTGGTGGCTCTCAGTATGGTTGGATAAAGGCACGGCGTTAACAACTTCATCCACAAATAAGGGGAAAAGGTGAATAGTGAAAACATTGCATGTTATGAGTGCTCAATTTTTCAATCGACTCTCCATTTTATGACTACGCTAAGACCATGGTAGAGAACTAAATGATAGTCTTCTATCAAAGAATCGAAGAACAGAATTAATTCTAAAATCGTTATATAATTTCTTTTATTTAGGGGAAGTTCAAAAACTAATAATACCTATTTTTATGCAGAAATGTATCGCAGAAAGCAAAGTTAGCAATAACGCCCACAAGCCAATTCCATTCGTTTTCGTCCACTAAGCTGGAGACCTGAAGACTCCATGATGAAAAAACCGGTTTAAGCCTCAACTGATACTGCATTTGCAAGGGACGATTACTTTGCCTTTATTGCCTAACAGGGAAATTGGTGACTAAGGGGAGGAAAGACGCCAAATAGGAGGAAGAGACAAAAATGCTATTAAAAAAATGAGCGTCGCAATATTATGAAAGACGCTTAAGCAAACAGAGACGCAGATGGAAAATAATCACATCGGGTTCCTCAGATACAAGGAAAACAGACGAAGTCAGGACATCTTCCAAGTTCACGCGTGAAGACGAGTTGTTTCACATTCCTGGAACTGTTTGAGCTTCAGCAGTGCACTCTTAATGTGGGTAAACTGCGCCTCCACTGCATACAAGAATACAGTGTAATGTTTTGATCAGAAGTGAAGCGACCAGGAACTGTAATATGTGACGTACTTTCTTATAAAAATGATAATGTTCGATTTCAGTACTGCTGCTGTAACCACCTATCTATGTAGAAATCTTAAGTCCTGTCGATTTAATCTGGAAAACATCCTCGTTCTCGTTTCCTCTGCGCTTATTTAGAAACGACCAGATGGATCTGTGAGGCTTGTTTAGCTGTGATCTGGACTCTTTGTCATGGAAAAACATGGATGACACCAACTTACCAACTTCATTCATGGGTTTTAAAGCAAATGAGGGCTGTGCTGAAATTTGAAAAGGCACATTTAAGCTCACTGTTTTCATTATGAAGAATTGGCATCGCTCAAGGCAAAGAACTGTGGTGCGAAAAGTAATCGTACCGTGACTCTGTTTACCTAATCACAAATTATAATCCTGGCAAGAAATCTGTCCCCAAAATAATAACACCAAGGCAGAGACCTAAAACCTTATGCTAATACTACTTTGTAACTGACTGGTAAATAACTGTAAAGTGATAATGCTATATTCTTGTGACGGCATATTTTAAAGTATTGCCAGCACATATTCTCGTAACCTTGGCTTCATTTGTTAAAAGTTTAAATTTTTTGTAGTCTGTGAACGCATAATGCCCCCTTGGTAGACCATAAGATATTTGATGTTGCTATAACGCTAAGAACTTAAAATATCAGAAACGTAATTGAGACCACCAAAAGCCTTATACGTAACGATACATTTTCATATGCATAACTTTCTCTTTAGAGGGAAATAACATTAATACTGTAACGGATTCTGAATTGCAGCCTCTGTGTAAAAATGTTGGTTAGGTGTTCCTTAATGGAGGTGCAGAGATCTGTGTTCCTAGAACAATTCTCTGTAGAGTACTTGACTTTAGCTCAGTGAAGAGAACTGACAAGATGATAGAAAATTATGCTAATGTGAAGTAGTTTCAAAGGCGCCATTCCGGAGCTACTCTCACGAGGATTTTTACAGTATAAGTAAGGATTCTCCCTTTTAAGGAGTTGAAGTCTAAATCAACCTTATTTTCTACTTTGAAGATTCTACTTATTGCAAGAAAAGAGCATTAGAGTAAATGGGATTCACCTCCAGTATGTAGATATGAAAATAACAAATCTCTTACTGTTTTTGGAGGGAAAATGCCCCCCAAGAGAGCCAATAAATAAAACCCTGATCTCAGATTTCATTATAGATTAGGAGCTTTATCGAAACGATGGCGGTTATAATAGAACTCAGAAATTCCTCTTAAAACCGTATTACATCTTTTAAACTATCGAAACCACAGTCATCTCAACATCTAGACTCTAATTTAGGCTGCAGGTTGAAGATGACTGATTCTTGGTGCAACAGCCGAGAGGCTACTGCGCAACCATTACAAGAAAAGGAAATAATTTCCACGTAAAAAATAAAATCCAATTTGAGGAGAGAAAACATTTCGACGAATTGATCTAGGACAATAAAATATATAAAAATACGGTAAACAATATTATAAATAAAGGCAAATAAACAGAAGCAGACAGAAATGGTTCCTTGCTTGTTCACACAAACTCGCCTTCTCTCAGATGTGTGCATCTCGCTACAGAGGTGTCCTCTGACTGCAAACGTACGATACGTAAGCTGCCACATTTGGTCCAAGGAATTTAATATTAGTCACAGTTGAGGCCTTGTCAAGTTGTCAGCGCAGCTTGGCTCCCCGTTGTTTGTTGTCATTATTTTGTCTAATACAGTCAGGCGGTGGTGGGAAAACCTAATGTACTCATCTAGCCCAGGCCTGGAAGAAGCAGCATCAAGAAGGGAGAGAGGATGAAAAAAAAAAAAAAAGTTTGGTATAAACAGTGCGAAGGGATACATCCAACTTGAAAGATAGACGCTTGTAATGTTCAGGGAACACGGAAGCAGAGAGACACTTCAAAAATAAGGAATTCAGAAGTTTAGCAGGTCTTAAGACGTCATCTAAATAGATAACTATTGATAGTAATGGTTAATGAAATCGTTACATTGGGGGTATATATTTCCCTAAACGGAAGTCCAAACAGCGTTCGCAAATAGGAATATATCTGGGGAAAATTCGCGAATCTTATTTCTATGAAAAACGTTACAATCCCTTTCTGGAATATTTCAATGGACTTTAATTTTACGCAGCTGCACGCTTTGCACAGGCGCTATTGCTTCTTATCTGCTTTTTAAGTTCTCTTTTAATCTCTATTTCACAATCTACTTGCAAATCGCTGCCTTATGCGCCATAACCCCCGCCACTACCATAAGAAAAAGAAAAATCATTTTTGAAGCCTCTGGCACAATGTTTCATTAGAGTTACTTAGCCGTTTGAATCAGGTGCGTCGCACAATTCATTGCCATCATTCCACTTTCACCCGAGAAAGAAACCCAGAAAACCAGACGCCGGGAATGATTACATTTTCTGTCGTTCCCGAAATGGGCAGACGTCCGTGGGTGGAGACGACGCCTATCACCTCTTTAGAACGGATGATAAACTGTGAATATTGCATGTGTCGTTAGATCTTGTAAGTTCGCCCAGTTTCTTGACTGTGAGAATGACATGTAACGTAAAATCTTGCAAATTTTGGAATGGTGTCAAGAAACGTTACAATAGGAATTCTCAGACACCGCGTGCCACGGTAAGTGTTCCGTTGAGCCGTACGTCTAAACCGTGCATGGTCATTTATGCGTACGTGTAGAATAATCTCCACAGACTCACCAGTAATTAGATACCATAAAGTGGAAGCATCAACCTACATCATGCTGGTAATTTATATAGGAGTTGCCTACATGAACTGATGACTAATAGAATTTTAGATAAGAGCTTGCTCGTCTGTCTGTAGATTGATCACTGGTTTTGTGATGAAAGTAATGATTTCATTAGAATGTTTGTGCATGAACTTGAAAGTAGTTGTAGTTGTAGATGACTCGGTAGCTGTCTGGTCCTTTATATTAACATTGTGATTCGTATGTATCGTATGTAAATGATTTATGTCAACTTTTTACAATATTTTAATGATAAATTGTGATATATTCCTGTACTGTATTGTCACTGTAATTATACTGGAAGATTAGGCCTGATATGAGGAAGAAAATAATGATGACTTCAAGAGAAAAAGGCTAATAATTGTTCTGGAGCATTATTCTTAATTTACAACCTTTTTCATTGGATATTACTGTTTAATTTTATAACATTTTTTCAAGCATAATATTCATTTCCATTAATTTCTGGACGCAGGACTAAAACGATATCAGTAACAATAGGCCATCTTTTCTTTTTGTCATACCGATATTTCTTGCTGTTACTTCTGTTCCATAAAATTAATTATGAAATATAATCTCATAAAGTGTCTAGCAGTATTGAAATTACAATTTGCCTATGTGCTTGTTTGTGTGTGTGTATGTATGTGTGTGAGAGAGAAAGAGAGAAAAAGAGTTAGTGACGATCCTAACAGTAGACCTATAGCGCCTCAGATCATCTCGATTTCGTCGTGCAAATAATGTTTCTTTTTCCACAAGGTGATATTGACCATAACAAAACCAGCGAAGTGCAAGAACGAAAGGAGACAGAAATATCCCCCTCTAATCAAAGAACAGATTCGATATGAATACAGCCATCCCAGGACGGGACACAAAACACCAGCCGAAGCATTTGGCTCGTTAGCCCTGTTAGTCCCCTCAGAATTCTTCTTGCCGCTCTGTTATTATAGCTAATCTTAGAACCTGCAGTGCCGCTTTAAGTTCTGTATTTTTGGATCTACCTTCACGCTGGCAATAGATCCCGCTTTATATATACTCGTACACTGGGGCCCTTTGAAGTATCGCGCGTTTAGTAGACGAATGGACCGCCGACTTCGCTCTCAACAGTAGTCCCCGTTTATGAGGAAATGAAAAGTGGGGGGCTGTCCTACTATCATTCCTTTAGCTCCATCAAAAATTACTGTTCACGGTTCGCATACAACTCACGTTGTCAAACACCGCTCTTTGAGAAGGCTAGCTTTAGATAAGTGAGTCTCACTCACGTCAGTTTTCAGAATCCCTCATATCTTCGATGACACTCGAAAGAATGTGTTTTCCTTTCACAAAGCCTACATTTCGGGGATTTTTTTCATCTCTCTCGCGTGCTTCTCGTAACGGGCATTTCTCCATTCTCATGAATCACTTGAGAAGAAAATGTTTAAAATCGGCTCTTCCGGGGAATTTGGCGACGACGCAAGTATGTCTCTACAGGGCTCCCACGAAAGAGGCTCGTGTGTAAACTAACCCCCATCTTTTTTGAAAGGTTTTTAAAGTATACCAACGATCAAAGTCCTTTTTTGGGCCAGATGGATTAACATTATGTTCCAAC
Source organism: Macrobrachium rosenbergii (assembly GCF_040412425.1). NCBI lineage: Eukaryota > Metazoa > Arthropoda > Malacostraca > Decapoda > Palaemonidae > Macrobrachium > Macrobrachium rosenbergii. The sequence continues at coordinate 54,086,228 of NC_089783.1, read as the reverse complement.
ACTGGCTGTGCGCAGGGTGCGAAGTCACACGCAGTCATATGGAGCCTTGAACTGATTCTTATTCAGCGATTAATTCAAAATGGTCGCGACAGACAATGCGAGTTAGACCATACTCTTTCGTAAGAGGATTTGGCAATGGCGGGGTACTTTTTTTTTTTAGTGTTCATTAGATCTGCTCCACGGTTCCTTCTCCAAACAACTTGCAATTTCCGCCGACATTTCCCTCCTGCATCGATGTATTAATCGCAACAAGAACAGAATTTGTGTGTCGTTATTTTGTCTTAATTTGTGAGCAACAGTAGACTGAAACGTACAGACGACTGTTATTGGCGTACACCGACTCGGGACGATGCGAATCTTGTAAAAAAACAGCGTCATAGGAGAAACGGTAGGGTGAATTTCAAATAAGAGACTTAGATTTCTTTTTTTTGATGATAAACTCCCGTATACTGAGAATAAATAAAATGAAAAGAGCAATGTTTTGGTAGAGTGAACGTTCAGACTGATATCAACGAAGAAGAAAAATTGGCAGCTTTTATTTGGCATCGTGTAAAATGTGGTGTTGGCTCCTTAATATTATCCCAAAGAGGAAAATAAATGAGAGAGAGAGAGAGAGAGAGAGAGAGAGAGAGAGAGAGAGAGAGAGAGAGAGAGAGAGAATGCCTTTGGCAACACCAAAATTAAATTACGACATAGAGAAAGCCGCGGTTGCCAGGTTGCAATGAGATATCCTTTGGAGGCCAAAAAAAAATGAGAGAAAAAAGTCTCCCAAGTATTATTATAGACTTTATAAAACGAGTTCAGCTCATCAGTCGTAGACAGTCTCTAACAATAGGCTGTGATATGATACGTATGTCATGTATAACGGAAACATTGCAAGGTCCAGAGATAGCAAAAGCTGTGTGCTTTTAGCAACTGGTTATTGCTAGATGTTCGTCATTAAATTTTTTATGATCTATAACAACAGTGACTGAATTTAGCAACTTCATGAAAACTACGAGACTTCATTTATACAAGCACACAAGCAGAATCCCCATACACAAAGCACATTTCGTTTCATCTGCAGTTCCGCCTCGTTCTACCTCGCATGCGAATTTTACCGTGTCCTTCTTAGTGTTTCGCATATTAATTTGATAATGGTAGATGCAGAGGTCGATAGCACAGGTAATCTATTGTCTTTAATCCACCTAAAACCGAGTGAAAAAGAAAAAGAAGGGGAACAAAAAGACTGGGGCAAAGTCAGTAGGAAAATGATAGGCCTTCCTCTTCAAGAGTGAAAGATTGTCTTATCGCCCGGAGTGTCTCACAGCCAACTTCAAGCTTTCCTAGTTCCCTGGTTTTCCTCGTCACTGCTGATTACTTTGGGTCTCACTGTTCTTATTATTCATTTTTTATTATTTCTTTCATTCCGAACTTTGTTACTTCTATAATATGAGCTCTGGGCAATCTTTGCGTTCAACATTATTTCCACCATTTTGATGCAAAGATTTTTCACTTCTACTCTCTTACAAAATCTTTTTACTTATGAATGAATAACAGTTTAACTGTTAATTCCTTGGCTGTGAATATGCTTATAACAAAAATCCCATCTACACAACTCTCGAGTTCCTACGAAGAACAACAAATAAACAATGAGTATGCTTTTAACAAAAAATCCCACCTACACAACTCTTGAGTTCCGGCGAAGAACAACAACTAAACATTGCTTTCATCCAACCCTCAAATCCACCTTTCTAAGAAGCTATATTTCCCGTTCCTTCCGCCTTTCTAATCTAATGTGGTCCTTTTTATTTCTCTGTTACTAATCAAACAAGATACAAATGTCAATTCCAATTCAATCCTGAAGTTGAGAAGATTTCAAAAAGCGTATCTCTCGCAATTTTCGTCAGGATCACCGTAGTCCCTCTGTTATCTTTTGGTGTCACAGAATCTGCCGAATATCTTAACCATTAAGATACCAAGCTTACAGCTTTACTTTTGTTTCATGAGAACAGATTGCTGTGAGTAATATCCTAAGCACTAAAGCTTTTTCGTCACGTTATCCAAGTTCATTTCCCAAGAATGACTACAGTGTTTAAAAAGAACATCTGCCGCGGCCTTCCCAACTATCATCAAAATACGAAACAAATATTGCGATGGTGTACAGAGATAATGTATAGGACCATTAAATTTGTATTTGTTTATAAATGAATTTGCGAATCCCTGGGTGTCTCTGAAAATAGTCCTGTCAAGCACATAACCACTGCTGAACACAACTATTACGCAACATATGGAATAGTGAATGGAGGTATACAATTTAATTTCGTATTTCCATGTTAATCGATTCCCACACTTATAATTAAATGAACCTGATGCAGTTGAACTGTTACTCATTGAAAGATAGAAAGATGTTGTTAGTAAGGCTTGTACTTATTAAGCTTCGGTTGTCTGTGAGAAATGATAAAATATCTATACAGTGATGTTAATGGCACTGGTAGAGAAGGGGCCCTTATTTTTAAAAATAAATCTAGTAGTCTCTGATTTTGAAATTTCTAGATATTTTTAATGCAACCAACGTTAGGACTGGAAATTCGACCGCTATTATTATTATCATTATATAGTCAAAATGAGTGTACACTCATGAATTCAGTTTCCTTGTGTGAATTAAAAAAAAACAATGAAAATTATAGTAAAATAAAGAAAAAATCGTCCGGTAAACAACAAAAACATAAACAAGAGTTGAGAAAAGTCAGAAGAGATAAGGCAATTCAGTTCATCTTCGTAGTACCACACCTTTAAAATCTGGAAGGTCATCTTCCATCTTCTTGCAAGTGACTTCCATCCTGCTTCGTATAGCGGCCCAATCACCAGTCGTCTTTTCAAAGAAGCGCCATAAACATGTCATTGCCTTTCACCCGCCAGAAACCGTTTTCACCTTTTCTTTATCTCCGTGCGTGTCGACGAAGATACAACGATGTCGAACAGAATGGATGGAGGAGGATTAATAAAGTCTTGGACCAGCCTCCTAATCACGCCTTTATCTGTATGCATTGCGTTTCCGAGAGAGCTCATTTAGTCCGACTGTAATCCCCCATTTACATTCACCCTTCTGGATAAGCCGTTGGGATTAACGGTGGATAGTTTGTTGGTGTTTGTTTCACTTTGTTTCGCTTTGTTTGGTTTTCTGTGCAGCCCTCCACTGGGATAATTTCTCTCTCTGGCGGGCCCTTGTGCGTTTTCAAAATAAGGTGCTTCTTATATTTTATAATTGTCTCTCAGTGTTTTCTCGTCAGTATCGTGGCTCCTGCAGAATTGTAGAGTCTTTATTCCTTTTTTTTTTTAAATTTGCTTTCTTCTTGTATTAAGTTGAATAGAAGATTATTAGTCAAAGCCATGATCCGTATTATTTTTCACCTTTGACACATATTCTTTATATACTGTGCACTTATTGCCATCATATGTTTTATGTTTAGTATCACTATGACCTTTCTTTACACAATTTTTACACTTGAAGATGTTGCTAGCACATTCATTTGATTTGTGATTTTTCACCGCATCACAAGCTTGGTCATTTCTACAATTTGTTGCGCTGTGACCAAATTCCTGACATTTGTAGCACTGGTAGGGCATGCTGTCGTTTGTAACTATTTTTCAGTGTATTTGGCTTGTGCTGGACTGTCTGGTTCGTAGACTCTTAGAACTATATATGAAACATTTGGCAGTGATGACTTTTATTACTCTTGCAAAGAACATTGTCAAAGGTATCAAACATTTGCGTCATCAGTTATCATTTTAAAAGCTCGATGCGTTATAAAGTTGGATGATGAATGCATATGTAATGCGGATATGTATGCGTCTTCCTTTTGTTTCTTATCCACATAAGTGAAAGTTTTCGATGATCGGATTCAGTTGTTTCCCGCCGTCCATTTTCCACTTGATGTATTTTAGTGTTTGGGAACATATACTGACATACAAAAGCCAAATTACTTCATATCTTCCAGCTGTTTTTAAAGCAAATGCTAAACATTCAGACAGTGTATCTAATAAAGATACGCTCTTTCAATGAAAACTGCAGTGAAAGTGTGTTAACAGATTCTATCGAAAGCTACCTTGCGTCAAACAGAAATCGAGGTCACATGCATTATGTCTAGACCTACAAATGGCCTTCTCTGGACCAGTTGCGGCTTATCTCCAATTCGAAAAGACAAGGAAAGGACGGAAAGGCCATATGACAAAGGCAGAGATGAAAATTAATTACGAAAATGACCATGGACGGATCTTAAATAAATTCCTAGTGTCCTTACCCAGCTCAGACCCGAAAAAGACGAGAAACAGAAGTATGGAAGAAAAGTGTGGCTTAACTCCGAAGAAACCTTTAGACGTAAAGATTAGAAGTCAAGGAAAGGTGATGCACGAGGTAAATTCCAGTTTAAAATCAAAAGGTTGTCTGTGCGTTGCAGTGTTAAGAAATAAGAAAATCAATGAAGATGCCAATGCTTTTAGAGGTACACTGAAAAGTTGTAGAAGAATTTATAGACTTAAAAAATTGGTCACAAATTCCAGGGCATCTATTTTCAATTGCAAGACAACTTTTTACAGTTAGGTTTTATTAGGACTCCTCTCGCAGAAGTCTTTCAAGTCCATTAAAAATATCTTCTGTAAAGTTTAGGATACCTTATAAGATTCCCAGATACGTATAAGATAGGAAAACTCGAACCTCGGTGGAATATCTAACATTACCACATTCTTCGTTCCGTTCATGTTTGTTTTATAGCCTGAATGCACATGACCAGTGGGGCGACCAACTCTGTCCATATAGAGCCCGGTACAGAGATGCAAGAGAAAAATTGGGGAGAGGAAAGAATGGGGAGCTGTGTTAACTCCTAAGAAGATAATAAATACATCTATCGCAAAACTGCTGACGGAGAATTGATATATCCAAAGAACAGTTAGAACGTGACTTTTTTTATGTCGAAGATTAGGTGAAATCGTCAAGGGGGAAAGGAGAATGGAAAGTACTGAGATCTCCGCATCCTCTGGATAAAATCGAGCGTCTGTACTTATATTTACGTTCTGTACCTGTATTTGTATATTCCAACAGGAGAATCGGTATGAGGTGACAGTGGGGCTTGTACGTGTATATGTGGGCTCCGTCTTAATCACACATATTCGAAGAACTGAAAACAAACGATCTCGTTGCATGAAAGAGGACCGCAGTTTGTGCATTTTCGTCACTCAGTAATCACAGCTTTCACAAAAAAAGTCAACCAGGTATACACTTAGCGGTAAATAAACAAGCTCACTAAACACGCGAAAGGATTACGTAACCTGGTAATGAGCAAGGGCAGCTCCGTTCTTTTCAATTTAAGAGTGGCCCTTCCGGCAACAGCCGCGCTACCATGAAGGGGCAGCCTTCGAGTGATTTTGGTTATTGTAGTTCTGTTGAGGTGGGCTTTCGCTTCTTTTGTTCTTTTTGTGAAATGTTAACCAGATTACATACGATCTCTTCCCCTAGAAACACTGTTACTCGCGGATTTTTTATTTTTATTTTATTTTATTATTTTATTTTATTTTTTTTTTTATCTTGGCTGGCTTCTCGTCGTCAAGGTTTCGTATCAATTAGGCAATATTGTAAAACTGAATGCCCGCATGTCTAAGCGAACATACCCCTTGTCAGTTTTGAACCAAAATGAATAAATACTGACAGGTATAAAGCTTAGCTGCAAGCTACTGGAATAGGTCATAAAAGATCCTCGTGTGACACCGCCTTTAATTCTTCTTTTTTTTTTTTGTGACGTAGACGTCTGATTGACGTGAAATCTCTACAAGTTTTGTTTACTCATTTCTCTTATAATATGAAAAGATCTTGATGGGGGCTCTTGAACCGATGTTCTCTGCTGGTGACTGAATGTTTAGTTTTCTTCTTGGTCTACAAGGCAATAAAGCTGCCCTGTTACCCTAGATGTAAATTAAAGGAATTCGAATACAGTTTATCGATCAATTTTTTAATTGTCTTTAAAAGCCACTAGATAGGTCTGTTGAATGCTAAGACATGAATGAGGAGCTGTAATGCGGCAATGATCCCACACAATGAGAAAATAAAGTATAAAACAAAAGCTGAATGAATACTATGACGAAGTTACAAATATATAAAAAAAAGATACGTATCAATACGTTAGGATGCTTTCGATCCACTACAATATACTTGATGACGTCAGCGAAAGCTTCATCGCAAACAACAGGAAGATCACAAATCATTATTCTAAAGGAGAGAATAGGAGAAGAGTAAAAAATGAATCAATACCAATTGGATAAATGTATAGTTTTCGTCCGTTACTCACTCAGTTACGTAACTCGCTGTTTATTCTTTAACAACGTTATTGGTGTGATTCATAAGCGAAGATGCGGATTCTTTAAAACAATAAAACTACATTCCAAACTAAACTCTTCTTCGCTGCAGTCTTAAACAACACAACTTGTCGAAAAGAGAATGTTTTCTGTTACATGAATGTAGAAAATATATTACGAACAAATTTCCTTATGGTAACAAGGGACCATTGTTTTTCTTTACTTAATTTTCTGCCGTCGTAGCTATCCGATATTCCCAGTTACCTTGAAAGTGCATTCTCCTAAGACATAAGGCTGACTTTATTCGAATTCATTTCCTGTTAAAAATTGCTCACTCATAACACCAGGGAAAATTACGGGAATGGACTCGGTATTCCAGAGTTGGTTTCTCCTTGCGTTTATGCAGAACAGGGGCGCTTTCGTTTCATTTCCATAAACGTTATGCTTGACGAAGGAACGCGCGAGCGGTGTGGTATCGCTTGCTGCAATAATCATTCGTATGATTAGCATCTTCCCAAGATTGTAGCTCGATTTCCGTTATCTTACGATGGAAATATTTTGAATGAACTTGAAACAGCCTTAGAAATTCTTTTAGCTGAGATCATAACTGATGCGTCAGTTCACTTGCAGACAACGCTTTGCAACATTATATTTTAGTTGTATATCACATCATAGTTGTATATCTAAACCGCCCTACACTGATGATACCAAAATGACCGGCATTATCCCAATATCGCTGTCTAAAGGAAATGTGTTAAACATAGCAAAAATATATATATAAAAAACCATCAAAATGTTAAATCACAAAAACTAATTAATGAATTAAAACATTAAAATTTCACAACTGTTCATTCAATGTCTCTCATTCTATATATTCTGCTCGTCAGTGTATGCCAGACCCTTCTTGAGAGAAGCTAATGGCATTGCGTGCGTGTGCTTGTATGAGAGAGAGAGAGAGAGAGAGAGAGAGAGAGAGAGAGAGAGAGAGAGAGAGAGAGAGAGAGGGAGAATATGATCTGATTCCATCTCTTTGTGTCCGCAGTGACGGTTCCTCCACTTCTGGAAGCCCAGCCACCCAAGGGGGAGGTCCTATTCACGGTCAATCACGATCCCGACCAAGATCCCGACCCGTTCACGCTGCCGTGCAAAGCCAAAGCACTCCCAGCCCCCAGGTAAGCAGCCCAGAGCGCCCCAGAATTGAAGCCCGTCACAGTTCATTATACTTTTCAACCCCAAGGTGAGGGAAGCGGCACAATAGCCCCACGTCTTTTTTTGAAGCTTAACTTTTCTTCCCATTTTTTTCTTGGCGGCAATCTCCCCTTTTTCCTTTAGGGCTAAGGTAGGGACGTTATATTCATCCAGTCTATCCCTCTCGCCTGCTTTGAAGCCCCTGGTAAGTTAGGCACAAAAGGGTTGCCGTTTCATTTGTATTTGGAAGGGTTCCGGGAAAACGCACAGTGTGGGGTAAGTGAGCATATCGACTGTTGTTTATTTTCGTCTCTTAGCAGATGGTCACAATTCACAAAATGAGATGCAGTCTTATATATATTTAACATACAAATGTGTATAGGGATAATGTAAAAACTAGCACATATTTCTTTTCTACTGAAACACAAGCGTGAACAATCAAGCCTCATGATAGTGTCATATTCTTTCCAGGTATCAAGTAACATTTTTGATGGTCACCATGGTGATAATTCATTTGCTCTAATTAACCTATCTATCTATCTATCTATCTATCTATCTATCTATTTATCTATCTATATATATATATATATATATATGACACCGTATACCTTTTCTCCTGAAGACCGGATGGCGCTAAAAGGGTAAATTTAATCTTTTGGTTCCTAAAAGGTTTTTGGAGATGAGGTTGCTAGTCTGGCGCCCTCCTCTTGACTTCAGTTGACTCAGGTACCCATTCCCAACTGGGTCATATATATATATATATATATATATATATATATATATATATATATATATATATATATATGAATTTTAAACAAACTCTTTTCCTCTTGAAACCACAGCTTTATATTCTATTCCTTTTGTTTCTAAGCAAGATAATTTAATATGATAACAATATAAAGTGAAATTATACAGAATGTCATGCCTACATTTGATGCCACCGGTTTAAATTTAGCTGTACAGTCAGAACGTTTGCTGTGGAAATCCCAAACCAATTTATGTTCATCTGATGTATTTGAAAATTTATGATAAATAAGAATAGATCTCTTGTTGCGTTAACGAGTTGCTAATATTTTCTCTGTGAATTACAGGCAACTGTTTTCAAGCAAAATGTTTCAGAATTATATTTTGAGTTTTATTAATGAGATTTATGGGTGGATTATTCACGTTGATAATGCTTGTCACTAAAGAAGTGCGGAGTTGATTCAAGTTTAAAATTAAGGAAGGTGTAGAATCAGCCAAGGAATGATTCATACAATGAAAGAAGTTAGGCCCTTATTAGAAATTATTCATCAGTGAAAGAAGAAAGTTGGAATAAATGGATGTGTTACTAAACCACTCCTCTGTGGATCGGAAAGTTTGGTTGTTTAGCGTGTACTAACGTAGCGATGTTTATCATAAATGAATTCGTATAGGTAGAATTCAATGAAAAGTTTTTTTTTTTCTTGTATAAATACACAAAATTATGAAAGCATAATATTCGAAGCACGTGATATCAATTAGTGATGAAAGGAACAGAAATCGAATAACGTAGAAATAATTTCTGGCAATGACAACGCGAATAGCTGGAATAGGTGAAAATGATTTCGCAATGGGATAAGGTAATAATTATACCTGTTCAAAATGCATGAGAGGAGATACACTGAGGACAAGAATTTAAGAACAGGGACAATGGGAAAAGATCTACGTAAATATTTGACATACAGAATGGCTGAATAAAGGAAGTTACAGCAGTGAATAAGAAGTATAAAAGATAATACGCGATAGCTTATCTTACATACAAAAGCAATTCTGAAAATGAACAACTCTCGTAGATGTTTGAAAATTCAAGAATTATATATAGGGAGACTGTTCTTATCAATCATCTTTCACGGGTAACAATATGCTAAACACTAACTATACGTATTTTCGTCGCTATATTTCGAGGCGACACACATTCAGCATTCAAATTGCCATATTAACAGACTCTCCGTAAACTTGTAATCACAATACCCCAGCGTTCGGTTACCTTTAGGTAATCCTCGTCTGACCTTTAAACAAAAGGTCAAAATCCCTGGCAGAATCAAGTCTAAACACTAGCATTACACACAGCGAGGGAGAGAGGCACCTGCCCTCGCTCACAAAACACAGGAAAACCTTGCCACAATTGAGAGATGCAAATTCTGGATGACCTTGATGATTTCAGCGAGAAAATAATGCATGGGTAATGGAAACTGCCTTATGGTTTTACGACGCCTGTCCGAGTTCGTTTCCAAATCCGCTGCTTTTTGTTTGCGAGGGTAATCTCTACGCAGCACATTCAGTGGGTGGAATCTTCAGCTATAAATGCACTCTCTCTCTCTCTCTCTCTCTCTATATATATCTCTCTCATATATATCTCTATATATATCTATATATATATATATATATATATATATATATATATATATATATATATGTATATATGTATATAGGGGCAGGACAATGAAATTATTTTCTGTTATACCTTTGTCAATGAGTGCTATACAAGTTGTTGTCGTTGCTTAAGATTAATCCAGCCCTGTGCTGGCACGGGCTCTTGCTCCTTGAGCAGCCCATAACTGGATCAATCTGTGAAAATACAATGAACAGTGCTTTTGGCTGTTGCTATACAAGCAATTCGGTACGATCTGAAATGAGGGATTTGGAAAGTAAACAGAACTGAATTTCCTTTAAGCCCAAGCTCCTTCCAGCACTTCATCGCTTGCCACTTTGCGTGGATTCAGACGTTACCTGCTTGCTTGGTCCTTGTGTTTTGATAACAGTGAGCGAACTTTGCGTTTGATTTGATCATAACTTAAGTTTTGGTTGCGGTATGCATCTCTTTCTTTTACTGAGGATTAAAGTATTGTATTCATATTCGTTACGCAATAGTAACGCGTCAGCCTCATTTCTAAAACTGTATACACGCATGCGTATTCACATAGACACGCACACATATGAATATGATTGTTTGTTTGTTCCAAATAACAACAAAGAATTTCTCAGTAAAATTGTTTGACTGTTACTTCATCACCAGTGATTTTTTCTACATTGACGACACACCCGAGGTAAATTTTATGTTTGTTTTCATGCGAGTGAATTTATTTCGAGTAAGCGGACTGTATACTAGAAATCGACTTTCTAAATCTATATTCCTCCTTACAAAACAAACATTCTCCCCCAGCTTACTAGATCTTGGCTTTCTCTGTGATATCTCTTTCCCCCTTCTACCCCAGCGTCATCTGGACACCCGCCACCCTCGACTCAGCGCCTAATATTTTTTCACACAAATCAGAAACAAAACGGCAATTTATTTTAACGAAGTGAAGCTTCTCTATGAACGGTATCTTTCCGTACGTACGTACAAGCCACTTACGGAAAGTTTCTCTGTATAATGATGTTCCTTTATGTCGAATTACACTTCTTTTCTAAACGTTTACTCATCAGTAACAAGAATATGTCCGACTCCTTTCGTCATCAGTTATTTTTTAAAGCAAACTTGCTCGTAATTTGATTCTTGTTCCTGTCTAATAGAAGGTTGGGATAAATATATATCCAGGTGTGTTCTACATTTTGGGTATGTTCTATGCATTGGATGTGTTCTACGCCCTGAGTTTTTACCGTGCAGCGCCGGGTACGTCGGCTAGTATTTACATATATACATACATATAAATATATATACATATATGATAGAAATATCAACACGCAATTACGTGTGGAACAGAATTAAATTTCTGACTCACATCCGGATCGAACCCAGGTCTTTCAAATGCCTGGTTGGTAGCGCTCTGGTCTTTCATTTGAAAGACCTGGGTTCGATCCTGATGTGAGTCAGAAATTTGAATATATATATATATATATATATATATATATATATATATATATATATATATATATATATATATATATATATATATATATATATATATGTGTGTGTGTGTGTGTGTGTAAACTCATTCATATATTTATACACATCTTCATAGTGTTCCCAGTATGTTACTACTTTTGAAAAGTGAGCTGGTTAAGATGGGATTGGGAGTTACATTCTATACACAAGAATTAGATAAAAAAAAAAAACTTTTTGTTCGACATAAGGTCATAAGGTTTTTTTTTGACGAAGAGTTATCTGAAGTTACTGTTGGTAGTGCCACTGACGCCGCATCTCCGTGGGGCCACGCCCTTTGTATTGCCTGTGGCGGGGGCATTCCCATACCACGAGCCTCTTCATTAGGGACAGTGATAACTTAGCGCATACCCGCTCAGTTCTTATTGGTTCATATTGTTAGAGGCAAATTTCATTTAAGTTGACTTCACGGGTCTTATGATAGACCAGTCCCCCTCTTTTAAAGCTTATTTATAGTTCTTAATACGAAAGGTAATCCCCCATAAGACAAAGGTCCTCCACTTTGTGTTACGTTTCTGTAATCGTGTCAGATGAATCGCCAATAGGTCTTATTTTACATAGGTATTCTTCTTAGAGGTTGCATTATGTTATCGTGAATGACTGACATCTTACAATTTACGTTGTGAGTCTCATTATGAGAGATGAATCCCTTTTCAGAGATAAGCTGGGATATGCCGTGAAGGATTCTGATACGGCGCAGTTTCTGAATGACCAAAAATTGTTTCCTCACATCGTCCAAAAATAGAAATTATTCCTCTTTTGTGTAAGGAGATAGACATGGCATTACCGTAGTTTTGATAAAAACGACAAGAAAATGGACTTATAAAGAAATTTAGACAAACAGAAATGATGAACTTAACCAAAAGTAGGCTAATGGTATAAGCGAACAGACTTTAACATATAAAATCACTATCAAACAAAACGATAAATGCACATTTTAGCATTATTACATTAATATGACTTCAAACAAATTACCGTATATTAAGATACCAGGAGATGGAAAGGATCAAGCAATGAAGAAACCTTCATTTGAATATAACTGAACCAGTAACCCATTAGTAGAACGCACTGGAGAGTCAAAACGACGCACATAATATTAATTCAGAGTTGTTATGTTGGGAGCAATAATACGGCGCATTCCCACGAGGCGACCCAGCCAGCCTCTGAATCTGGTGCAATATTAATTGAAAGAGATAAACATTATATTAGTTCATTCGCTTTTAGCCTAATGGATATTGCGCGCCAGTTATTCATCTTCCTTCATTGTCCTCTTGAGAGACAGATGATGATGAGGGCCAGGGTGCATCGCTTCCCGTCAGTCGGTGACGTAATGTTACGTGTGAATGTTTGTGTTATGCGAACGCGTCTCCATCATTCTTTCAGGTGCAAATGTCAATGGGATGGGCCACCTAAGGTCCTTGCCTGGCCAAGACCTGAAGTGAATCGGAAAAAGGAGAAGGAAGAAAGAAAGGTGTCTTGATCATCAAGAAAGTAATAGACCTTTCTGCCGTCTGGAGGAGCGAAGGTTATAAGTCAAGGGGAACAGAAGCAGGAAGAAAATTCCAAAGCTTGAAAGCAGAAGGGTGGCTGAACCATGCAATCTGAGGATGACTGATTTCCCCTCTTGCGTTTAAGCGCAACTGGATACATAGATTCGCGCGGAAGGAAGCGTATAGTGAGACGCTGGCGTATTTGTGGTGCCCTCAAGATCTAACTACAATGGATTGGAGTGCCGATGTGTTCAAAGGGGTCTCAATAATACTTTTGACTTACTCAGCCTTCAAACTTTTATCGATAAAGTTTTGAACCTAGATATTGGGGCTATATGTTCCTAATCTCCTTCAGAGGCACTTATGCAACAAGCAGATGAATTGATATTGATAGTATTTTTTGGAGAGCCTACAGCTTTCTTTTAGGGTGAATCATGCTAATATTCTGACGATCGGTAACTTCTAATCTCTCTCTCTCTCTCTCTCTTCGGAATTTAGTACTATACGAGTAGAGCGAATGAATAATGGATATCTATTTTAACGCTGATCCCCTCGACGCTGGTCTCCATGTCATCTCGGGGACTCTGTAACTAGACTGTTCGTATTTTTATCCTGCATCCAATCTATGGAAATCAATTATCCTCAGATTACACGAGCCAATTACTGTCCTTCCCACTACTACTATGCTTCGGTATTTCCCTGCTCCAGTTTGTCTGTCTTATACTCCAAGCTGGTCTTGATAAGGAGACGAGATGGCCGCTCCATAAACCCATAAATAAAAGAAATGAGAATAAAAATAAAAAGGTATTTTTATCTCACCAATCCAAGAAAGGAGTCGGACTTCTCTCCGAGCGGAATTGTAAACTGAAATGGTGGCACTTGGAAAAACGAGAGAGAGAGAGAGAGAGAGAGAGAGAGAGAGAGAGAGAGAGAGAGAGAGAGAGAGAGAGAGAAATGGAGCAAATAGGCAAAAAGTAAATTAGGAGTGAAATTTTACTTTCGCAGTTTCAAATCAAGTCAATTAAAGCGAGGCTGGTCCTTGCTGGCGCCGCAATTCAGGCTTGAAAATCCGACCCCCATTTATGCAGAGAGGCTCTCATTTTCCTCCGCCATTTTCCCTCGCAATGGCGGCATTAGTCAGGATTTTTACACTTCAATATTTCCGAGATGTACAGTATAAGTTTTGTCCTATATCAGGAAAGAACGCCAGCTATCCTTACTAGTATTACCAAGCTGTACACAAACACACACACACACACTTTTTTAGTCACAAATATTAAGCCACCAATATCGCTTAATATCTCCTTGGGTGTAAGTCATTCTCAGGGTATTGATCTGATCCTCAACGACATCTGTATCAATATATATTATATATATATATATATATATATATATATATATATATATATATATATATATATATATATATATATATATATATATACATACATACATAGCGTGTGTGCTCTTACCTAATTTCGTTTGCGCTTCATGTATATTTTCACACATAACAGTCTCAGAATAACTTCATCCCTCACACTCCATATTTACCAAACTTGACCACGTGCCTTTATTCCTCTCCGTTAGTGATGCTTTATTTATTTATCCAAGTGTTGATATTTTCGTGGTTGACGTAAATGCAACGATGAAATCGAAGCACAATCTCTTGTTTCTCAAGATTAGGAATGAGAGAGCGTAATGAAGAACAAGTGGTATAAGATTAAGAGCAATTATTTCAAACCACATGAAGCGGATCCCGGCCTTACAAAGTGGAGGGAGATAAAAACTTTAGAAGGCAAATAAAATGCGAAAAACTGCGATCGCGGTCAAAGTGGAAAAAGATACAAGCTGCGAGTTTTACACTCCAGAAGTTAATTTTCCACAGGGAAAAGATCCGCGATCTTTTCATTAAACATCCGCGTTATCTGATCTCCTGCCGAAGTATTTTATGTTTCAGGGCTTTCTTTCAAAGTTCGGGTCGGAATGGGGCGGCGCGCGCAGGGAAGCGGAGGGGTGAATGTGAAATCTTATCAAACTCCCACATTGCAAATTACCTTTCATGTCAGTGTGATCGACTGATTTATAGACTTTAGGCGTACACGCCAAGCACTGGGGCAACTAAGGCCATTCAGCGCTGAAAAGGAAATTGAGTGAAAAGGTTTGAAAGGTGCAACAGGAGGAAAACCTCAAAGCAGTTGCACTATGAATCAATTGTTAGGAGAGGTGGAAAGTAAGATGGAAGAAAGAGAATATGAACGGCAGTACAGTAAAAGGAATGAAAGAGGTTGCAGCTTGGGGCCGAAGGGACGCTGCAAAGAACCTTAAGCAATGCCTACATTGCATCGCATGCGGTGCACTGACGGCACTCACCCTCCTGCAGGTTCATGTCAGTATGAACTTGGGGAATTCAAATCCTTAAATGAACTGAACTCAGGAAGCAAAATTTAGTGAAATGTTCTATGAATTTATCTGATCCTAATGAGGAATTACGTCCGGTGGATTTATTTTATCTATATCTTTTAGATTTATATTCGTTGAATTTCTTTCATCAACAGAGAAATGTATAAGGTTCTCGACTGCGATTTGATCATACACTGTATCTTGCCTTCAGCATGATTGATGTTTTAAGCAAAAATATTTTGTTTTTGTAGGCTATCTATGTTTGCTTTATCACCATCATAAAACTGACAACTAGCATATCGCACTTCTTTTCATATTATGAATACTACTGCTGCTGCCTTCTACATTTTGCCTTCAGTTCCTTGAACCAGACGGCTAAGTTGTATGTCGTGTACATGTGTATATATATATATATATATATATATATATATATATATATATATATATATATATATATATATATATATATTATATATATATGTATATATTATATATATATATATATATATATATATATATATATATATATATATATATATATATTGATACAAATGTCGTTGAAGATCCACATCAATATACCCTGAGAATACCTTACAGCCAAGGTGAATTATAACTGCCAAGTGCTTCGTCCCCGGTCGGATTCGAATCGGGGACGAACCGCTTATCGATTATAATGCCTCTTGGTTGTAGGTTACTCCCAATGTATTTGTGAATTAGATATTAAGCGATATTTGTGGCTTAATACTTGTGACTACAAAAGTCACGCGTACGTAAGCGGCAAAATTCACACATCTGTCTCATACTGTATATATATATATATATATATACACATATATATACATATATATACATATGTATATATTGTTATGTGTGTGTTTGTTTAGACACAGCAGACAACAGCAGGTTTGTCGAGAGATAGCAGTCATGGGCAATAACTAATTTGATGGTGTGATGTGTAATAAAAGAGTTAACAGAATTATTTCAAAGGTTCTTTTGTCAATTGCCATGAAATTCAAACGGACAGAAAAGAAGGCGAGATGCTTAAGCGTCACTCTCTTAAATATTACAACTGGACGGAGATAAATATGGCATGACGGCTGCAGTAGGAAAGCTTCAAGAATTGTGTTGGCATTCAGGTATCATAAGATGTTTATTCAGTCCATAATTGTTTGCTGACATCTACTCTTTTTTCAGGCGTTGTTTATTTTTATCCTCCTAACTCTACTTCTCACTTTTTTGCCTCAAGGAATTCGACGCTGTGGAATTTAAGCTACGTTTCATATGAAAGTTTTCATTCATACAAAACAACAGAACCTATAAGTAAATCCAAACAAGCATGAGTCAAAAATGTCTTGATAGTTACCATTTTCCTGCAGATATTAAAATGAAAGGTATTTTAACCATTAGTTTTTGCCAGGAAAATTCAACTATGTTTGCGCTCATTATTGTTTAAATGTGAGTAGAGGCCACACTACGGTTAACAATCCCTTCCTCAAGAGGCTCCTCCACTGATAAGCTTAAGTTCAATCCCACAGGAAGGCGTGTCTTCCTTTTCGTTTATCTTTCAGCTTTAAAAAAAAAAAGAAAGTGTAGTTTCAGGAATTTTTTAGTGTTATCTTGATGCTTCGTTATCAAATCGTTCGCAAATAGTCTTGTGTGTGAAGACGAGGTTTTTAGTTTTCTGTAAAAGAAAACTATCGTGCCAGCTTTGTCTGTCCGTCCGCACTTTTTTCTGTCCGCCCTCAGATCTTAAATTCTACTGAGGCTAGAGGGCTGCAAATTTGTATGTTGATCATCCACCTTCCAATTATCAAACATACCAAATTGCAGCCTTCTAGCCCCAGCAGTTTTCATTTTATTTAAGGTTAAAGTTAGTCATGATCATGCGTCTAGCAACGATGTACGACAGGCCATCACCGGCCAGTGGTTAAAGTTTCATGGGCTGCGGGTAAAAGGGCATTATACCGAGATCAACGAACGATAGATCTATTTCCGGTGGCCTTGATTATACGCTGTACAGGAAACTCGATTGCGCGGAAGGAACTTCGGCGCATTCTTGACTCGTTTCTCTTTTTCAATACTAAAAGTTAAGCTTGACGTGAGTACGATTGGAATATTAGAAATCTGATAACGTGTGTATCACTCTGCTACTGACACAGGAATTTTCAACCTGTCCTTTTTTCACAAAGAAATTCGTGGTCCTTCGCACCGCTGAATCATACTTCCATCACGGAGCTGCTTACATTATGGTAATCAATTCAGTCTTATTTCAATAAAAAATGGTCCTGTAATCCTAGCAGATGACATTTTAATCAATTCAGTTTTCAGTTACGACTTTTCATCATCAATAATATATATATATATATATATATATATATATATATATATATATATATTTATATAATTTACATATATATATATATATATATATATATATATATTTATATAATTTATATATATATATATATATATATATATATATATATATATATATATATATATATATATATATATATATATATATTACAATGTATGAACATTAAAACCAGAACACTATGTAAAAATCTCAACCCTGAGCTGAGAACCCATACTCCCACTCTACTGTGTTGAGAGTAATTAAGAAATTTCTTTCACGAAACCCTAAGCTGAAAACCCATACTCCCACTCTAGTTGAGAGTAATTAAGAAATATCTTTCACGAATCAATTACAGTAAAAAAGTAAGCAGAGAAAGGAATGCATGAGCGCAAGAATGAGCCTCCGGCAATGTTATATTTTTCACCCAAGACCTTTTGATGTGACAGTGGGTTAATTGATGAGAGAACTAAGGGTCGCTACGGCAAGGAAGGGTGCTTCGACGTCAAATTAGAAAATGTAGAAACTAGGGGATTAACGATAGGGAGAAATACTCTAGCAGAGAAGGGTCTTACGGGAAAATTTACGGCAAATTTATGCAATGGAAACGTTGCAAGAATTGCAGGAATAAGTGGACGATGAACCGGGAGCAGAAGAGTAACTTGTTACAGAGATTTATTATAAAAGTTACAAGCAATTATTAATTAAACGAGCTGTCACGTTTTGAGCCAGTTCTTAAAACAAATTTACAATTTATGATGAGCCAGAGTCGTTTACTTTCGTTTACTTTAGTTTAACTAGAGGGGGAACATGATGATTGTTATTATTATTATGAGTGTGAACGACGTGAGCCAGACTCTTCGGGGAACGAGAAGAATTTGTCGCAAAAAGACAACATTTTTACGCAGCTGTGGCAAGTTTTTATAACGACTCAGTATTTCACCTGCTAGCTTCTCTGGCCTCAGTGTGGCCCACTGCCACTCACATCAGACTCAAGGGATCTCCTGAAAATGTTAGGAATACTTGGTTCTTTTTAAACAGAAAGGGCGTCAGCTCCACGCCTGACCTATCCCTTTTATCTGGTGTTAGGGCTATCAAAAAGGGGAAAGAGAGTGATAGAGGTACTATTAAATTCAGTTACAAGTTAGTATTATTTGGGAACAATTACAACTGCGAGTCAGATAGTAGTGAATGGCACAGTAATGTCAATAGGTCAACGTAGCAATATAAGTATGTGATTCTACATGTTGTACTAAATGATAAAAGTTCCTGGTTCACGAAGTGTTAAGTACCAGTACCTGTTGTCTGCTGGTCCTTTCTCTAGAGCTTTCTTTAAAGGAAAAGAGCAACATAACAATTGTTTTTCTCTCTCTTTCTTTTTATCTCTCTCTTCGTACACACAAACACACACACAAATATATATATATATATATATATATATATATATATATATATATATATATATATATATATATATATATGTATATATATATATATATATATATATATATATATATATATATACATATATATATATATATATATATATATATATATATATAAATATATATATATATATATAATATATATATATATATATATATATATATATATATATATATATATATAATATAATATACATCACACACATATATATATATATATATATATATATATATATTTATATATATATATATATATATATATATATATATATATATATATATATATATATATATATATATATATATATATATATATACGTGTAAGTGTGTCCATTTAGATTCGGGCAACTCTCTGTTCTCCCGCTCATGAATTACCAAGAGCAGCCGAAGCGTTTACTCCAAGTCATCGCGGAGGCCAAACGTCATCTCCTTTAAATCTATTTTTAGTCATTTGACCTTTAAATAAACCAGAACTCTCAGTGTCAAGAGGTCACAGCAACCCAACAATCAACGTTATTCGTAGCGTCGATGCGTTGCTCTTATTCCCTACGTACTAAGCTCTTCCGGTGGCCGATTATGTTCGATGTTGTGTTTTTGGTGCCTTCACTGCTGTCATAGTGACTGGCTCAGTTGCTGCATTTATTTATGATGCTAATAAAGTTAAGAAAATGATGTGGAGAAGGTCAGGCGCAAAATTTAGGAAAGATATTTCATTTATATTATGTTTTTTGGGTGGCGTTTCATAAACAGTTATAAAGTGAGTCTCAAGTCTACGCTATTTTGACCTTGAATCATTTTCTGCTAGCAAAATGAAAATCCACTGTGATCTGATGGTCAAGGTTTTCGTTATTCTGCTTCACTTACGCCTGGCATGAATGATTCTTTTGATAGATTTTTAGAGGCAAAAATATCAGTGAGATTTTAATTCCCACAATCTTGCATTAAGTATTGTGCACTTCAGACTAAGTTCATTGGTTGCGAGATTATAGGAAAGATCTACACAAATTTGTTTCAGTTTTGGTTTGATTAGCGTTTTCCTTTTGTCTTGCTTTGACATTGAACTGTTGATTTCATTATTTTGCGCAGCTGAGGATCCAATTAGTTACTGAAAATATTGGAAGACATTAACACATAAAAATGAGTGAAGCGCACAGGTGATGGCGATTTTGATTACCCCTCTAATACTAAAAATGCTGCTGCTGTCGTTTCTGTGTGGAATGGAAAGGTCCGTAATTAATACAGTGTTGTTGCTTACCCAGTGACCTGGTTTTCTTATCGTAATTAATAAGCAGATGTTGAATTTACTTGATGTTTTCAGATACTGACCAATAGATAATTTTTATATATATATATATATATATATATATATATATATATATATATATATATATATATATATATATATATATATATATATATACAATATATATATATATACTGTATATGTATAAATATAACACAATATAAAATATATATATTTATATATATATATATATATATATATATATATATATATATATATATATATATATATATATATATATATATATATATATATATATATATATACTCACACAGTTGAGGATCCAATTATCCACTGAAAATTTTAAAAGACTTTAGCACATAAAAATGAATGAAGTAAAAAGGGCGATAAACATGAACTGATAAGAAAGCCGCGCTGAAACTTCGATAACAAGTTTCCCAGAAAAAAACGAAGAGAATAAAGAGCAAAAGCGATAACTGTAACAACATAAATCAGGGCAAAAGTTCTAGACAGCCTTGGCCTTTGAGAAAGAAAAAAATAGAAAGGAACGAAGAACAAAGGTAATAAAATATTTTAACGGACATAATACTGATCTTTCGATCTTTAAGAGAAATTAATCATCAAGAGCAAACACGATTAAATGTACGGGAAACTGAATAAATATAATAAAGACGAATCAAGACACCAAGTCGATTACAATGCTTCGATTTGCAGTTAGGGAATTCCAATCGATACCGAAGCCTCCATAAATTGTCATTTTTAATGAGTTTCTTCTTTTTCGTCCGTCCCAAATGGACGGATTTTCCATTTCAAGTGAACGTTCTTATCTGTATGTTGCAGTTTCTTGAGGAATTTTCACTGAGAAAATTCCAGCAATGTTTTCTTAGCATAAGAAAGCGAACCATTCAATCAGTTCCTGCCTTTCCTCTCTCTTAGTGCCGCGGCTCGTACATTTTCCGTGGTGGAGCAGAATCTTGTAAACAATTCACCCGAAGGTCAGGTAATTCCGACGGCCGTGTTTGTTTAATCATGCGCGCGTTTATCTAACGGCTGAGCCGCCAAGGAAAATGCCGTTTCGGCAAGCTAGAAATGTGGGAAATATTTTACAAAAATTACATAAAGGATATCCGAATTCAAGGAAGGCTGAGTTTGTTTGTGATGATCTTTACGCCTTAAAATTGAATTTTAATAGAATATTGTGGGCAATATTCGTGATAATACTTGAATATTCTGTTTGTGCTTTACTCCCTCTCACTACAGTTCCAAGTGTCCTCAGAATTTCTTGCTACAGTATAATATCATTTGAGTTTCTAAGCCACAGAGTTCAGAATAAAATTCTTTAAAACCTTGAACGATTCTTTCTTCCAAGGGATATATATACGTACATACAGACATACATACATACATATATGTGTATATATGTGTACGTGTCAATGTGTATGTGTGTTTGTGTGCCAGTATTTTTAATTTATTTCGCCTTTCGCTCTTATGGGGATGGCTCCAGAAGGTGTTAACCTTCTGATTGTAAATATTTTGTGATGTAGTTGATAGTCCCACGCTATTTCCCCACCATGGCTGAGACCTGCTGCCAAAGTGAACAGAAGTACATTAGATTTTCTAGTATTCAGGCTAAATTACTTCCCCACACCTCGATTTGAAATGGGGACTATAGCTATAGAAACGTAGTAGGTACCTCTTGGAGTCGTTGGAAGGTATTGTGTCGAGGGATCGAGACCCGGCGGTGCTGATCCATTTATCACTTTAAAAAATCCCTTTCGATGATAATTCCCCATCGGGGATATTCCCGAAGTAGCGTCAATTGGATATTAAACGGCAATTGTAGCTTCATGATTGTATATAAATCACGGTGTGATAAAAATTTCATATATATATATATATATATATATATATATCTATATATATATATAATATATATATATATATATATATATATATATATATATATATATATATATATATATATATATATATATATATATATATATATATATATATATATATATATATATATATGACGAACCTTTACCAGAGTTATTAACAAGTGACAGTGAAGATTCTCTCACAATACATCCCTGAGCTACACGCCATGAAGCGAGAGGATTTGAGACGTAAGTCAACTTTATGTCGGTGGGAGCTCATTTGGTTAGCTTTACAGTCTCTTGAGCGTGTTTGGAGTAGGCATAAGACCTACGGGAATGGCACCAGTAGCAGCCTCTATAATGTCGAACCAGGTACAGTAACCCTGTTAAGTGCCTGAACATGAAACGCGCTGGCAAGGTTGACAGAGTCACGGTTTATAAAGAAAATAGGGATCTGATGCTTGAAATGCCTTAATCATCGTTCTAGGCTAGCTTTCTGATACTACATGATCTAGCGGTTTCCTCACTTCCCTACATACACACACACACACACACACACACAAAGAAACGCCCGCAGGTTGGGTGAAAGCAAAGTTTGTAGACACTCTTTCCTTTCATCTTTCCTGAAAACGCTTCTCATGTTTACATGCTACGGGACCATTGTGATACTGGACGAATATATATATATATATATATATATATATATATATATATATATATATATATATATATATATATATATATATATATATATACTGTATATATATATATATATATTTATATATATATATATATATATAGCAATACATTATATATATATATGTATACTGTATAAGTGTGTGTGTGTGTGTGTATTTATATAGCCCCTACTCCTGCCTTCTTGAGTGAAACAAGGCTTAATAAAAGCAACTACATAAAATGGAGTAACCGGAAGAATATTACGGAAATATTTTCCTCTCACTTATAAAAGCAGGGGTTAACTGTCATCATCCGACTGGATGCTTCTCAAAGCAACTAGGTCAAAGCACATACACGTAGAGAGGAAAAACGAATAAGCACACAAACGAGATCTACAAGATCCTGGGAAATGCAGTTTTATCCAGTCCCGTCATCTGGTAAGCAATGCGCGAGAGTACAATAACACTTGCTGCTTTGAGGAAAATGAAATTACTTTGAATAAAACTGTTGTAGTTTGGAAAGGCACAGTCACCAGACATCATAGCTTACTGCACGCGAGAGAAAATGTTGCCATTGCAAGGCTTGTCCTCGTAGGAAAAGGATATCATGGCGATTGAAGAGAGGAAACTCTTAGGACTTATAGAATGCACGCTGAGTTAGGAATTATAGAGGCCGTAAGAGATATAGAAGGATTAGACCCTTTACTGTCGGACCAGAAATATGAGTTTATACCATTTATGAATAATTCTGTGCCTGATATCCTTTAAGAATGTTGTGGAATGCAATCCAGTAACTTGACAATTACAGCATTTGTGGAAAAAATCGAGAAACCGAGTTCGTGGGGAAGCATCTTTATTCCTGTTCTAAACCAAGCCGGGTGCAATTTCCGGCCGAGGCAGAACGATTCAGGCACTTTCCGTCGTAACCTTTTGTGCTCCTTCCGACCTACGTAGCGGATTATTCACCTGGTAGTCAGTCTGTTGTGTCTCAGATCAGAACTAGGGTCAAGGACCTGCAGCTGACAACGTTATCCGAATGATACTTGCTATAGAGAGGTTAATACCTTCTAAGAGCAGTAGTTCTTAACCTGGAGGTAATTACCACCATGCATAGATCCTCAGATTTTTTACTGCAGAAAACACGCCAGTGAAGATGGCCACGTATCTGCAGAAGTTAAGTTTCTCTCATAATGAGAAAAGAAACATTGAGAATAGATTATCAGCAACAGAATCTTGCTACCGTCTGGGGAAAGATTTGGAAAAAATACCCCGTTCTATCTGAGGTGGCCCTCCAGATCCTGATTCCTTTCATAACTATATGCTTTTCTGTCGTGGCTGCAGGGAAACTAAACCAAGGAACAGGATGCTTGATACTGACTGTGACATACGATGTGCATTAGGAACCACTTACTGAAAAACTCATGACAAGTAGAGGGTTTCATATGTCACATTTATTTTTTATCAATCATTTGCTTAGCCAACTGTAAACCCTGCTCAACCAAATTCTCCTAGTCAAGTGTAAATCCTACTTAACCAACTTCACAGCCAAGTGTAAATCCTACTCGACCAAATTCACCTAGCCAAAGTGTAAATCCTACTCAGCCAATTTCTCCTAGCCAAGTGTAAATCCTACTCAACCAAATTCTCCTAGCCAAGTGTAAATCCTACTCGACCAACTTCTAGCCAAGTGTAAATCCTACTCAACCAAATGCCCCTAGCCAAGTGTAAATCCTACTCAATCAACTTCTCCTAGCCAAGTGTAAATCCTACTCAACCAAATTCTCCTAGCCAAGTGTAAATCCTACTCAACCAAATTCTCCTAGTCAAGTGTAAATCCTACTCAACCAAATTCATCTTTTTTGCCCATTCACTAATTCCTTTTTTGCAGCTTGTTTAATCAGTTTGTAAATATGAGATTAATATGGAAATCTTGGCCTACTTTGGTACCGCTAAGGTCACAGGGTGGTGGGGGGCACGAACCACTGTTCTAGGTCCTCCCATATTCAGTGAAAAAGACGTAAATATGTCCGTTGTAATTCTCCTTGGTGTGAGACATTCCCAAGATATAGTAAATTCAATATAAAACGATATTTGTAGCTTAAAATTTGTGAATATATATATATATATATATATATTATATATATTTACATTTATATATATATATATATATATATATATATATATATATATATATATATATATATATTATATATATTTACATTTATATATATATATATATATATATATATATATATATATATATATATATATATATTATATATATTTACATTTATATATATATATATATATATATATATATTATATATTTACATTTATATATATATATATATATATATATATATATATATGTGTGTGTGTGTGTGTGTGTGTGTGTGTGTGTGTGTGTGTGTGTGTGAGTGTGTGTAGGTAAAAACATGAGTATCTCTGTAAACATTTCTATACAATAAGTGAGCTACCTAGCTACCTAGATCTTATTACTTTACTTTACACCTCCATAATTAATTACCATGCTCAATACACTCAGGGAGATATTTGCAACATATCAAAATACACGAATTCATATCAATATCGAGTTCATACTAGAGACCTTATTGATAAAAATATACAAAAATGAAAAATAAAAAAACGAATGAGTGGGATACGCATCTCCTTAATGTGATCGAATCATTATCTATCACATCAGCAGCGTCATCATATTTCAGTGGCATCTTTCAAGCAGAGTTCATAAATCATTTGGGAGACAGACGTGATAAATAATGTCGAGAGCGACGATACAGTGAAAACGATCGAGCCATTCGAAATATGCGATCGGGGAAGCAGCGGACGAATGGGAAACAGATCAGAGAGAGAGAGAGCAGCAACAATATGGAATAAAAGAAGAAAGAAGAAGGCGAAAAGGAGACACGAGATACCGCGGAAGTAGGAGCACTTAAAATTAGAAACCGCCAGTGAGTCGACCGGACTTGCAATGGTGCCAACGCTACCCTCTCCCCACCCCTCTTCCGCACTCGATTTTTCTCTTTAATTATTTATTATTAGACAAATTGAAGGCTGCAAGCCGAAGGCTTCGTTCTGTAGCCGACATCTTCCGTTATCTGAGAAAAGTCCCAGTCACCTACTGCATCTGGCGAAGGAAAACGTACTAGAAAAACACACAAACAAAAATAGTTGGCAGCTGCACCTTTCGTCACCTGCTCTTCTTCTTCTTTTTTTACTTATTTATAGGGGGAGAAAGGGAGGCTAATTTTCTGCAACTGTCCGGTGTGATGACCTTGTTAACGGAGATTTATGATGTCACCGGCTGACCTCAGTGAGTCAGTCTCTGGGTGCATCAACAGCATACCTGATGTCACATGGTGGGGCGAGATGACGTCTGAGTTTGCAGACTGTCTTCGCTTGACAGACTCGAGTTAGCTCTTTTACGTGTGGTTTATCTTCCGTTAACGTCACTGCCGCTTTTGCCACTTAGGCGTGAGGGGTACGGTTTCCCATAGTGGGCTGCCTCGCCAAATTCATTTCCGATTTTTCCGCGAAATGTTTCCCGTACCTACCGGATGTGGAAGCTTCGCCAGACAGGATTTTTCCAAGGGCGCGACAGCTAGACGTGGCTATAAGTAGCACAGAAGGGACATTTCTGGTCGCAAGTACGTATATTTCCAGGAAAGTTTATACACCAAGAGAGATACATATAATACAGAGAGAGAGAGAGAGAGAGAGAGAGAGAGAGAGAGAGAGAGAGAGAGAGAGAGAGAGATTTACATAATCCCAATAAACACGGTATCAAAATTCTAGACGTTCATGCAGACAAGCCTTTTAATAATGTTCACAGATGAAACATTCTGACAGTGACCAAACCATTTCCCCAGGATTGAACTATCTGTTTCATAATTAAACTAGTTGGGCATCTGGTCGCGAATATTAACCAAGGTGTTTAATAACACATCATCCCCAGAAACTGTGCGCTTCATGTGCACACTTATTCATCCATCAACACGCTAGAGTAAGTGATTCTTGAATAATGAATACCACCTGGGAAGGATAATTTCTTCACGATTATATCCTACAGAGACTATTGTATGCTCTGCTGTAAATGATCAACAGGAAATGATGGATGAGGACAAATGTTACAGTATTCTGGTCTTAATCTCAGCGCGAATTTTGACACACTTGTGCGTGAACTGCTTCTAAATTATTGACGATCGATTTGAATTAGACTTTTTGCAAGACTAATTGCATGGCAGAAAGTAAAGCACATGTAGGGAGCTTATATTCATCTTATTAAACATTAAGAGGAGGAGTACCCCAAGGAAGTATGTTTGGTCCAGTCCTATCTTACAGAAATTCCACAGGATTGTCACATGTACTACGGAGACATAACGTGAAGTTCAAGGTATTTGCGGATAAAACCGAATTTTATTTTCCTTCAACGCCACCGACAGTTCCAATGAGGAATTAAACAATGTCTTTAATTAACAGTGTTAGGGAGTGGATGATATCTGGCAACTAAAACTAAGTGAAAGTAGAAAGGAATTTATGTTAGTGGGGAAGATGAGTAACTTAAGAAGCCTCGGTGATAATCTGGCGAATATGAATAATAATCTGGTCTTGATTACCGTTAAGTCCGTGACTTAGGTGCGGTGCTGAACTGCAAATTGTCTCTCAGTGCTCAAATCAATAATGTTGGAAGGGTTGCTGGACATCATCTTACAAATACTGTTTTTGTTTGGAAAACATCTTGATGAGTGTTCCACGAAGACACTTGTGATTAAGTTAACAACGGAGCTGAATACTGCAGCTCCATCTATCATAATCCACTTAGAAAGCTGGAAAATGTACTAAACAGGTCATAAGTGTAATAAAGGGTGCCGCACTTCAGGGTAAGATTACCCCTTGTATTATTTGAGTTTCACTAGCCGCCTGTCAAAGCTGCAACAATGTTTAAAATATTTATGACTCACCAAACTTTGAGGGTTTCTGAAAGCATTTGAGATTTACTGTGCATAATGCAGCCAATGGGTCGACACAAGACACAAGTTTCAAGTTACTCAAGTCAAGAAGCACTTCGAACGTTGGTTCTGGAGGATTTAAATTTACAACCACAAGGTTGTACAAAAATCTCCAACTCGATATGGAGGACTGAATGCATTAGGCCTTTCAAGACAAAGCTGAAGACTTTCTTGTTTTCTGAGTGCTATGATAGAGTGGATTTGGCAATTAATATGGGAAACGCAATATGATTCCTGGAAGGTCCCTGCAAACAAGTATCAAATGGATTTATGGGTCCCACGGGAGCGCCTGAGGTTGGAGAGGGACCGGACTAAGAAGGCTGCTGTAATTAAGTATTATTAAAACGGTGAACTGCATGAAGCAAAGCTACAGGGCTGACTCTATCGAGCGTCAGCTCCCTCGTGTATTGATAAAAATAAGATTCACACGACTTGACAAGGGTCTAGTCAGGCTGTTGCGAACGTCGAAACTTACGGTTTCATTTTAACTCTTAATTTTTTCCCTTTATATAGTACGCTTGTCTGCAAAGATACGTTTAATATACATTTGTGAATAATCGAGCTCGCACGTACGCTGATACAAACTTGCTTGCACTTAGCCAAATTATACATACATACACATATATATATACATATATATACTGTATATATATATACAGTATATATTCATGATATTCCTTTGTAAAATATATAAAATATGATTTTTCTTTATATATCATGTATTCTGTGTAATAATAATGATTGTTGAAATATTGCATGTAGTGTATGTCAGATCTCACAAGAATTAATGATTGAGATAACTTAACAATGTAATTTACAATTAATAATGTGTTTCTTGACAATAACGCAATATGCAATCACGCATTTTGTCTCCCAGCAACGTGATTTCTGTACTTGTGATAGCAAATGCTTTGTTTTGCTTCGATTGTCATCACGAGTGATAAGGGTATTGACAGATACTCGACCAGTAGCGTAAGATTTTTCCTCTGTAAAGAGATAAGAGAACGTTTTGCTCTTTCATGTTTTATAAACATGCCAATTATGATTAGTCACCTGCTGGCTTTGTCCAAAGTGATTTCCTAAGTCGCGTATTATTCTCGATTGATTTCGTCATGTACTGTTCTGGTCGTGTTCATGTGACTGGAAGTCCAGAAGTTCTAGAGTGATTCTTTTGTATCTCGTTCCCATAATGCCTTAGTAATGGCGTCATCTAATTATTTTACTTCTAGCTGGAATCCTAAAAATTTCCTCATTCTGATTTCAGAGACCTTTCAAGTGGTTCTCTCTCTCTCTCTCTCTCTCTCTCTCTCTTTCTCTCTCTCTCTCTCTCTCTTCTTTCTTCAAAAAGAGAAGTTATTAACGTAAAATATTTGTGTGGTCATTGACATTAATCTTAGCTTTTGAGATCTGATAACGGTATAGGAAAAAGTGTATAATATTGGTAATGGTGCCTAGCAAAAAAATGTGTTTTGTGAATCGCAAGCAGCTGCATTTGGAGTGATTTTGTGAAAGTTTTCACAAGCTTGTGTAAGGTAAAGTGACTTTTACTTACTATTACCATGGTATAATAAGGTCAGTTATCTGGCTGAAGTGAGGTAAATTTTTCATTTCTATGATTAGTTGTGTAATGTCCAGGTACTTGGAACACTTCGTGATAATATATCTATATATATATGTATATATATACATGTATATACACATTTATTTCTACATATTATTACACTTAAAATAAAAAGAGTATATTCTCGTGTTTATACATATTACACAAAGTAATAACCTAGCCACATATCATCACTCATTACATTTTCAAAAAGCAATGTTAGCTTCGATAAAATTAATGCAGCAATTATATCGGATTATTACAGAGCAATATTTGCTACGTCAATAAAAGGAGAGCTGAAAGGCCCTACCAAAATTAACCAATATTTGACACGTCTATCATAGCGTTTTATGTAAATATGCGTAGCGCACACTAGTGGATCCAGGGGAGGGGGCACCTGGGCATGTGCCCCCCCATGAAAAATAATGACAAAATAATAATACTGAATATTTAGATAATGACATAGATGAAATATAAAAATGGGAAAAAAATTAAAAATCTATTATAGAAATAATAAAATTGAGAGAGAGAGAGAATATATATATATATATATATATATATATATATATATATATATATATATATATATATATATATATATATATATATATAATATATATGTGTGTGTGTGTATGTATGTATGTACAGTATGTATGTATGTATAATATGAATATTGGTGGCACCCCATGAAATTTTTCTGGATGCGCTAGTGGCACTAGTGCAGTAAGCACGCTGGATTATAATACAACGATTTATACCAGTAATACACACATACATATATACTTACATGTATATATATATAGAGATATAGATATAGATATGGGGGTGTGTGTATATATATGCATGATTGTGTGTGCCCGAATGTTTGTAAAGCATACCTCAGTGAAATGCTCGGAGAGATGCCTATGTTTATAGCCGTAAGAAATGTTGATTCACTCCTAGTCTAATGTTTTCGAGAAGTTGGCAGAGAACTGGGTAGAAGAAGAAGCTGGTGCGGCGTTGCAATCCGTCAGCCTTGTTGAAAATGCAGTGGTACGTTGCTTCTCTAAGCGCGGCTATAATGATGATTGATTCCTTGGCTGATAAAGTTTCTGGTGAAAGGGTTTATATAAAGAGCCAGTATAGACAATTTGCTTTAAGGTTTTAGAAAATAAGAAACAAAATAAGGGATTCCTGAGCGGATGAGATACTTTTGCCAAGAATGAAACTCAAATAAAAAATCGGAATTTGGAGCTAAAGTCTCTGCTAATCTTCGCCGTTAGCTGATGGTGCAGCTTGTCGTAAAAAATCTAGCAAACATGAACTATGTTTGCCTAATCTAATTTGTTCAATTTGAGAATGGATATTAGCGTACTATAATCGTCTATTAGGCATCTGCTAAATTTATTCAAGCGTAAACTAAACCTGACGTTGCTTTTTTCAGACGTTTGGCGTTTCATCTCTGGAAACATGACCTAGCAGTTTTTGAACCTTCAGTGTAGAATTTTTTTTATCTGTAAAATTGCACCCCCTGGGAACCTGACTTTGCTTGACATTCGTGAATGTGAAAAATATCACGTTGTATATGATAAAAGTTCATATACATATACTGTATATATATATATATATATATATATATATATATATATATATATATATATATATATATATATATATATACATATACTGTATAACATATGTTATTGTAACAGCCACAATGTCCTCGTAACTTTTCGAATTCTTCGCGCTTTTTTGGATATGCTTGTCACTACAAAGTCTTAAGATCCAAGTGCAAGAAGTATGAAGAAATTATGATATCCGGCAGCGGGAAACGAACCCGGGTCCCCTAATCAAAACGAGATATATATATATATATATATATATATATATATATATATATATATATATATATATATATATATATATATATATATATATGTGTGTGTGTGTGTGTGTGTGTGTGTATGTATATATATAATATATGTATGCATGTATATTTGGGTGTGTGTCTGGTGTTATATATACTCTTGATACACTGGAATAAACATTTGTAGTCCAACAACTATTCGTGTTCCGACAATTTCTCTCTTTGACAATGACACCTTAGAGAGAGAGAGAGAGAGAGAGAGAGAGAGAGAGAGAGAGAGAGAGAGAGAGAGAGAGAGAGAGAGAGAGCAAAAGCCGGAATAAATAGCAGGGACTCGAATCATGAAACAACAGCCGCATTCAATCTTTACATGGACTGATCCTGCTCAAATGTGAAAAGTCAAATATGAAAGGAGTTGTTTTATCACAAGCTTATTTCAGGCAATTTTTAAAAGGGAACATTGAATATAAATGGGTGAGACACCACCGGTTCATGCACGTGTTAGTGTCATGAGCTCTTCAAATAAAAATGGAATCTAGCAAAAAAAAAAAAAAACATAGACACTGGGTTGACATTTTTTCTGCGTAATACAAGACCGTGTGAGAATATTATAAAAGATTAGTTTTTCATAACATTTTTGGGGAAATGCTGATTTGTGTTAATTTTTAATTAAAATTATTGTGACATTTGAGCGCTTTTATTCTTCGAGGAAAACTGGATTTAGTTCAAATACTAAGAGCCTTCTTTCTTAATTTTTTGGCATAAAAAGATTTATGCATTCATTTAAATCCTTACATTGTTTATTTAGGTCATTATAACAGTTGCTACATTTCAGATCTCCTTTGATTAGCAAATTCAGTAAAAAAAAATGAAATAAAATAAAGCAATGGAACCTGAATAGCAGCTGGAAATACTCAGTAGATGCCATCAATGGTAAGAAAGACGACATTGTTACTGTAGGCTGGGTCTTGCCTGTAGCTCAGTTTGTAATCTAGATAATTATGTAATATCTTCAAAATTATATGCATCTGTTTAAGTATGAACAAACAACTACTTACATACACAGATAATCGTTTGTTTGCGTTTATTTAAGAGAACGAACAATTGGAAGCAAGAGCTCTGAGCACCAAGATGGTGTTTCTGATCGTTCTACCAATTGCACCGGACGGTTGCGTAGCGCTATAGTGCGGTCTATCAGCTGATATATATATATATATATATATATATATATATATATATATATATATATATATATATATATATATATATATATATATATATATTTTTTTTTTTTTTTTTTTTTTACGTTCCCTGCCTCTCCTCCCCATACTTTGTTTTTAGGTTATTAAGGTTTTTCATCGACTGCAGCACTAATGTCTTGACTGTCATTTCAAGAAAACAGGGCAATCTCGTGATGCGTTTGAAGCAACAGACAATCTAATGAATGAATAACAACTTGATCCCTAAACTTACCTTGACAGTGGGACGCTGTCGAGGATGGTCTGGGTAAAGTAAGGTCTGGAAGAGCCTCTCATTCACTGCTGGACTGACGCGACGTTTCCATTCGCAGCTACTCGTGGATGAAAGATGGTGAGCCGTTCAACCCCGAGGACGCGGGAGAGGACAGCGATGGCAAAAACAGAGTCGAGATGCTGGACGGGGAAGGTAGCCTGGTCTTCCATGACCCAAGACCTGGAGACGAAGGTGAGGACAATCATCTGATTTCAGATACTTAGGATGAAGATTTTTTTTTTTCTAAGTGAATTTTCATTGTGCAACCAAGACTCCCTCTGATGAAATACGTAAATGAAAAAGTTAAATTTCAAAGTTAAATTTCATGTTTTTGTTTTATTATCTTCTTTATTTCCGTTTTAAATTTCTGCTTTCATATTACATTTTTTCTGTCTTCACTTTCAATCCACATTCTTGTTTTCTCTCTCTTTCCTTTCATTACATGTCTATTTAAAAATGTTGAAGTAATTATTGGTGAATAAAGAAAAATAATAAAATTAAAATTAAAATTTAGACATGCTTGCATGTGTTGTTTTTATTGTAAATATCTTTATTTTACTTGAGCTCCTGTTTTTAAAATGCTGTCTAGATCAATTTTTTTGGTACATTAGCTAATTCTTGACATTAGATTCATAATTTTATTTCCAGGAAGATAAAAATATAGATAACCGAAAAACGTTGCTAAAAAAGACTATGGATATTTTCATGCAGGTATAATCTGAGAATTTCCTAGGGGGAGTTTGACTTGAACTTAAAATTCAGTATACACTGCGAGGTGCTCAATCAGTTAGCTTATAAATGTATGAATTTATCTTTGCATCTTAGTTAATATACCTTAGTTAAAAACGATTATTAAATATGCTTAAGGAATACTGGTATATATCTGCTGACTCATATCCCATACCGATGAATTTATTACATTCCGAAGTCTCTGCACAGCAAAAGTAACCACGCTCACCGTTACGAAGTAATATTCAGCAGTTTGAATTATGTTCCCCTCAAAAGCAAACTACAGCAGTCTACTGACACTCAAAATCATGCCCTACTTATCTTGGCATCCAAATGCTTTACCTGCCAACGTAAACAGTAGACAATATGCGCTTCTGAAAGCTAAAACTCTAATCTACCCATTGATCGACATTAAACTTGGTCTTTTACAGGCGACTATCAGTGCATCGCAGAAAACAAGGTCGGTAAGGTCCACAGTGACGTAGCCATGGTGCGAAGGGCCGTTTTGGGCAATTTCCCCAAAGGAGATCCTCGGGTGGTCACCGCTACCTTAGGGCAGCCTTTGGGACTCCCGTGCACGCCTCCTGAGGGATATCCAGAGCCAACTGTGCACTGGGTTCTACAGGTAAGCTTGTCGAATTCTTTTCCTTGCTTGTCTGAGTGACTTTTTTGTATATCTGTATTAATTTTTTTTTTTTTGGATTTATGTTTTTAGGTCATTTATTCAAATCTTTAAACTTGAAATTTAAATTGACATAATGTTACTCCCGTCGTTATTTTACTCGGTATTTCGTCCTAAATTGGTATTGGTATAATCAGATCCACTAATCTCGTCTATTATCAAGAGTTACTCATATATACACACTCACAGACACACACATGTATATAGATACATAAATAAATTTCTGACTCACATCAAGATCGAACCCAGGTCTTTCAATTGAAGGCAAGGGCGCTGCCCAATAGGCCATACAAGCCATAAAAGAAGTTGGAACCCGTATATTTGTGTGTCTATGAGTGTACTGTACATATATAGATGTATGTATATATATATATATATATATATATGTATACATATATATATATATATATATATATATATATATATATATATATATATATATATATATATATACATACATTATATATATGGCTATATATTATACATTCCCATACATAACAGGCCATCAGATTAGCTCACTTACATTGTGACTGACGCGCATCATTATTCCAACAGAATTCTGACGGTTCGCTGCGCAGTCTGGAGTCTCCCCGACTGACAGTAGACGAGGAAGGCACCTTATGGTTCAGTTACATCACCCCAGATGACGCCTCTGAAGATGCCCTCTATGCCTGCGCTGCTTCTTCTGCCACTAGGTAGGGCTGTTAGGGCTCCCCAGAGTTCCTTTATCCTTTAGGACCTATATCTGTTTTTAAAGGGGCGTTGGAATTTCCAATCGAATAAGGTTTCTGTATTTAGAATAACTTTTGGGGTATCATCTCAACCAGTGGTTTTCAACCTGTGGGCCATGGGCAGTTCTGAAGGGGGTTATGTCATGGACATCTTCAAAAGAGTATTTAAAAAATGAAAAATCATTGACAGTAAATGCAGACCAGAGCGCTTTCTTTCATTAAATGAAAAAGTGTAATTTGAGTTTTGATTGCAATACACAAAATTTACATACTGTAAATGCAGGCCAGTGCTTAATTTCATGAGTGAAAAAGTGTAATTTGAGTTTTGATTACAATGCACATGATTTATTTACATAATTCCATAGATAAAAGTGTAAAACTAATCAAGTGTTCTGAAAATACTTTACAATTGTTCTATCATCATCATTACACAATTCTGAAGGGCAGTGGGCCATGAGTATTTAGGGATGCGAAAAATGAGCCATGGGCACAAAAAGGTTGACAGCCACTAATGTAAACCATGATTTATTGTGGTCGGGGCAGGACCTAATTCCTATTATTTTCATTGAATTCACTGCTTAGCTACATGCTGAATCCCATGTTGAGGCTTTTCTCAAAATCTGTTACTTTTAACGGATTCAGAGACAGCAGCCGTCGAAGATTCTCTCAAAAATTAATGTAATGTTGAAGTCAAATTTTTCCCAATAGGAATTTTAATTAGTTTTAAGATCAGCCTTCACATGCGTCATCTTCCCTTCTATCACAGAGGTTTACAAAATATATGAATAAATATGAATTTGCATATTCTTGTTGGTTATAAAACGATTTTTTTTATTCCTAGTTGAAATATATATAAGAAAATAGTGCAAGCTAATTCCTAGCATAAAATGGATAAAATAGACATAATTTATTAACGTTACAGAAAACGTGAGTTTTGTAATTGTGCCTTGCTACCCAGAATACAACTGTTAGAAATAACATTTTTAAGAAGTTATTTTCATCCCCTTTCATTATCTAATTTATATATGAATATTACCCAGAATAAGAGATTACATCACATGAAGAAGGTTTTATCAGCGGATGAGCTGGACTTTATTGTATGAGCAAATTTTCTCTAAAACATCATAGATGAACAAAAAGATAACCTTTTCACTTAATTTACGTCCAGCTTTTATTCTTGCAGTGATATAAATCAGCTATTTCCTGGGAATCCCTAATCTTGTAAAACTGCAATGGTATCCTGTTAGTTATATCTTCCAGAAGATTCCATATGTTTTTTATTATGTCCTCCAAATAAGTGCCATGCAAATTTTTACACATAGGGCTAGGGAATCCTCTTTAAAAGGTATGACTTGAAATACACCTTCAAAAAAATACCCCCAAATAGAATGGATTCACATCCCCCGCCCCCCCACCGGCCAAATAGCCAAATATCATGCAAATTTTTATACATAGAAGTTAGTGAATCCTCTTTAAAAGGTATGACTTAAAATACACCATCAAAAAAATACCCCCAAATAGAATGGATTCACATACCCCTCCTTCGCCCCACCGGCCAAATAGCCCAATGTCATGCAAATTTTTATACACAGAAGTTAGGGAATCCTCTTTAAAAGGTATGACTTGAAATACACCATCAAAAAAATACCCCCAAAAAGAATGGATTCACACCCCACCCTCCCCCCCCCACCCCCCAAATATCCCAATATTCAATCGATGTTTGTTGTGTGCAGTTGGTACCAAATGTTCCTGGTACACGGCGAAGAAGGAGTCCCCGAGGTGCACGAAGAGCCTCCGGAGAGTGGCGTCATCACGTCTCTTAATTTGCCGTAGGCATAACTGGATGCAATTGTTTTCCTTTCCTTTTGTCTGTGTTTATTTGCGTGTGAGTGTGTGTGTGCGTGTGTATGTGTTGCTCGTAGAGCGGTACATCATTAATGTCTTGCGTCCACTAACGATAAAGTAGTGATAGTATGTATCCGTTGGTGCTTTTGTGCAAGTAGGATTCTACTAAGTACTGGAAGAATGATGTTTTATATATCAATCGTGTATCCACCAAGTGGGCAGTTGCGTTACATGAAGCGTTCTTTTCTTTCTTCAGGAATTCGGACGATTCTTGATGTGACTTATTTTATTCATTAAAATGAAATGAAGTTAAATAAAAATTTGAACTAGATATAGACTTTATATATATACAGTAAGTATATATATATATATATATATATATATATATATATATATATGTATCTTATATATCTTATTTTTGGTACCAGTAACATACATAATTCGAATAACGAATAAAAGTGTAATTATTGTGTAATCACGTAACTGTGAGTCAGCTCTGTTAGATTAGAAAGATAAGCGCAATTCCTATTTTGATAAAAGTCAGATAATGCATTGCATCTAAATTCTAAACCTTAAATTTCTCAAAATTTATAATAAGAGAGAAAAATTGAGCATTCTTTTTTCAAGACATCGGCAATACTAACGCTAATTGTTCATTTTGTAACATTTGTTATTGTCTTTGCAGAATACAAGCAAAATAGATATACTTGTATTCTGTGTAATGTCCTGGTCGCTTCTAAAGTTTGTGACCCTGCTTTTTCGTCTAGCCACGAATGATTACTCGAAGGAAGTGCAAAGCACTAAATAACTGCGTGATAATTTTTGCTCTACGAATTATCCTTGAAAACATTCTATATTTCGAGGCCGTTTACAGAACCAAGCCATACAAGTCGATTAAGTTTGATGATCGTGTTTAGAAAATGATATTCTTCTAGCTAAACTAAAACTAGGAATAAATTTTGATTCTGATAAAATTATTGTTAAGAAATTTCATCGCTTACCGTTAAACGGCGCCGTAGAACTTACATGGCTATTAACCACATTTCTTTGTAGAAAAATATTCTGGCATTTCTAAAAAGTATGTAGAATTGAAAAGATGAAAAGTTAGGACTATTTACATAGAATTAACCATAGGTACAATTAACCATAGATACAATACAGTTTGTACGAGCTGAAGTATTATAATTACCTAACAGTGATAAAATTTCTATAGTAATACAAATCTTCCTCAGTTATTGGTCAGATTTTATTGCGAAAAAATATCCTTCGGTATTGCTCAACAATGTGGAATGACAAGTATAAAATGTCAGCAATAAAATACAGTTTGATATTTTTTCCCTTTTACTGAAGAGTGATTCTTGAGGAATGCACTGGTGATTTAGCTAACTCTAGCCCCTGGAAACAATCCAGTCAAGAAGTATAACATTCCAGTCAAGAAGCATAACAATCCAGTCAAGAAGTGTTGTGACAGTTCTCCTTTTAATTTTTCTGCATGCATTGAGTGTGTTCCTTCACTACCCCGACAGTCTGCTTGTGTTTGAGGGAGTGGAAAAACTAAACTTTGTATTGTTTTTCAGTTTTGTTTCCGTCTTATTTATGGTTCCAGAGCGAACAGAGTTCCCGTCATCGATTTGTACGGGAGGTAGGATATCACGAAGGTATTTCAAGCTCACGTGTTTCACAGTACACACCACTCCTCAACACCAGATCATCCATCCTCTCCACTCTGGACGCGGCTCGAAAGAGAACAGTGAACTAACATCCCCTTTTATTTCCTTACAGCACGACCTCCCCCAGACAAGAAACACGGAAAATCTGACTCATGCGGTTGTTCCCGAAACACTAATCGCATCCACATGTTCTCACGAGACGGCTTCTTCATAACGCTAACAATTCTCACGGCAGCTTTAAATGTGTAGAGAGTGCAACGAATCTATTAACACTTTTTTCTTTTTGTCTCTTAGGGAATTTCTTTCAGGCTGAACAAAACAGTGCTACTACTAAACACGGAATCTGGTGCGTAGGTTTGTGACGTCACGACTAAACGATACCTCTCACTACATACTAAGCACTATGGAAGGTTGCGTTACACACGTCTCACATCTTGGCACCGTTGCTGCATTTGTTTACTGCCTATCTTCACCTTATAAACATATTATTGGGTTGTAGTTCCTTTACTGTATATTAACAACTTTGGTTAAACAACCGTTTTCTCTCCACTTGCAGTATAACGGTATCTGGCACTGATTGGTATGGAACATGAACAAAACTCAATCGATGGGTTCACCATATACATGTACTCTTATTAAGAAATCATTAAAAAAATGGTCTTTCTTATACTGATTATATATCTAGTAAAACCATGCAAATATCTCCATCAGATTACAAATCTTATTCTGGAAATTTTCAGATGCGACAAGAATGGCATCGATTGATTAGATTTATTTATCCAGAATGTTTTTCTGTTCTAGATTTGGAATTTTTTTTACGTGTAAGCATTCTTTGAAGAAATATCACCCCAAAAAAAGTGTTAAAATCTTCAGAAAAACGCCATGGACAGTAATTACCATTTCCCTTCTACTGATACAGAACTAATAAACATTCCAACTGAATAAAGCAATTCTTTCTCGCGTAATGGATGGAGCCTTTGTTTTGCCTAAGGTAGAGGATATGCCTCTTGGGAGGAACACAGAAACACATAATATTTGCTCCTGAAAATTTTCGTAACTAATTTTTGGTAGTCGCACAAATCTCTGATAAGTATTTCAGCAACATTAGATTATTTTTCCGTATCTTGTGGGTTGAGCTTCCGTCTTCTCTCACGATGAAATAACACCGAAGATCACAGATGAAGGTTAATTCTGAATAAAGACTTGATCTAAATTTCATGTGTTTTTATGTATTATAATTAAACTGGCTATTATTAAACCTACAGCTCTTTAGGTATAAATCTTATTTTCCCTTGACAATTCTCCATAGATTCTTCCTACTTACAGCTAAAACACTCAAGGTTGACGCATGAAGACAGTGTCTTTTTCAGTAATATATAACATAATAATACTGCTAAATTTCTCACATATATGTGGTCTTTTTTTCTGAAAGACAACGCTCATAGAATAAGGTAGTTTACTAATTACTTGACACTGTGCTGTTCCCGTCCATGCCTGAAAATGATTCTATTTTAAAACAATAACTGGCAAGAAATACTTTTTTATTTACCAGCCAAAAGACGTATCACTAATAATCTCGTGAAATTTGCTTTATATGCATATGCTTAATTAGTTGGAAACATTAAATGGACATGATATGACTGCTGGTTTGCTATCGGTACTATTTCCCTGCTGCTTCAAAACAAAATACCAACACGTACATATTCCATACTTTGATACACCGAACTGTTTACCTATCACCTCAGTCAAAATTACTTTAAGAATATTTTATGTTACTGAAGCATTCAAAGTAGTATCAAATAAAAAAATATTGTGCAGGTAATAAGTTAACGATAAACAGAAAAGATCTTATGTAAGGAGCTTTGACAAGTGACCAAGATTACTTGCGGTCTACGAAACAGTTTCAGGAATAGAAAATTGACTGATGAATTGCATAAACTGAATTGACAACAACCAAGGTCTTCTTGGGTTAGGAACGCAAAAAAAAAAAAAAAAAAAAAAGTAAGAGCTAATACTGAAATAATTCTCTGTACCAAAATCTCGATAACGATTTCTATTTCACAAGAGCAAGAGCTCTTTGGAAAACGACTTCGTCCCCTGATGTCACGACTCACTTCTGAGACGCATCTAAACGTGGCTTTGCAGGACTGAGTACCGGATGGGAAACTGGGTGTATCTTAATGTCAGCTTCCCCGGAGACGACGACGAGGCCACCCTACCCGAGGAACCTGTCGCTCCCGTCAAACAGCACGTCAGCTCCCCAGAAGTGACCACCTTGGCCGGAGAGGATGTCAAGTTGTACTGTGTGTATGGAGGATAGTAAGTCTGAAGATCCCGCCTGATTTTGAAATCGGAGTGCTGTCCTGATGAACAATTTTGTGTGAGATAGTGAAATCTTATGCGAGACAATATGTATGTATATATATATATACATATATATATATATATATATATATATATATAAATGTATACATGTTTATGTATATATTATAAACATAGATAAATGTATGTATATATATATATATATATATATATATATATATCTATAAATATACAAACATGTATAAATATATAGAATTATTTATAATTATATATATATATATATATATTTCTATAAATATACAAAGATGTATAAATATATATATAATTATTTGTAATTATATATATATACATTTGTATAAACACCTACAGACACAGTGTATTAAATACAATTAATCCACACGAATCTTCGGGAAACCACCCATCACGGAGACCGCCTACAAAATTTCTCTAACAGCACAAACGCTTTTTCAGCCCAGTACCCAGCGTCAAATGGTGGCGTGAGAGCCGAGCCGACGTGGAGAACGACCAGCTCGAGTACAACGGCAAGGTCCTCAACCTCGCGGACATCTCCGAGGAGGACATGGGCTCTTACTACTGTCAGGCCACCAACGAGGCTGGGGAGGGGGAGACTCACCACTTCACCGTCTACGTCGAAGGTGAGCTGAGGGCTCTTGTTATGACACAGGTGACTGCTTGGTGTCTTCTTGGGCGTTCTCTGTGGATATGTGATGCCTTCTCTCATGATTCCTGTGACGTTTCTTCAGCATCTGATTTGTTTTTATATTCAAGGAGTGCAACCTTGTATCAGTGTCGTCGCTACGGGGGGGCGAGCGGTGTCCACAGTCGAAATTCCCTTTGTAGCTAAACTTTAACCCTTACAGTATTTGATACATTTGCACATAGTAAGAGTTGAAAATTAATTGAAAATTGAGCTCTATAATTTCAAATACAGGTTTACTAATTACTAATGCTATTATTTTCCTTCATTCACATGGATATATACATTCAAGAATAGTATGTTTTACTAATTACAGAGCTGGTACATTAGTTTTGTGTAATTTTCTTTGGTCGCCCCAAAAAATATCTTGGCCCCACCTAGGGCCACCCCCACTGATGGAATGCCAGCTACGCCACTGCCTTATATATACATTCAAGAATAGTATGTTTTACTAATCGTCTTGTAACTTTATTTATCCCTTTATCATCTTGTCTCTTCTTTTATTGTCTTGATCGTCTTAGAATCCTCTTGAATTTTATGTTTCCTCATTGACTTTGTTCGCCGATTGGCTTGTTTCCTCTTGTGCGCATTAACTAACCTCTGACACATTTTCCAGCCGCTCCTCACTTCGTGGTGGAACCTGAGGTCGTCAACTTACCCGAAGGAGAATCAGCCACCTTCCACTGCGAAGCTCGCGGTGACCCAGAGCCAACTATCACCTGGACTAAGGACGGAGAAGTCATGGATTCTCACGACACGACGGTGAGATGTGCCGTTCCACCATTGTTCTTCTTAAGCAGCTATTTTCATATCATTCTATAATCTGATCTTGGCTCCTGTTTTGCGCGAGTTCCTTAGTAAAGCCATGATATTTCCCGCTTCTTCCAGATCAATGCGTTTCCATTTTTAGTGATGATATTGATAACTTCTTTTTTCATTATCAGTGACGCGTACTTTCCATTTAGCAGAAATCCTGTTTTTATCAGTGAGATGAGACCTTTTTCATATTCCAATTTGATTTCTAGTTTTGTTTTATGAGTTTTCTGGTGCATTCAGAATGTGGTGATCCAGGCATTTTAGTTTCCAACAAATGATATCGTTCTATCATCTAATAAGGACAGATAGTTTGAAATAAATATCGTTATGGCTGGAAGCACTGGAAGAATGTCCTCTGGATATTCGAGACCACAAGGAACCCATTCTCTATTCATTCTTTAACTAAATCTTCTATAACTTATTTAGAGCTTCCTGTCCCCAAATTTCATTACAGGACCATTTTTTAATTCCCTTAGTAAGTTTGCCGAAGCAACATAATATAATATTCATCCCCTATAAAACAAAGCTATTTGAACTGCAGTTGTTTTAACAGAGATTATTCCCTGGGAAGTTACAGGATTTGATTTAGAAGGCAGTCAGATTTATAACGAAAAAGCTGACCAAACCGGTGCTCCTAAACTGTCACTGAAAATGCTTCTTCCTGTGATTAATAAACTGTCTTGAATTCATTGCTTTAAATAAACATTATATATATATATATATATATATATATATATATATATATATATTGAATTGATTTTGTATTATAAATATATATATATATATATATCATTGAAAATATATATATTTATATATATATTAATAATATATATATATACACACACATATATATGATTGTGTATATAAATATTTATATATATATATATATATATATATATATATATATATACTATATATATATAATGTTTATTTAAACATTATATATATATTATATACACAAACATACAAAATTCACTTTTATATAAATAGATAAATCCCCACAAGGATGAGTCGCTCCCATCATTACATTTTCGATGACTACTTATTAAAGTAAGAGTTGTATGTGAAATAAGTATTTGGATGAATGAACAAAAACCCGAAATATGTAAGACCTCCAACAGAAATATACCTCTGAAAGCGTAAATGCACGCAAATGCTTGCACGAGAAGCAACAAAGATGTTATAAAACGGACCTCCGAATACGCGGCAGCTAGGC
Organism: Macrobrachium rosenbergii; assembly: GCF_040412425.1. NCBI lineage: Eukaryota > Metazoa > Arthropoda > Malacostraca > Decapoda > Palaemonidae > Macrobrachium > Macrobrachium rosenbergii. The sequence goes on along the minus strand of NC_089783.1, from coordinate 54,042,586 downwards.
TATTTAATAGGTTGCCCCAAGAGCTAAAAAGATGTGAAAACTTAGAGACATTTCAGAAAAACTAAAGTCATGTCTATTCATAAAAACTATTTAATAAAATTATAAACTGCTAATAACAAATAAAATAGGCACGCCTCATGGACCAAATATGAGACGGAATGGAAAGTGAGGTTTCAAAAGTAAACAAGGATAAGGGTAATGATGATGATGACCCATTGGTTTATCCCAGCAGTGTTTAGAAAAACAACTCAATTTTAGTAAAACGGCTACTATATAAAAATGAGCAAGAACGCTCAAATGTCTACATATGTATAAAAGTTTTCAAAATATGAGGTATGTTCAAAGATAATCAGCATTTTATTATATTTTCAGTCCCTATCAGAAGTCTCTCAATAAGTCGTGTCGACGTGTCAAAGGCAAAACAAGATCCGTTTTTAAACGGATAATCTTGTGACAGGTCATCCTCTCTCACTTTCTCTTTGCTTCTACTATACCTCTTTTATATTTAAACATCCAATGTCTATGTAATTAACTTCAATTTGCACCCTCTGTATTGTTTTACTGTAGAAGACGCTACAGAAGACACTATAACTCAATTTCGAGCAAAACCTCAGTATTCAGTCAAGATACTCATTCGATATCCCCTCGCTCTCTCGCTTCAATGATTATTGTTGCTGTAACCTTAAAAATCCCGTTCTTCCACAGATCGTCTTCGACACCCTGAGTCTGGACCATAAAGCCGTTATATCTTGCAACGCCTCCAACGCCCACGGATATGTCTACAAAAGCGTCTACCTCAACGTTTTGTGTAGGTTCTCCTCAGCGCCGTTTGCATGCTCATGCTCTTCTAGGTCATGGACTGTCAGATTGTCAATCTTGTCAGGCTCTTCGTTAAACACTAAAAGATTTTCATCATTGCTGGTCCTCTCCCCATTAGTTTCATCGAAGTGTCTACAGTTTACAGATAACTGGTTTGGAAACCTTCAACGTTTAAAACTTCTAAAGCCGCATGTTGCCAACCATTTGCTGAAGTGAAGTTTAATTTTTTTTCTCAATACTTCAGTATGTACTTCATCGCTCCTTAGGTCGCAGTAACTTCTTGCTAATACAGTCATAATTTGATATAGTTTCGTTGTCTGCTCACAGTCGCCCAAATGTCGCTGTGTCGTCTGATAGCAATATTTTCTCATTTTCTCTTCTGTTTTTAGTTTCTTTTCGTCATGCCTAAATAATTTGATGGGAAAACTATTTAAAAAAGATTTTCAAACTATATTCGCCATCAAAACAAAGGTGAAATGGCAAAAAGAGAGAGACGTCCCTCGTTTTAATGTAATTACAAATGGAGAGACTGGGTGGTCTGTCTGTCTTAAACTAGTACCAAGTTTACTTCTTAGAAAAATAGGTTTTAATAGATTTCAGCATTAAACCAAATATTCATATTTGATTTTTCATGAGGTAAATGGAAGGTTGTAAATATAGATTTCAGTTCTTAACATCAATTTACTTTTTAAACAGTGATTTTTTCCTTCCTAGGTAATTTAAAACAATCGATTACTGGCAAATAAATAATACAGTGAATAATCCATAAATGAATAATTATATCCGTTTAAAATAAAGTTTAACATCACACGTGTCTTGAGAAAGATTTTGTTACCCTCATGATAAAATCTTCAAATTAATTTTCTAATGAATAATTCTTTCTCCGCGACCTGTGTTATCAAATAAATTAAGACACTTCAAATGGAAATTTTCCTAATGATTATGAATATTGATATATATATATATATATATATATATATATATATATATATATATATATACACATATTGTTCTATATATAGAATACTAAAAGGATATATAGATAAATGTATATTATACATGCATATATGACAGATAGATAGATATATATAGATATGTGTGTGTTTGTGTGTATGTATGCTTGCCTGATTCGCATACGCGCGCGCGTGTATGTTGCGCGCGGGTACAGGGGCAGAGAAAAAAAAACTTAAAACATGCCACCTTTTTCAGCCCTCCCTCCAGAATGGATGACAGAACCAGAGGACGTGGCCGTACTTGAAGAATCATCCGCTATCATAGAATGCCAAGCCTTTGGGTCACCCGACCCCGACATCACGTGGTTCAGAGTAGACGACGACGAGGAGGTCGAAATTCACGACGAAGATCCCAGATACGATATCAAGGACGACCGGCTCGTTATCAAGTAAGTATTCGGCTTCCATACTGCGCTTGGTCGCTGGAATGGATCCCAGTCATGAGTCCATTAACAATTTCTGGAATCTCCCACTGGTAGGTTAACAATTTCTGGAATCTCCCACTGGTAGGTTAACCGTGTGTGCCATCTGAAGAATTCCTCATCGACTGATTGCCCATTTCGCATGGGTAGATTAATCATCTCAAGCATTTCTCATCGACTTATTACCCATTTCGCATGGGTAGATTAATCATCTCGAGGATTTCTCATCGACTGATTACCCATTTCTGAAACCTTTCCTAAGTAGACTAACTACACATGGCATCTCTCACGGATAGATTCACAATTGCTGCAATCTCTCATATGCCGATTAATATTTGTGGCTTATGAAAACTAGGTCTCAAGCGTTTGACAAAAGGTCTTGAGAAGATCCCTGAAAATATTTTTAACGCGAGAACTAAATTCTTGCGGTAAGGTACAATAAGGACACATCAATAAATTATAAATAATTGATGCAGGGATCCTTCGTAGCCTAAAGTTCGCACGAGAGTTTCAAAGTTAGATACTTTATGAAGTATATTGATTTTCATTTTGATTTTAACTACATAAGGCATTTACCGAATTTATGTAAATTCAAGTTTCCTTTTGTATTTAATTACTCTCAATATATAACCGTTCTTCAATTCCTGATGTAATGTCAATAGGAATTCGGGTCGGAGGTTTGATAATAAGGGGGTATTTAGTTAGCTCAGGAGACACAGGGTAGGAAAAGGAACAATTACCGGAATTAACAATTTTTAGTCTAAATCATCTATCTGATAAGTAAGGTTCACATATCTCACATCATTTTTTTCCTAGTCACCGATTACGCTTTGGCGAAAATACGATTTCAGTGAATCCAGCAGGAAGTTGAGCAATATCTGTCTATCTATTTATCTATTCATACATGTGTGTGTGTGTATGCATAATTTGAGTATACGACTAGACTACAAGACAAGGGAGTCAAGAGTGCAAGACCTTCCATCTCCATTCTACGACATCCCATACGAACCACTTACAATGGAAAGAAGATGACAAATGATGGCTGAGTTTCACCAAGATAATACGAAAGCAAAACGGTTTACAGCCTACATCGGTTCGTACTTGGGCCAGCATATCTGAGGTAACAAGTATCTACAACAGGAGTCAGACAGCTCCATTCCCCGGCCGTTTTCCTATCGCAGATTCGCAACATCGGAATTTAGGACTAACATCACGTAATGCTCGCGGGAACACTGATGATTGTTAAAATAAACCAGAGAAGGAATTCGGCAGCAAAAAGTATGGGGGAAAAGAATGATGTGCACCTCTCTCGACATAAGTTGTTCATCATTAACTACTGTCCTAGTCTCTAAAGCTGACAAGATGTGGTACGTGCATGTGGTGGGAATGGTCAAGATATCTTGAAGGTGAAACCTTACCCACTACAAAGTGCTAAGTCCAGGTCTACTTCATCAGTGCCTCCTTTACTGCTTTCCATCTCAGGTGCTGAGACACTTTTTAATGTTGTTTGATAACATATATTTCATACTTTTCCTTATTACATTTTCCTGATATCTCTCTTCATGTACTGTGGAACCGACTGGCAGTATTCAAGCAGGATAGTGAATTGTGAACAGGGTTAGTTTGTGATTACTTCGACTCCGTCGATAAAATACTAAATATTTTCATAAATAATTTTCAGTCATATCTTGTATATTTAATCAGAAAAATATGGTAACCATCTGGAGCATTGTTCGATTAACCTATCTTTTATTGCAAAGTTTACTAAAGAATGCCTCATCAATAACTTTGATATCAATAACTTGAAAGGAGCCTTCTTTATAAGGATTATTGTAAAGTTTCTGAACTCTGGGGTATACTGTTCTGACGTCAAATATATACCTGTTATTTAATATTAAATCAGCAATCAACGTAAAGGCGTAGCTATACCTTAATGTTCCATCAATATTATTGATGTTTAATCATTTCTATTCCCAGAAAAGTAATTTATACATTAGTAATATTAAAACTAAGTAGTCCCCATACGAAAACTTTTCAACTGTCTACATATTTCATTATTCTAATACAAAACTTTAATATAGTCACAGTTACTTTTAACAGTTATTGTTTTCTTTTCAAAGTCTGGATTAAAATATTTACTAAACGAAGCCACAATGCATCGGACAAGGTCGTCGTAGGGCAAAGTTGTAGAAGTCGATGACAGAAAATTCTCGTAACCTTCATAAATATCACTACGCATTGAAATAGATTCTAAAGCATTATCGTTATTTTGAATCAACCAGTTTTGTTCTGCCACATTTTCTGTTTCATCAGAGTTTATCTAATACAATATCAAGAATAATATTCATGACTGAATTTATACTGTAAATTTGACAGGATGTTTATAATCTTATGGATGGCATACACACACAGGTATTATTATTTTATGAAGGCGGCACTTTATACGACTTAAGTTCCTTAACAAAATGAATGCTAAAACTTAACAACATTCTGGCACCGTCATCACAAATTCCTAATATTTCAGGTCTGTGGATGAGCACTCCGACGGCCGTTATGTCTGCAAAGCCACAAACAAGTTTGGCTCTCTAGAGGCTGATGCCGAAGTTTCCATTCGCAGTAAGTGAGACACAGACGTTCTTACTCAAATTTCAACCTCCTTTCTTTACCTCACTCAGAAAAATTTTTCTTTTTCAATTCCTTTGCCTATTTTTCAGGTAACCTTCAGTTTTTACCTGTTTAACGCTTATTTATTCCGCTATTACCGTGATGGTCAATATGTCATCGTTCATTATTTAAATGAGGGTTTCATTAACCATTATCACAGATCTTATACGGGAGACATCCCACATCGTTATAGTACTGTCCACTGAAGACCCGGGTTCATCATTTTCATTTTTATTAAGACTATCCTTCAAAGAGGCCACATCTTTCCATAAATGTTTTTGATAAGAAATTATCAGTCCTTCTTTATCTATTGACAACAACAAACTTAGACATTTTAGACTTTTAAAAACGCCTGTTAGAATTTGAAAGTCTTGTCCTTAGTGATACTGAAAATTATAATAGGAAATGTCTTATTTCAGTCTTCACTTATATGCGGAGAACTGAACTTTCCAAGAGATTTATTTCATTGCTCCTTTTCGTAGAACTTTCCAGGGGATTTATTTCATTGCACCTTTTCGTAGAACTTTCCAGGGGATTTATTTCATTGCTCCTTTTTGTAGAATAGTTTATCCTCCGCAAATCGAATTATCTTATTCCGGTATCATGAGCTTTTTAAGAGATTTATTTCACTGCTCCTTTTTGTAAAATAGTTAGAATAGTTTATCCTCTGCAAATCGAATTATCTTAATCCAGTATCACGATCTTTTTAAGGGATTTATTTAATTGCTCCTTTTTGTAGAATAATAGCTTATCTTCCGCAAATCGAATGATCTTATTCCAATATCATTACCATCTGATAGCAGGCATACAGCGCCATTTTTCAAAATCCCTTTCTCTCTGGTTAGTGAAGGTGACATGATCTCAAACTTCCTCCCTCCTTCAGGCCACACCAGTGTTGAAGTGAGCGTGATCCACGAGCGCGTGGAAGCCGGGGACCACGTCAGTCTAGACTGTGAGGTCAAGTACGACGAGGCTCTGGAACCCCAAATCACGTGGCTCCATGATGAGAAGGAGATTGACTTGGACGACGATAACTACCATCTAGGAAAGAGGGGTACTGAGCTGTTAATGTTTCTTATATATTTCCGTCAGTCTGTCACTTCTGCAGGTATTTGTTTTTGTCATGTGGTGGCTTCAGGACCCGGTGCATCTGCTACGGATACAATGATAAAAATCTTGTCTTCAGCCCAACCTGTCGAGCCCAAGACTTACATAACCCTAATTCGTAAAAGACCATCACTGATCCTGACTTTATCACAAGGGGTGTTTGTCTCCCAAGACCTGTGTCATATTCATGTCTCCGCAAAAAATAAGTATAAGCTGTGCAAAGAAATAAAGTCCAAACGTATGGAGGAAAATATATTAGTTTGTGGTCAAAACAGAATGGGGTGAGGGCTGGAGAAAATAACGGAATAGTTGAAAGCTGTAGTCTAGGTATCGGCAAGGGAAATATGAGGTAAGAAAATGAAAGTTAAGATTTCTGACCCATAACTTTGGTGAATATAAAGAACGTATGCCCAAAATTAAGGAACATTGGTGAATTACTTTTACAAGATTTTAATGGAAATGATTTTTGAGGGAATAAGATGTTCTGAATAAATTTAACAGAAAGTATTAAAAGAGTTCATGGGGACTATTTAGGAAAAAACCAATATTTGAAATTGATTTTGTTGGAAAACTAGGCTTTTGAAGTAGGTTGTAAAGTATAGGAAGTATATATATATATATATATATATATATATATATATATATATATATATATATATATATATATATATATATATATATATATATATATATATATATATATATGAATATTTGCTGAGTTATTCCATGAGACAGATAAAGGGAGATGAAAGTAAGTATAATAAGCATATTAATGATGTTTCCCTTAATAGATCTAATCCTTACTTCGTAATTTCCCAAGTTAGTGCCTAGATAAAAACTGTTTGACAAAATTCACATAGAACAATCTTCTTACTATTTTGTTTTTCCTGTTCTTAGGAACTTGCCTCATTTAAGTAAACGTTGCAGGAGTCTCACCACACCCCCATAAGCTACTAAGAACTTTTAGAAATTCCAATAATTAGAATACTTCCACTTTGGTTTTATGTACAGCCCTCCACAGAACAATTCCCTCTCTGGCGGGCCCTTGTGCGTTTTCAAAATAAGATGCTTCTTATATTTTATAATTGTCTTTCAGTGTTTTCTCGTCAGTATTTCAGCTCCTGCAGGATAGGAGAGTCTTTAGTTCTTTTTTTAAATTTGCCTTCTTCTTATTAAATTGCATAAAAATTATTAGCCAAAGCCATGATCGTATTGCACAAAACCTCGAGAAAAAATAAAGTATCATTTCACTTACGCAGCCTAACTTTACTTCGTTTGTCATCTGAATGAAGGTATACCTAAATACCTAATGATTCAAGCGTTTCTCTCACTCACTCTCTCTCACGCAGACAAAAGCGGCGACGATGACGATGATGACAACGACGACGAGGAGGACGACCGTGAGGAAACCACCTGGGTTCTGGAAATCATGCAAGTGCACGGGGAGGACTCCGGCGTTTACACGTGTCAGGTCAAGACAGATTTAGACACAGTCACTCACGATCTTATCCTCAACGTCGAAGGTTTGTCCTGAAAGTTGCTGAGGTCTCATGACATGAAATCCCTTTTTTGGGAATTAGGGAAAGGGCCCCGTAAGGATTGCAGACACAAAGGGATAATAAATACTTGCACGCAAGTGGTAAAATGTTAAAGCCTTTGCTGATTGGGTGTGGAAATACATAATGAAGGTTTGTTCAGGAATGGTAAGATGAAAGGTCCCTGTGTTTGAAAGATGCACAGATGTAGGGTGTTTTTCGGGGAAGGTGAGAGAAAGAACTTTGTGCCTCATGTTTGCTCAGAAATTATCCAAAGGGACTTTGGGTGCAATACGTACAAAGTTATAATAACGGTTTGATCAAGGATGACAAAGAAAAGAAATATATAGGTCACATTAAATAGCGATAAAGTAGAGGTATTTCTGAGTTAACTATTCATAAAAACAATGACCATTTTTTCAGGACCGATAAGGGAAAACATTTGCGTACCTTTTTTGCAAAGCGATAACAAAGGTTAGTTCAGAAATGATAATAAGAAAACCATTTGCGGCTCATGCATGTCAAAATATAATGAATGTTTGGTCAGGGATTTTAGTGTTTTTGCAAAGATTTATTCAATGTTTTTTTTTTCAAGAACAGTAAAGGCAAAGGCTTTTCCATATTAAAGATAAAAAGATAAACTGAAGGTTTGTTCTGGGAGGAATAACAAAAATAAGTCTTTGGAGTTCACAGATGCAAAAATGTAATGAAGAACTATTCAGAAATGATGAGAAGAAAAGATTTCTTGGATTCCACTCGCAAAGATTAAATAAAGTTTGATATGGAAAAAGGTTCTACGAAATCTAGATACCAAGACGTTGTTCCTGAGAGATGAAGGCAAAGGACAATGGGAATTCTAAATGCATAGGTGTTTATGAATATGAGAAAACCCCTTTGCAGACAAAATATACAAGAATATACTGCATCACTGAAATACCCACTCCTAGACCAGCATGACGTTGATTTTGATAAGACGAATGTTTTCTGCCCAATCACCGTATTCTTTAAAACTTCCCCTCATTAAACAGATGCGCCCAATCCGCCCAAACTGAAAACCGTGAAGTGTGAAGAGCACACGGCCTTCCTGGAGTGGGCGTCGACGGGTGACAACAACGCTCCCCTCCAGGGATACGTCATCCAGTACATCACCCAGTTCCATCCGGACGACTGGAAAGATGCCGAAAATCAAATTCCGTCCGGCGAGACGACCTATTCTGTGAGTAGAGCCCAGACGTTGTTCCCAAAGCCTCCTAACACCATTCTCTCATAGCTGTAGATTCATACCACCTGAAGGGATTTCCGTACTGAATGAAATGAAGTGAATGGCCTTTGCATTTCTCACCACCTGGACTATTAACTCTATCCGCTGACTTGGCCACAGTTCGTTCCGTATGCTGGCTTCTCCGCCTTTGATTCTTTGCGTGGCTTCAGCATTACCTGAAAATGTTCTGGCTTTCCACAAATCTCGAGGCTGTACTTTGGCTTCCTCGTTCTCATTTTTAGTGCTGGCTTCAGGACTGTCGATCTCATCTGCTACTTTCGTCATTAAGAATTATATGATGGTTTCTTTCTGTGCCCCTGCCAAGAGCCAGAGTTTATTTCCTGTCTATAAAAGGCGTTTTTTTCGTAATTGCGTACCAATGTTTTGATTCTTATTTCATTCTTCAAGTCTTTTCATTTATCTTTATGCAATCGGTCATACCACTAAAAAGACAAATGACTGCGATTAACTATAGGGATATTTGATAATAAACAGAAGTATGTCGTATCTTCTGAGGAAAACTATTTACATTATTTATTAGGATTATGTACGTTACTTTCCGCATTACCCTTCGGTTCCTTCTAATTTTTGACTCGTAATAACTGATATATCATCCTGGTTATAGATGTTCCGTTCACGCTTACATCTGCTTAAATATTAGCAAATAAAAGGTACTGAAATGGATAATCTCTTCCTGTTCCGAAAAGGGTGCCCCTATTATCACTTACACTAAACTGGAAAAGTTGTGAGTAGGCTTTTGTATATCATGGTGTTCGTTTTAAGGTGCTACTGCGGCATAGTATCTACAAAGGTTCTATTTACGTTCTACAAATGTTTTATTTACTGTTGCTACAATGCTCACTAATCCTGCAGATCCTCAGGTTTTGCCATCCTCTGTGGGCACCATACTCCCACTAATACTATTCTTCAATAAGAAGGCTGAGGAATTTCCCCTTTTCTTTCAAGTACCAACATTGCGCTAGTTTAATACAATTAGTCATTCTTCTAATATTTGATTATAACACATTTCGCGGTTATTGTTTGTTGCTGGAAGCCCCTTTTGATTGTTCTGTTATTTATAAGCTTTTTTCTCTAATCATAATCGTGGTTAGTAATTCAGTCCCATTCGCTTTGTGAGTTTAGGATAATGAAAAAATCTTCAATAATTTTACCCTCAGCAACGTTTCTACCTCTAATAACTTTAACAACTGAACTACGACCTTTTAACTTAAGGTGCTTGCGAAATGGACGGGAAAATTATCAGGATAAGGTTGACCTCCTGGAGGTAGTACAGTGGCAAATAAATCGAAATCAGTTACCGCGATAGAATTATGAAGATAATTCTTCTCTCTCTAATAATTATCTTCATAATTCTATCGCGGTAATTGATTTCGATTTATTTGCCACTGTAGTACCTCCAGGAGGTCAACCATATCCTGATAATTTTCCAGTCGATTTCGCAAGCACCTTTTTGTGTTACTAAGAATAAAATTAGAAATTTTTCCCTTTACATTCATAATAGGAGAATTCCGTTAGTTTCCTTAGACTAGGAATCTGGTCATGCCAGGAACCTCATTGCACTGCAGAACTCTTGGGACATCTCTCCTATTTTGCTGGGTTCGGGCATGACATGCCACTGTTGGAGAATAGTGGCAGCGTACGAGGGTGCTGGGAAGTCTCAATTAACAAGGACATCCTTATTTACAGGGAAGACATGCCACACTGACAGATTGTTCATTTGTGACAGCACTGCTCGGCTGAGCAGAAATGTCATTACGCTACTCAATCCAACACAGTATGGAAAGACTTAGCACTTACAAAGCCTCAAAGCTATTAGCATTATGTATCGTGGTTCCACGTATCACCAAAAGGCCACTCACGCTTATTCTCCTGTAATGTCATCGAGTAGGATAAGATTTCCTAGTGAGACAACTTAGAAATCCTAAAACACTGACTTTTGACCCGGAACACCGCTCATCGATGATGATCCTTGATCTGATGACGATCCTTGATCTGAATTCTTGAGTTTTCCTCCAAGCAAGAAATTTAGATTTGAGAGGCTTCAAGGAGCGAGAGTCGGGAACTACACAATACCAGGTAGTCGTCTTTTTTTGCGATTTCATGACTTCCGACACGAAGGTGCCTAGTGGACAACGCAACAGATGTTAATGACCGAACTCGTTTCAAATCCAAATCATTATTTTCACGTTTTGGCATATTTACTTGTACTGTTTTATAGCTTGGAAAATGTTGCAGGTAACTTTAGCAAAGCGACAAGTATTATGGGTTAAAGAAATTGACCGTGCTAAGACCAGTTATTCAAGCAACAAACAACATTGCATTTTATGTCTGGACTATTCAGCTACTGATTCAGAAAGAAACGCTACCGACCCCAACAGGCCACTAGAATGGAATGTGCTGTTAATTCTGTGTTGCACCTTTAAAGCTCAGTTGCAAAGCTTACTACATCCGGGTTGGAGAAAAGACGGTTTGAGTGAAAAAGCAAACTGAAATAGAAAAGAAATAGCATAGGTACCTTCTCTGTAATGCGCTGTGAGCATGCATTTTAAAGCAGAAGGAATTATTGACTTTCCGGCCTGCGCTTGAGACAAGTTTTGTTTACCAAGTTATGTTTAACTGTATCTCATCTTATTCAGAGGTTTAACGACTATTTCCCAAAGGAACGCAACGCGATATGAAATGTCTTAATATCTTTGTCTTTGTCGACTAGGAGAATAAATTAGAAGCAACGGTTCATCTGGACTTGAGTTACATGCGACGAGGATAAGAATTTTGTCATTTCTTTTAGTTAGATTAATAACAAGTTTGACTGTCCGTTACAGGAAAATGAAACTGATTCTTGGTCATTTCACACAAAACGCAAAGGCTACTGTGGAATCTATTACGGAACTTTAAGACATCCTGCAAACCGTATGGACACAAAAACAAGCGTATTTGCCAATGACGAGGGATTTTTCGATTTAGAGAAATGTTTAAGGAAAAAGAAGAGTGGACGATAATGTTAAAACCCCCATCCTTCCTTCCCCCCCCCTCCCCAACGCCCCCGATTCCCCGAAAAAGAAGGGCATATACCACCCCCCCAAAGCGACAGATTGGTTTCGAACGCTGCTGCTCTTTCCCCCCGTAAGAAATTTTACTTTTCTTTTCCAGATCTGGATTTTGGAATGATCAGTGTTGAGCTTGTTTCGTGTTGTTGTTTCTCTTTGTGTTTTTTCATCCGTTGCTACATGTTTCACAGAGCATTAGCTGAGATATATACCTCAATGGGACAATGATATATTATCAGATAATATTTCTGGACTGGCAGTTCTCTTCTCATTTTGTTACCAGAGAAAAATCTTTTGAGAGTTAATTCTCGTCATGTGTAGTAATGTATAACTGTTTTCATTTATGATCTTTGGGAAATGATGTACATTCTGAATACTTATATATATATATATATATATATATAGATGTCATTTGATGTTTACACTGTTTGCACTTAACTCTCAAAACTAGCCTTGTTCCACAAAGATGCGTGAAGTTATTTTACCTGTCTTGTTTTTCTTCTCTGTGTTTATACGAATCTAAAAAACACAGTATTTGCCTAACTGTATTATTTTTCCTGATAAATGAAAGCTTGGAGCATGATGGAGGACTCGTGCTGCTGTGTCGAAGATTAGATTTTTTTTTCTCTCTTTTTTTTGGCTTCATGCAATGTATTTTGGAAGACCTGTGGCATGTTGTATTTTTATCAAAAGTCATACTGAATTTCCTTTGTTTGATTTTTCAGGAAAGTGTTTGCGGATTTGACTTATCTAAGTACAGAGCTGTTTTTTTTTTTCAATGATGCATAGATTTTTTGTTTAATTTTTGAAAGTACTGGTAATTGTATGAATAAATTGTGAACACATCTGAACATGAACACGAAGCATCCATAAAAAAAAAAATTGACTGAACACACAAATTGCTTTACATAATCATCAAATATATATAAATCCAAGACAGTGACACCCATTCAGAAACAATTGTGTGCAACAAAACTTCTTTGTTTTGATGTAGTTATCCTGTTATTCTTATGAGCTCTTTTTTCCTTTTTTTTTAAAAATTAGGACCAGTATCAAATGAGCTTTTTTTCCTCATAGCTGTTATTAGTTTGGAATCGTAAAGATAAATAAAAGCTTGGCTATAGTTTAGCAAACTAGTTCTAGATACATTTAAAAGTGTACTGTTTTTTTAAAAATGAGATCGTAGATGTATATGATTAGCTCCCGATCCTCTCAGATTGATTTTGACATTTCCCTGAGGTAAACTGTGTCCTTTTATATTCTGTAGACACATAAAACATATAAAAGATCAGTTCTTTATTCCTACTTTTTGGTCAGTTAAGGAGACGGTTAAATCACGCACGCAAGTCACTGCTAAATTTGCAGCTAAAGTCAAAACTTGTATTATCCAAAATGCTACTCTAGACACTAATTTGGAGAAGATTCTCAAGCAATCACTTGATTTAACGCCTAAACTGACTAGAAAGCTGTTATGAAAATATAGTTTAACATGTTAAAACATAACTCAGCACATTATGTAGAGCCAGTTATGAAAAAAAGAATCTTCCCCAGACTCCTTGCCAACTCCCCCTAATCCCTGGACTCTGCATATCCCGATGTAAACAAACCCCTGGCGGCGAAACATTGAACTAACTATTATTTTCTTTTTTCCCCTCTTCTAATCCTCCTTTTGACCTCTCCTCTACCCCTGGCTCATCATCGGTAGTCTCGCTTCCGCACCATGGCTCTTGTGAGTATCTCTCTCTTCTCTCTGTAGGTATATACAGTTATATATATATACAGATGATATCTGCCATTCTCTTTCGTTTTTACGACTTCACCAATCGCCTTCTTCCTGTTCTTTCCAAACCTGATTGAGATAGGACACCAAATGGCTTTTCATGAATCACAGCATATATAAATATCATAGGCATACAGGCACAAACTCACTCTGAAATTCTTTGACTTCTTTCCGCTCTTCTTTTGTGGTCATAAAACCTCAGCTTCCAAACGTAGTCGCCTATTGTAAAAACAGCTGCACGCAGCCTGTGGGCTACCTAATTTTCTTTTTTTTTTTTTTTCAGTATCTGATCTTTTTCCTGAAAGAGCTTTGTTGAGTGTTGAGAAGCTTTAGTGAACATCAGACTGCCTGGTTAAGATATCTTTTATATATCTGTTATATAATGAAAGGCAAATGTTTTTATAAGTGAACAAGATGTTTTTTTTTCTAAGTACGTTATAAATTCTGTGTAGCATTTTGTTTAATAATGGCTTAGTGGCATGCTGGTAACGTCCTCCGTGCATAGTGTTTTAGTAGGTGCTAATGTGATCTTATAAGAAAGCAAAAACAGTGATATGTAATCATTTTAAGAACAAAAGTTTAAAAAAAAAAAAAAGTGTTTCATTGTAATATTCATGCTCTCAGTTAAATATGCTTTATTTCTTCTTAATTTTAAATCTGACACCAGTTAATTAAACGCATCGAAGGGTTCGTGTACTTGAAAACAGTTTTCTCAGTAATCGTAAATGGTGATTATTGTGAACTGTAACTGCACGAATTTTCTCCAGACTTTAGCCGACCGAAAAGCTTTTTCTAGAATTTTAGTTGGTAACGATGCCATGCCATTGCTTCGCCGAAGCCAACTAATATTTTCTCTCCATCCTCAGAGGTAAAGCTTCCTCCGTCTGTATTTAAGCAAGATCAGCTCGTTTCCATTCAAGAAATGTTGTCGCAGGATTATGTCCTGATCCCCGGAATTACGGTCAAACCGCCATTAGGACTGAATCTAATTTGCTTTCAAATCGTCAGACATTTCTATTATTTCAGGACCCCACCCACCCATAGGAAAAGTTAATGCTTTCCACCAGTACGGGCGCTTTGAGTACCCTTAAGAAGTATGATTCGGCAAAGTCTGTCTTAGATTGATATACAATATATAAGCAGATTTTTCAAACCAGAAGTTCTCTCTCTCTCTCTCTCTCTCTCTCTCTCTCTCTCTCTTTTCTTAGCAATGATATCTTGGAACCTCTACAAGATTCTGTAGACATAATATACTTTATAGAATGTCTTTTCAATTCTCTTTAATTAATGGAATTTCTTAGCAAACGTATAAATCACTCTAAAGCATTTTTACGCTAAGTAATTGTTAATCAGAGCAACGCACAGTGGAAATTCAATAATATCGAGTCCAATCTACTCTGTACTAAAACCATAAAATATATTATCAAATCTAGATTGACAGAAATGTATAAATCAGTGTTCTGCATTTAACGTAAAAGTATTCATGATTAAAACTGGAAGAGTAATAAGGTCATTTACTGTCCCCTGGACTTCTCGAAAGAAGCATTTTTTCTTTAATAAAGCTGAAGACTTAATTATGCCGATCACAATCTCCTGTACTTGCCACCCCGCCCCCCCTCAAAATGCATAGGTAATCGGTGTCCCTGTTTCAAGTCCAAAGTGTCCTTGCCGTGTCATAGGAGCCGTTCTTCCACCTCCTTCTGTTACAGTAATACAGTTTCGTGGTATGGCCGGAAATCGCCTCTGTAGGTGGCCACCCAGTTATGCCAAATACCCTCCTCCCGAGTATGCCAACAGGTGACGACGTCCTCTGCAGTTATTTCTAGTGGTCTTTGCCATTTGTGTTAGAGTACGGCTGAAGTCAAGATCCCTTTATTACTGCAGGATTCCCAGTATGTATGTATGTATGTATGTATATATATATATATATATATATATATATATATATATATATATATATATATATATATATAAATATATAAATACATATATATATATATATATATAAATATATAAATAAATATATAAATACATATATATATATATATATATAAATATATATATATATATATACATACATATATAAATATATATATATATATATATATATATATATGTATATATACATCATATTTATCTAGTGAGTTGTGGCTAAACATATTTACAAAATAGTATTCCATTTCTTTTCCCATGAGATTTTTATCAGCGTCTTGAAATTAAGGATCATGATACTGGGAGACCTCACGCTTATTTAAAAACAGCCTAAAAAAAATATTAGTTTTGAGTGAGTAGAAGTTTTTAACTATCATTTTGTATTTTAGTGGTTTATTTTTCATCAGCATTCCCACATGCTTAACCGAAACTGTACCTTACGGGATATAAAATTAGATCAAGGTAATTTATATCTGTGAACATTGACCATTAATTGGTAATGAAAAAAATCTTCGAAAGTGTAATGCCTTATGTGTATTTCCTTTGCAGTATTTCTGTGTTACAGTAGAATACCAGTTTGTAAAGCTAGGAGCTTTTCTGCTTGTTTTAAAACTGACAGTTGAAATTTTCAAAATTAGCCTTAGTGACAGTGGCCCCTCCCCCACTCCTGCCATCACCCCCAACTCTGTAAATTTGGATACCTAGTTTTCGTAGGTATTTGAAGTTAGAGCCCTCCTTCCTTACTTCAGTGTGTGGATCTCCCAATAAAGGTTGTTTTTCCTAAGCTAAGGACTAATTCTTCATTGTACATTTGTCAACTCTCCATCTCTACTCTGCGTCACGTGCCATATAGATGCTCAGTAACAATGACAGATCACTACTCTGCCTTAATTCGTATGGTATCACTAGCTTTACGCAATCAAAATGTCTATGCATTCAAAGGCGTCCTGGATATCTGTCTCAAGTGAATCTTGGCCCGGACAATAGAACCATTATTACCGCCAAAATGAGAATCGCGACGCGCAGCGGGGCGACCACACTAACCTCTTTCTTCTTCTTCCACCTCTTGCCAATCTGCAGGTTCAAATGAGTCCCGGCATGAACTACACCTTCAGGGTCCTGGCCTTCAACCGCGTCGGCATGTCGAATCCTAGCGATGACACGTACGAGTGCGCGTCCCCTGGGATACCTCCAAGCCACCACCCTCACAACGTGACGGTAGTCCCTAACGCCCCCGGATCTCTACACGTCTCTTGGGATGTAAGTAACTGGAAAGAAATGTCAAAAGGTTTTACTTTCATACGTTTTCTTGTCATCTCTATATATATGGAACAGGGAAAGCTGCCAGGGGAGTCGGGTGGAAAGTGGGTAGGCACTGATGACCTATTCTTAACTTTGAACAAATATAAACGATACTCAAGAGGAATTTATTAACATAAGTGATATTAAGTAAGTGGTGCTGAAATATCACGGCACGCTTGGTTAAGACCAGAATATATGAAAATAACTATAAATTAAATTTCCAGTGTTAAATTTGGGCAATGGCTGAAAAGTTACTCGAATTTATCTTTAGGACATTTGATGGGCTGAAAACGTTACCTGTTAATTAAGGTATGATGAGGCTGCGAAAATGTCTCCATCATGTCTTTCATTCAACGTTGACAAGACTGAGAATAATGTCTTAATCATATATTTTATTTAAGGCTCATGAGACTGAAAATTTCCTCAAATAACTTGCATTTAAAGTTACTCGAATTTATCTTATTCACATTTGATGGGATGAAAACGTTACCTGTTAATTACATCATGATGAGGCTACGAAAATGTCTCCATCATATCTTTCATTCAAAGTTGACAAGACTGAGAATAATGCCTTAATCATATATTCTATTTAAGGCTCATGAAACTGAAAATTTCCTCAAATAACTTGTATTTAAAGTTACTCGAATTTATCTTATTCACATTTGATGGGCTGAAAGCGTTACCTGTTAATTACATCATGATGAGGCTACGAAAATGCCTCCATTATATCTTTCATTCAAAGTTGACAAGACTGAGAATAATGCCTTAATCATATATTTTATTTAAGGCCCATGAGACTGAAAATTTCCCCAAATAACTTGCATTTAAAGTTACTCGAATTTATCTTATTCACATTTGATGGGCTGAAAACGTTACCTGTTAATTAAGGTGTGATGAGGCTGCGAAAATATCTCGCATTTAAAGTTACGAGACTGGAAATATCTTCTTTCCACAGGTCATGGAGCAAGAAGAACACAACGGACCAGACTTCCACTACAAGGTGTTGTGGAAGCCAGCAGACAATGGCACGTCACCCGACGAAGCTGAGACGCCACGGGAGGACGAAGACGGTGATGGAGACGATGGAGATGATGACGATGAAAATGGGGATGACGACGCAGATGGTGATGACGACGATAAGACCGAGGATGGGTGGCATTTTATGATTATAGAAGATTGGGAAGAGGTGAGTATGCCTTGACAAATAAAATATGCAATGGTTTATTCTGTGTGCATAGGGAGTCTTATATGTAATGATACGATTATCTGAAGGATTAACTGAATGCCTCATAGTAACAACGGTCATCTTACCCAGGAAATCCATTTCTTGCCCCAATAAATTATTTGTACTTGAAGGAGAAACTAGATAGGGAGATGCAGGTTTCATAAATGAAGTTCAGTAGGTTCCCAGATACTGATAAATGAGAAAACATATAGCTGGGATATTAAGATATTCTATAACAAAGTGTATCGAGATTTGTAATCACGTTAGCTCAGACTTGCAGAATGAGACCACAAATGATTACATGTTCAATTATATGAAATAGGGAAGTTGGCGGTTGGTTCTGGTGTTACAGCACGTAATGAAGTGATCTAATTGTAAGCCTGGGGGGTGGGGGGAAGCATAGCTTGCAAGATGTTCTGTCCAGTGAAAATGGTTTATGAAAACAGAACTGTTGGCATTGCCATCAAAATTGCTAAATTGCTCTACAGCAACTGGCATTACCCACTCGGACAACAGAATTTTAAATTATTAATACAATTAGGTAATACAAACCTTGAGTCTTACTTTAAAGTCATCAAGAAAAAGGATAAGTTTAATTAGGCTGATATAGGGGTTGTTATCGATTAAGCACAAGAAATCAATACAAGATAATGGATCATCTTCGATATATGCTTACACGTTTTTCATTTTGTTTTTTGTTTTATTTGTGAGGAAAGCCAAAATGTCCATTTTAAGATAAAATAAATGTTAGTACTATTACGTAAGTAATATTAATCACAAAATGGAGGATGTTTGCCATCGGCCTAATGACAACACAACCACTACTGAAGAAACGTTGATTTTTTGTAAATTCTTTCATTTAAGTGACCTAGCGTGACGGAAATATCTTTGACTTGCACGTCAAAATATCATCCCTCAAATTAAACAAATCTATGCTAGACTGATGAATAGTAAATAATGAAATGGTGCTTTCATTTCTTCCCCATTCGTAGAATGAGATTGATCTCAAATGAAACAAATCTATGCTAAATTGATGAATAGTAAATGATGAAGATTACAGGCTAATGGTGCTTTCATTCCTTCCCCATTCGTAGAACGAGGTTGATCTCAAATGAAACAAATCTATGCTAGATTGATGAATAGTAAATGATGAAGATTACAGGCTAATGGTGCTTTCATTTCTTCCCCATTCGTAGAACGAGGTTGATATCGAAAACCTGCCTCCATACAAAGAATACGAAGTCGTAGTCGAAGCCCACAACACATACGGTGAAGCCCCCGAACCTGCCGAACCTATCCAAGAGCATTCTGGTCAGGACGGTGAGTGATTCGCGTCCTCTCTTTCACTTTTACTTTCGACGGTATTTTAAATCTTTTGCTGAGAGGAAGTCTGTGCTCTTTGTCAGGAGAGTAAGTGATTCTTGAACCCTTTGCTCTTAGGGGAATCTTGTATCGTTGGTCGACGTAATAAGCGATTCTTTTATCTGATTAATGAATCTTTTATGCATGCTGTCATGAATCTTATAAAATTAAAATATAATTTAATTTTATTTATATAAATACTGAGAATTTTGCAGAAATTTTTCTTGTATTCTTTTTTTCTTGAGAATTACAGTTTTGCATAATTCAAAGGCATTATCCTCTGTCTTAAACATGCTGTAGAAACCAACCAGTTCCATTTGCCATTCGGCGATTTTCATATCCTCATAAATTTTCGCTGAATTTTCTCTGTCAGTCGTTTGGAAAACATTCGTGATAAAGCTTATATTAGTGATTGAACTGTTCCTATTCATCAGAAACCTGGAACTGTGAATTCAAAGGCAGAGCCTTAGATAAAATCGTTTTACGGAAAACTGAATTTCTCTTAGCCGTTTCGATATCAGTCGTATTCTCGTATTAAGAGATAATAAACACTAAAATTATTTTTTATTTTGCTTTTCATATTGAAGGTATATATATATATATATATATATATATATATATATATATATATATATATATATATACACATATATATATACTTAGTATATAAATACATATATATACAGTATATAAATTTATATACAGTATATATATGTATATATATATATATGTGTATATATAACACACTGTATATGTAATATATATATACATACATACATATATATTTATAAAATTGCTAATTATTTTTTGTGTGATTTTAACACAAATTTTAGTTCATAATGTCCTTGAAGATGCTATTTGTATTTTTCGCTCGAAATATGTGTTTTACCCGTTTTCCCACATATGTGTAAAAACATTTATTGTTTAATTTCACGGTAACATAGAACAGTGGAATTCGATCATTTCTTTCACAAAGGAAGATAAACACATTTCAAACGTTTTTGTCGCCATGTGATTACGTAATTCGTTGTATCTTTTATAATGAGCTAGTTCGGCATTTGAGTGTAAATGAACTCTAAATAAAGCAACTATACTTCCTAATCGTGGAAACGTTTTCGTGTGTTGCAAATTCAAAATAGAATCAACTATACTTCCTAATCGTGGAAACGTTTTCGTGTGTTACATTTTCAAAATAGAATCAACTATACTTCCTAATCGTGGAAACGTTTTCGTGTGCTCCAAATTCAAAATAGAATCAACTATACTTCCTAATAGTGGAGACGTTGTCGTGTGTTGCAGCAAAACAACAAATCGTGGACCCATGGGGCTCACATTTTCGTCAACTGAATTCCAGAATAATTATTCGCATGATACCTCCCTTGCTTTTCAAGAGGTGAAGCCGGTTCTGCCTTATTTTTCAAATTAAGTTTAGTCGAAAACATCATAACATCACGGTTACCAGGGAACGTCAGAGTTACCGTAATGGTATTTTCCCCTTCGGATCATCTTCCGCCTCTCTGAACATTGCTGAGTAAATGTCAGGGAACCCTTCTCTTATGTATATATATATATATATATATATATATATATATATATATATATATATATATATATATATATATATATATATATATATATATATATATATATATATATATATATATATATATATATATATATATATATATCTATATATATATATATATATATATATATATATATATATATATATATATATATATATATATATATATTGTGTGTGTGTGTGATTGAGTGTGTCGGTTTGTAATCTGGCCATCAAAAATATTGCCCTTCTTCCTACTGCAAGTATTGAAATGATTTACCACGAACACATTCCTTGCATACGATTCTTTCCCACCACAGTTCCTGAGGAGGCGCCGACGGAGGTAGAAGCCATTGACGCCGACGCTACAGAAGTGGTCCTCACTTGGGAGCCAGTCGATGAGGACTCAGTCCATGGACTCCTCCTTGGTTACCAGGTTACTGTCTTGGCTCTTTCCTCTGCAGCCAAACTTTGAAATTCCCTAGCTTCTTCTGTTTTCCCTCTGAGCTTATGTCCTTCCTTTCTTCCTTCGTAGTTAAGCCCTATTCTTCTCCTGCTTCATCTTTCTTATTTTCATCAGACTCAGGTTAGATGATTAGCTTGGGGGGTCTCAATGACCTCTGAATGCAAAAACAAAATTATTTCGTTCTATTGATGCTCACTGAGAACTTCGCTTTTATATTTCCCTGTGTTTGTAGTCTTTTAGATTTAGTATCAGTGGGAGAATGTTTAGACAAGCAACTCGTTGCTACAGTCAAACTAAGCAATACAAGTTTAATTAAAGAAGCTACCTTCAAAACGCCTGATATCCACTGTAGTTGAAAAACCAAAGATATGTAAATAGAAAAGGCGAAAGCCGCATTCCATTTCATCTTTCATTTAATACCTTGGCATTTCACGGCTTATTCAATACTTCAGATTGAGCTCTGGGAAGCTGACGAGGACGAGAACGATGCCCAGAAGATTCTAACCAACGGTCCGGGCGCGCGGGCAGACCTCACTGACCTGAAGCCCTTCACAGAATACAATGCTCGCATAAGCGCGGTCAATTCTGCTTACTCTGGACCTCCCAGCTCTTTGGTTAATTTCAAAACTGCCGAAGGAGGTAGGTCCATCACTCGTGGCCCAAGTTAGAGTTTCGCTTTTTGGTAAGGGATGATTTCATGTTTTCCTTTGTAGTTTCTTTGTAGTTTTACGGTAGCCGTGAGGCACAAATGGTTTAGATTAGAATTTACTGACTTAGTAACGTAAAAAACATAAAATACTTAGTTTTTTTGGTTCCCAGTAGACTAATTAGTCATGCGCCAAAACCAAAATGATTAACTGATTTCGTTCAAATCTGGATAACTTACTGTAGCGGCAGAGGAATCTCGACTGTTTTATTTCTTCTTGGGAAATTTACTTACGGGCATAGGATGTTAATCGTATCCAGACAAGTTAGCATTGATTACTGTTTCTATCCAGCAGTAGGACGAGATTAAAGATATGAACTCACTGTTGGAATTCCTTGTGGTTAACTGCAGGACAGAGTTAATTTACTTTTGAGAATGTCTTTGTAGCACGGGAAACTGTTACTTTGTCTTTTGTACTCTTAGGTACCGATTCTTGAAAAACTTATAAAAAACCGATAATCTCTTGCTGCTACCACTGGAAGGAGAAGAGTTTCTTGTTAAGGAAAACTCTTCTCCTTCCAGTGTAGCATCAAGAGATTATCAGTTTTTTCCTTCAAGACAAATAGCTTTCAATGAATTACTTCTCTGATTTTCATCCTGAATTTAGATTGTTTTCACCACTATCGACTTTGCTTTCTTGAATAAATTTACAAGTAGGCTATGGGAATGAGGATCAGTTATATTGAAGTTGACATAAGGAATTGAAAAATAAAATCTGAATCCTTCATTAAACCAAAGCTGAACGCACAAGTCCAGTTAGACAAATTAATGAGATTCTGGAAAGGAACGAGATAGCCTCCTATTTTTATTTCCTGTCTTTAACAGAATTTGGACCAGTCACGAAATTCGAGAACCTATTTTTATTTCCTGTCTCTAACAGAACCTGGACCAGTCACGAAATTCGAGAACCTATTTTTATTTCCTGTCTCTAACAGAATCTGGACCAGTCACGAAATTCGAGAACCTATTTTTATTTCCTGTCTTGAACAGAATCTGGACCAGTCACGAAATTCGAGAACCAATTTTTATTTCCTGTCTTCAACAGAATCTGGACCAGTCACGAAATTCGAGGTCCAGCAACTGGGCTCTGAGAGCCTGCTGGTGAACTGGGAAGCACCAGAGGAAACTAATGGCATCACTCGCGGCTATAAGGTCGAGTACCACCTGGTCGACGCTGACGGAGAGGAGGGCCCCGTTCTCGAATACACTTCAGATGAACTGCAGCCAGACAACACATTAATCAAGTTGGCGAACTTGCAAGAGGGCGGGAAGTACCGTGTCACGGTCTCTGCTGTGAATGGTGCCGGCACTGGCGAAGAGTAAGGGACTGCATCTGTCTTGTTTAGAGCAATGGAAACAATCTTTTGGTGGCTTTGCATAAAAGGAACATAAAACGCTGAAACTGAGATAACACGCCTTGCAAGTAGTGCTGCAAGCAGAAATGAAAAGATGCTGGTTGCATACTTTCTTTACTACTGTAAGAGAATAAAGGCAAAGATAAAATGAAGATCAGAAATAATTTGTCAAGGAATACACCCTAACAACTTATGACTAATTTCCATACATGCAAAATATAATTTGGTTTTTTATCCGGGGGACATTAAGATACGTATGCCGCATCATTTCTATTCAGTTTCTGTTGCGTTTTACTACTTCAATTGCCACGTGAAATTCAAAGTAAATGAACAAATAGGTGGTTAAGACGAGTGGGAGAATTATACATTTTAAAAAGGAATTTTAATAACATAATAACATCTTCGCGCCCGAGGGCACAATTGAACGTGCCCGCGTATGTATCTACGTATGTACATTTATGTGAGGGAAAGTCGGTAGATGTATATGATGGGCTTTAAGGCGTGAGGATAATATTACAATTTCTTATTTTAAAATGCATCATACCCTCTCCACGTAGGAGGTTAATGGCATCAGTGCCCTCATTCTATGCACTACAGGCATTACTAAAAGTGTTTGCAGCGTTCCTTCGGCCCCCAGCTCCACCCAGTTTTTAGCTTTTTACTTTACTTCCAATCCCGATCCCTTTGTTCTATCTTGCCTATCTTGCTGTCCAGACACTTCAACTCCCTCTGAATGGCTGAAAGTGCCTCACTGCTTGTCGTTATAGCCTAATTGTTATAAATTAATCAATCAAATCGCGTTCTTTGGCATGTTTAATATCTCAGTAACTCGTGGAGTGATGCAAGAAGTCTTGTGGAAAGAATAGAGGTTGATGGTGGTCTCAAGAGTATGCAGTTTGAAACCATTGAGGGAGGAAGAGAAGCCAGCAGCCTCATCCCGGAAGGCTTGCAGATAGACGGAATGCCTGAAACTTTTTGGTGCCACCTCCTCCAAGGAGAAAAACCACTCCAACTCATTTTCACTGCCCTGAGTGCTGAATGGCTGGAAGTAGATCAGTATTTGGCTTAATAATTAGCCTGGATTTATAATTCATTTACTATTCTACTCTCCCTTTGCCGTGATTCAGTCACGTATTCATTCTCAAAAATCGGAGCAATTAATAAACGATTTATTGTTTTGACTGTCATGTAAATGATACTCGGTTGATACAAAAATTTAATAATGATAAACCAGTACTTTACTACTGATAAATTTGAAATGTATATCTATATTTAGGCGTATTTCCATGATCTGTATGAACACAAAGCTCAAATGTCTCGAAATATCAGGGACAGAAGTATGTGGAAAGGGCAGCTTATTCATTAACCCAGCAAACTACTATGAGCATTGTGAAAGTCTTGTATTTGCAGTTTAAAAATATGCAACCAGAAAATTGGGAAACGAGTATTTATATACAGCAATGTAATAAAAGAGAATTACTGATGGAAAATATAGTTTAATCTATTTCCCATTAATGTCTTGCAATTTCTAGGAATTCAAGTCATTTTATTTAGTCAAGTGCAGAAGTGATGATTCAGTCCTTGCGGTGTTTACCTTTAACAGAATGAGATGACTGTATCTGGACATTATAATTTACCTTAAGCAATGAAATTCTATCATACGTGTAGACTGTAGTCTTTGGTCATTGCTTAAATGTGTTGATTTGTGAAATATTTGCTCTTCTTGTGTTAATCTTTACTGATTTCCTAAAAATCACACGCATCCAAAGATCAATGCCTAGAAACTTGCTGCAGGCTTTAGGAGTGTGTTTCGAACGGCAACTAGTCAGAATAAGACCCGAGAATCGAAAAGGGTGAGTGACTAAGAGTTTCATTTTTCATCTACTTTTTTTCTTTTCTTGCACCAGATCGTCCATGGAAGTCCAGCTGCAGGAGATGCAACCCCGCCGTCCTGCTATTCCTGTGTTCACTTGGTCCCTCGTCCAAGAAGACGAAGAGGAATTCAAGGACAGGGACGGCGATGGCGACGTCGACGAAGAGGACATCAGGAACCACAATGTTATCATCGGCGACACCAACAACGACGGAGAAATCAACAGAGATGACGTCCTGGACGTCGATAATGACGGCGACATCGACGAGGATGACTTCAACGTGGCTGACATCGATAACGACGGCGACGTAGACAAGGATGACGTCAAGGCTGCCGACAGGGACGACGACGGCGACGTCGACATTTCTGACATTGGCGACGAGGATGGCGACGGCGATTTCGACGGCGCTGACGTCATCGCCGCGGACGAAGACGGCGACGGCGACATCGATGCCTCTGACGACGACGAGGAAGACACCCTGCTGGAAGACAGAGACCAAGATGGTGACATCGACAGAGATGACGTCACCGACCTCAACAGAGATGGTGTCATTGATGAGGAGGACTTTGAAGCCGCTGACGTCGATGATGATGGTGACATTGATGCTGACGATCTGCGCGTTGCTGACAAGGACGGTGATGGTGATGTTGATGCCGCAGACATTGCCGATCTTGATGGTGACGGTCGCCTTGATGGTGATGACCTGGAAGTTTCTGACAAGGATGGTGATGGTGATATCGACAGCGAGGACTTCGCTCTCAGGAGAGTCATTCTGACGGACGTCGATGGTGATGGCGACATTGACGAAGAAGATGTTATCGACACCGATAATGATGGTGACATTGACGAAGACGATCACGCAATTGCCGATATCGACAATGATGGTGACGTTGATGCCGACGATGTCAAAGCTGCCGATAGAGACGGCGATGGTGACATTGACGTAGCTGACATTGGCGATGAAGATGGGGATGGTGACTTTGATGGGTTAGACGTGATAGCCGCTGATGAGGATGGCGATGGTGACATTGACGCGAGTGATGATGATGAAGAAAATGTCCTTCTGGAGGACAGAGATGGAGATGGTGACATTGACCGACACGATGTAACCGATATTGACGGTGACGGTGATGTCGACATTGATGATATATCTGCAGCTGATGTCGATGATGATGGTGATGTAGATATGGATGACTTGAAGGCTGCTGATAGAGATGGGGATGGAGATGTTGATGGTGCTGATATCATTGACTTCGATGGCGACGGCAAAATTGACAGTGACGATCTTGACCTAGACGACAAGGATAACGATGGTGATATTGATGCCAAAGACTACAAGTTCAGGAACACGCTTCTGGCAGACACGGACGATGATGGCGACATAGACGAGGATGACGTTTTAGACATAGATGGCGATGGGGACATTGACGAGGCTGACATTAAAGCAGCCGACATTGACGACGATGGAGATGTTGACGAAGAAGACGTCAAACAAGGAGACAGAGACGGAGACAAGGACATTGATGCATCTGACATCAGCGATGTCGACGGTGACGGTGTCATCGACGAAGGAGACTTGGATGTCAAGGACAGGGATGGTGACGGGGACGTGGACTCCACCGACTTCGCTCTCCGCAACGTGTTCCTAGAAGATACGGATGACGATGGCGACATTGACATAGATGATGTCTTGGACACTGATGGTGATGGCGACATTGATCAGGATGACATTGATGTCGCAGATATCGATAACGATGGCGATGTTGATGTGCACGACATCAGAGCGGCAGACAGGGACCACGACGGTGATATAGATGCAAATGACATTGGTGACGAAGATGGTGATGGTGATATAGATGGTGACGACGTGATTGCAGCCGATGAGGATAACGATGGCGACATTGATGCCAGTGATGACAACGGAGAGCACATCATTCTGGCCGATACAGATAAGGATGGAATCATCGACAAGAACGACGTAAAGGACATCAACGGGGATGGCGTCATCGACCAGAAGGATATAGACGCTGCTGACGTCGACAACGACGGCGATTTTGACGCTGATGACATCAGGGCCGCTGACAAGGACGGCGACTTGGATGTGGATGCAGCTGACATCACCGACGTCAACGGCGACGGAATCGTGGACGGTCGTGACTTGCTCGCTTCCGACAAGGATGGCGACGGTGACATCGACCGAAATGACTTCAGGAACCTGGACGTCTTCTTGAAGGATACCGACAGGGACGGTGACATCGACGAGGATGACGTGCTCGACACCGACTTCGACGGCGACGTTGACCAGGACGACATAAACGCAGCCGACGTTGATAACGATGGTGATGTTGACCGGGATGACGTCATAGCCGCTGACATTGATGGCGATGGTGATGTTGACTTCCGTGACATTGGAGACGTGGACGGCGACGGAGATGTCGATGGGGATGACCTCGAGAAGGCTGACAGGGACGGCGACGGAGACGTGGACGCAGCTGACGAAGGACGTGGAGTGAACGTCAGGATCAACTGGAAGCCGGACTTCGACAAACATCCAGGAGTTGACTTCTATGTGGAAAAGAGGTTGGTTGTTTGACGTTTGGAGGCGTTGTCCGCCATTTTGTGTGTATTTCATCTCAGGAGTCTTTTTACATCCTGTGTCGTTCAGGCACCAAATAACCTGTATTCCTTTTCTGGTTATACTCTATGCTATATTACATATAATGTTATAATTACTCTGATATATGTATGCATGCATATAATAGACATGCATACTCACACACACACACACACACACACACACACACATATATATATATATATATATATATGTGTGTGTGTGTGTGTGTGTATGTGTGCTGTGTGTGTGTATGTGTTGTGTGTGTGTGTGCTTGTGGGGGGTTGGGGGGCGATGGATGGGTGAGTTTATGTACATTCGCGCGTGCATATCTAACTTTCGAGCGTGACCACACGTAGGAATGTGAACGAGACAGAGGAGGAGAGAGTGAAGGGGAAGGATAACATGAAAACTAATAAAAAAAAAAACTCCCTCAACTCATCTCCAGGGTGGAAGGCTCCACGACATGGCAGAAATCTCCCATGGAAAGAGAGCGCCTCTACCAGACGCTGACGGGCCTCGACCCAAGGCGAGCCTACGAGGTCAGGATGGTTGCCAAGGATGGGCCCTATGAGACGCCTTCCAACATCATCCTCATCCCAGCTTCGGAGGGTAAGTGTTAAGAGACACAGTGGCGTCGCCATTTGCATTATTCTCTTGAAATGGATTCTAGTCAGGGGCGGTTCTCGAGGTCTCTTCGTGAGACGGAAGTTAGCAGACCACGCATTCATCGAAAGTGAAGGTCAAAGAATCAAGTACATGAGAGAAAGGTTATTGGTGTCAAACAGAAAAAGAGAGTATCTGTGTGTGAAGTTATCATTCTCAATGATAAAAGGAGTAAATGTAAAAAGTAAATCGAGGACATAAGATAACGACTGTGGTTTTGTACTTAGTCTTCAGATGTTATTATCGTCACTTTATATAATATATATACATATATATATGTATATATATGTATATATGTGTATACATATATATACATTTTCATATAAATATATATATATATATATATATATATATATATATATATATATATATATATATATATATATATATATATATATATATATGAAAAGTAAAATTACAGTATCGTGCTTCTCAGTTATCTACAGCAGGATTCACAGTAATAATCTTGATTATAAAGACGAAATGTTTTTGTAAAAAAAATATACAGAGCTTACAGCTTTCGTCTATCCTTCTGTGAACTTGATCACTAAACTCAGTTTAGTGATCAAGTTCACAGGTTAACGAAAGATTTAAGCTCTGTATATATTTTTACAAATGCATTTCCTTTGTATAGTTAAGATTACCACTGTGGATTCTATTGTAGATTATATACTTATATATATATATATATATATATATATATATATATATATATATATATATATTATATATATATATATATATATATATATATATATATATATATATATATATATATATATATATATATATATATATACTAGCTGACCAACCCGGCGCTGTCGGGGAAAACTCTGAATGACTGTCGATCATTTACCTTAGGAGGAAGTAACACGTTTGTGGTTTTGATTAACATGTTTATTTAAAGCAATGAATTCTAAGCAGAATTATTAGTCACAGTAAATAAAAGCATTTTCATTAATAATACACATACTTTACACAACAAAAGAATTCAAAGGAGATGCAGGAAAATTTTCCTAAGTCGCACTTCTCGGCCCAACAAAGCGAGTCACATGTCGGCTCACTAGTTTGCATGTTCGATACGAAAGTGTACAAATCTAAGTTCCTAATGCTCCACATTTCACACCAGTCCAAAATGTTATCCCATGGCTGGGCCTTTGCCGGGACCCACAGTAAATAAGGTTCCCCAGAGGCGGGGGTATGGGTTTGAAACCTATGTGAAAACCTTCCTTGGGTCAAATGAGGGCTGCATGCAAAATTTTGTCTAGATCGGTCGAGCAGTTCAGTTTCTATAGAGCACAACTTTACATACATACAAGTTTACAAGTTTTTAATTACATTCGCATTTATATATATATATATATATATATATATATATATATATATATATATATATATATATATATATACAGTAGATATATAAAAATATATATATATATATACATACATATATATATATTGTGTATATATAATATACATGTGTATATATATTATATATATAATTTATATATTGTTAATTAAACAGCGCCACAGTGAGTTAAAGAGAAGACAGTTTCAACGGGTATTGGACTAGCACCAGAATGGACAGCAAAACTGAAATCAAAACGTCCCAAGTGCTTGCTTTACAAAGCAATACGTTTTCGTCCCGGAAATATAATGTGATTATGCGATAGACATTTATATAGATTCTATAAGCGCCTCTGTGCGTGTTTGTGTGTGTGCGTGCGCGCGCGCGCGTGAATACCCTCTCGTAAAGGCCCGGCTTCCTAAAACATATGTGCGCCACATGTGATGGCCCACTGTGTTTATTCTAGTACACCATACACCGTCAGCCTCGATTACGAAATGCTTTTATTTTTTTTTATAAATAATGCTCAAAAGATTAACCTGTTAAAAGATTAACCTGATGCCTCGGCCATTATTTGCTTCACCTTTTTGAAGTCTGTGAACCCAAATGCTTCGCAGTTCCGCTCCTGAGAGGATCGGCGTCTCTCGTAAGTTACAATCATCATTATTATTGATTTTCATTATGGATGACGATGTTGCTGTCAAAGATGAAATGATCATCGCCGTTCTTATATCCGTCATTGACGATGCTGTTAATGCTGCTGTTCTTGCTGATATTCATATCATCGTTGTTTAGTAATCGGAAGTCAGACACATTCCCATAATAAACCTACGGCCATCGTGAAAATACACCCAAAAGCTTATGATCGATGAATATTTGAGGGAAGGCCTTCCAAGCGCTCCAAGCGTCCGTCAGAATGACCAATCGTGCTCTGTGACGAACCTGGTGGAGTGTTTGTAGAGGACGTCAAATATTGAGTAACTCCCGGGCTATTGGCACGTCTGGGCATGCAGGGCGCTAGCTGATGGCGAGTCGGTAGCTGTGTCAATAGCCTTCCGAGAGCGTTACTCGGCGTTATTTGCATGCGGCAATTTCCGGTGCGGCGGGCAGGCACGTCCTGTTAAAACCGGCAGGGAAGGGGATGGCGAGCAAACACGCGGGTAAAGGGGTAAGGATGCTCATGAATGGAGGACAGAAAGGTAGAGCGATGATTTAAATGATGCTGATCTGTATGGAAGAATGCTCATAAAAATGGAGACAATCTGGGATTTTGAAAGATGAGCTAATTCAGTGAATGATGTAAACAGCTCGAATTTATGCAAAACTAGCGACGTGTTGAAGAAAAAATAGATTTATAAAAGCCAGTAAGAAATACAGACGGTAAGTAACAGATAACGAAACGGAGTGAGTAATATACTAAATGCTCAGGATTAGCGACTAAAGAAGTGTAAGCACGGAACCAAAAACTGAAACAATTCGGCAAAGGCTTCTAAAATTTGTAAGACATCGCAATCGCTGAGGTAAATTTGAAAATGAGCGAATGTGAGGGCTGTTTCGTCGGGACCTCCGAAAAGGATCGTGCGAAAAGTCATTCTAAAAGAACAGAAAGGGCTTTCGTTTTATCAGAACCTCCGAAAAAAAAAAACTGGAACGAGATGTTCTCTTCCTCCAGTACTTCCGAAAAGATCGAATTTGTTCTATATCGTCAGGAACTCATCGAATGTGTCCTATATCGTCAGGAACTCAAAAAAGGAGTGAACGACAACTGACATTTTGTATCCACCTGTGAAAAGGAGCAAATGAGACAGCTATGTCATCTGGATTTTCTGACAGGAGCGAATGAGGAGGGCCAGTTTTGTCAGAGCCTGAAAAGACTGAATGAATGGAGCTATTTCGTCAGAACCTCCTGAAACTGAAGAATGAGTGAACTGCTTTGTTAGGAAGTCGGTAAACTAGTGAACGAGAGGAGTTGTCCCATCAGGGCACACCAGAGTATTTCGTGTGGGCTACGAAAACGAGAGAGCTAGATAAGTATCCCATTAGGAAATGCACAAAGGGGTGAACAAGAGGAGCGATCTCATATGGGAATCTAGAAAGAGCAGAATGAGTGGAAGTATTTCATAAAAGCCTCCTAACATGAAGAAAGAACACGGGCTGTGTTTTCTCAGGACCTTTGAAAAAAAAATACCACATGAGAGAGAGACAAGTGGACCACATACTGTTAGGGCCAAGCCAACTTTTTTTTTTTTATGCTACACAGAAGGCCATGACGACCTCCGAAAAGGAACGACCTAGTGGGGCTACTTCTTCAGGATCTCTGAAACATGATCAAACAAAAACGAGTTTTTTTTTGTCCACAACAATGGGTACAAAGTAAAAACGGGTTATTTCATCAAGGCTAGCTGAAAAAAAAGAGGGAAAATTTTGGTTTTAACACTTGGGTCTCCATAAAGTAATAAACAAAGAACGACGAATGGCTATTTCGTAAGAATCTAATCAGTGGAGCAAACGAAAAGAGCTATGTCAGGATTTCTGAACAGGGCCAAATGACCTAACCATTAGGTCATTTAGTTATTTTTGCAAGCTGTTATTATGCAAGGATTCCCGAATAGGGGTCAATGACATGAGATTATTACGCTAGAGCCTTCGCAAAGGAATGAAAAAAAGCAATTATTTTGTCAGAAGCTTTGAGATAAATTACCGGCATGCAAGAGTAAGTTTATTTTAGGACTGCCTAGAGATTAATTTGCTGTGCGCGAGAAAGAGTCATAAACAGTGTTTCTATTTCTTAGAGGTTCCCCGGGAAAAAGAAAAGAAAAAGAGATATTAAATCAACAACACGAGAAGCTCATTCTTGGATATTTATTCTACGGCGGGGTTTTGAATTCTTTTGTTAGGATTATTTCCATTTTCTGCGAGGTAATATCGGTGATGATTTTTCTTCGAACTTATGAGAGTCATTCCGGTAAAAGTGAAGAGGTATGTGCGAAATTCGCAGAAACATTATCCTATCTGTCTATCCTTCAAATCATTTTGCTGACTCTTGTTAATAACTGCAAAATCCTTTTATGTGAATGACATAACAGTTTTGCATCCAAACGATTTTTCCGTTCTAAAAATAAACAGTAATAATGAAACGTTATGGTGTATTACCGTAGAAATTATCAATTTTGCAATGCGGTCGGCATTAAGAATCCTTTTATGTGTATGACATAACAGTTTTGCATCCAAATGATTTTCCAGATCTAAAAATAAATAGCAATAATGAAACGTTATGATGTATTACCGTAGACATTATCAATTAAAGCCGAAAATTGTATGGTCAATTTTGTAATGCAGTCAGCATTAAGCTGGCTGTTAAATTATTTTTGTTTGTTTTATATATGCATTTAAAAACTAATACAAACATCTAGAACAACAGGATTTCAGTATCTGCTGGAACAATAAACTACCCGAGCGTCCAATGATGACGCAAGGACGAAACAGAACCGAAGGATTAGAATTACTTATTGACCTCACTGCACGTGATGTGACGCTACCTCCTAACTATTTAACTCCGAACAGCATTCCGGGAGCTCCAACGTCCGTTGCGTAACGGCCAGGCTTCGAGAAAGACGTCGAAGACTAAATTATTTTATCGCTGAAAGTATTTAGCGATTCATTCGCCGATCATGTTTTCAGTGAGGTGGAAGAATGAGGACGTCGGTGCAAGTCAGCGAGTTGGCGTATTTAAAGTCGTCGTTATATTCAAGTAATTTTTCAAGAAGCACCTCTCCCCCTCTCTCTCTTTATATCCAATGACAATTACTGTTTCTTTCGTGTGTTACGTTCATTCAACCCTTTTCTTAGAAAATGTATATTCCTATTCAGTACATCAAGACTCCCTTTTTTCACTGTCAAGCTTTCGCATCTTCTTCTTGCTCTCGCGAAGAGAATCTCGTTATGTGACTAAAAATACAAAATCTCATTCTTCCTCCCTCTTCTTCTCTCGCCTCTACCTCGTGGCAGGTAATGCCCAATCCTGCCAACGTTGAGAATGTCGTCTGCTGTGACTCAGGCACACACACGCACACACACACACACCAAAGTGCGCTCACTGTTTACCCCTCCTAAACAGCACCAACGTTCATCGTTCATCTTCATGCAACAGAGGACCTGACAGGTGACGTTCAGATGACGCTCCAATATCTCTAAGAAGCCCGTTACGGAATAATACTGCTCCTTGAATTTAAAAAAAAAAAATTTGTATTCTCTTAAAGGCACTGAACAATTAGGTCGTATCCATTTTTTTTTTTTTTTTTATTTCCGATATCCAGCCAAGGCAGATATGACACAGTAGGCGTTTGCACAGCTTTATTTTCGTTGGGTTCTTTAAAGCTATAGACTCGGTTGCGCGTTTCCGCCGAATGCCTCTCTGTTCACACGGAAAGGGGAACGAAGGAAGCGAACGGACGCCTAACTGTAATCGGTTATTGGTTATTGTCCAAATACTTTTCACAGCGGGATCAATTACGAATTTCTTGTCATCAAGGGTGCTTTTATTGTGGCGTGTGGCCTGCGCATGCTCGGCCGGAATGATTTTTCAACTCATTTCTTTTCCTCTCAGCCTTCTGGTAAAGATGCAGGTGTATTGACCCTGCACAGGTGTCCAAATGCGTACGCCTGGTCCCGCATGTACGTACTTTCATGGCGTGCGCTTTGTGTGGTCGGACAGAGTGTATATATTCGCCCGTGGACTCATGCTTAGACCATGACGGTGCCAGGGACGAGTGAGAGGGGGAGGAGGAGGAGGAGGAGGGAGGGTGTGGCCTTGTGG
The DNA here is from genome assembly GCF_040412425.1 of Macrobrachium rosenbergii. Taxonomy (NCBI): domain Eukaryota; kingdom Metazoa; phylum Arthropoda; class Malacostraca; order Decapoda; family Palaemonidae; genus Macrobrachium; species Macrobrachium rosenbergii. The sequence goes on along the minus strand of NC_089783.1, from coordinate 54,007,687 downwards.
CCTGTGTTAGTGAAGGAGTAGAGGAGAGGGGGCGAGAGAAGAAGCATAGAGATGAGGTCAGAGAGAGAGAGAGCAAAATATGACCAGCCTCTTCTGTACCAAGGTCTATTTTTGGCCTCATTAACGTACTTCTTTTTGGGGGTGAGGGGGCGGGGGGGGGCAGGTTATCGGTTTCTCTCATTATCCCTTTCCCTTTAGGGGTATTTGTAATCACTCTGGTTTAGACCGCGTGTAATTTCATAACCCCCCTGTCAAATTGGCTGCTCGCGTGCGAGAGGGAAACTGAATCAGTTTTAAGCGTGGTACGTGTTTGGAGAGAGAGAGAGAGAGAGAGAGAGAGAGAGAGAGAGAGAGAGAGAGAGAGAGAGAGAGAGAGAGAAAGTTAAGTATACCTTAGTTTAACCAGACCACTGAGCTGATTAACAGCTCTCCTAGGGCGAGAGAGAGAGAGAGAGAGAGAGAGAGAGAGAGAGAGAGAGAGAGAGAGAGAGAGAGAGAAAAGGCGTTGGTTTTCATGTCTCAAAATTTTTTAAACAAATTGTCTGAGATGCATAGAACAGATGATACAGAAACTATATCTTTCTATTTTCTGTCGATCTATCTATCTATACACACACACACACATAAATATATATATATATATATATATATATATATATATATATATATATATATATATATATATATATATATATATATATATATATTTGTACTTACCAAACATTTAGGAGCAATCGTTTTTTTAGAATTTCTCTCTCTCTCTCTCTCTCTCTCTCTCTCCTTTCTTTCTTCTGTCTGTCTCTCTCACTTACTAAACATTTAGGAACAATCGTATTAGTTAATAAAATTCTCTCTCTCTCTCTCTCTCTCTCTCTCTCTCTCTCTCTCTCTCTCTCTCTCTCTCTCTCTCTCATAAAGAATGCTCAAACGTTTGCTCAGGTATAAAATTAGACCCTCTTTCTCTCTCTCTCTCTCTCTCTCTCTCTCTCTCTCTCTCTCTCTCTCTCTCTCTCTCTCTCTCTCTCTCTTTAAATAAGAATTCAAGGACTTCAACAAGGGTACATAGCTCGAACACACGTATATATATATATACAGTATATATAAATATATATATTGTATATATATGCGTGTGTGTGCGTGTGTGTATGTGTGTATCAGAAATGTTAAATTCTACTTGAGTGAGAACGAGGGGGAGTGCGCTCGTGCTGTGTGCCATTGTTGAAGTCCTTGAATTCTTATTTAAAGAGAGAGAGAGAGAAAGAGAGAAAGACGGTCTAAGTTTATACCTGAGCAAACGTTTGGGCATTCTTTATGAGAGAGAGAGAAATTTCATTAACTAATACGATTGCTCCTAAATGTTTAGTAAGTGAGAGAGAGAGAGAGAGAGAGAGAGAGAGAGAGAGAGAGAGATTTTATTAGCTAATACGATTGCTCCTAAATGTTTAGTAAGTGAGGAGATGAGAGAGAGAGAGAGAGAAAAAAATTTATAAACTAAAACGATTGCTCCTAAATGTTTAGTAGGCGAGAAAACGGACAGAACAGAGAGAGAGAGAGAGAGAGAGAGAGAGAGAGAGAGAGAGAGAGAGAGAGAGAGAGAGAGGCGGTGGCAAGGCCCTATATGTGGAGGCGTGAAGCGCCCTCACCGCCGGGTTACCGACGGTACCGCTGGCGCCGGCTGCCAGTTGCCCATAGCTTAGTGTGGCGAAAGGGAACATTTTGGCGACTTCTTTGATCGGTAACCTTAGGCCCCGGCTCCAACACATGGGTGAGAATTCTTAGCGATAACAGTTCACTGCTCTCTCTCTCTCTCTCTCTTGTCTTTACTTTGTATATATATATATATATATATATATATATATATATATATATATATATATATATATATATATATATATATATATATATATATTTATATATAATATATATATATATATATATATATACACAAACACACACAGAAAGAAAGAGAGCAATATATTGCCTCCTCGGCGTCTACGCAAAAAGGAATGATTTTTAACCATGATTACGCCCTATTACAGCGCTCCAAATTGTCTGAGGATGCATTTCTAAGCATTTTTTGTTGTTGTCAGACATTATGCAAGCATGAAGTGTTGTGGGATGAGGTCTGGAAGCATAATAAACAGTGGAGCAAGACTAGAAAAAAAAAATCTTACGATGATGTTAAGAAGTTCATAGTGAGAAAGTTCGTCTTATCTGACTGCTTAGAAAACAGAGTGCGAAAGTCATTTTGAAAATGAAAATCTTCTGTAAATTAAACGCCTAAAGTAAGGAGGTTTATCTCCTATATATAAATCCGTGACTCAGAACGTCCAAGACAAAAGATCTCTTGATAATCAGCGTTTGCGAAATATAAAATAGTACGTAACGAGAGCATGAGAGACTCTTAGAAGAATAATGATTCAGGATGCTTTTGTTGACTAGTTTCAGTGGGTGGAGGAAGTCGCTGAATATTAAAAGAAAACAGCTAATCTCTACGTTATTTCTGAAACCCAAAATTACCTTGAGGAAAGAAAAATTAGAATAAAAAAAAAAAAGCCGAACTCGTTATGATCTACAAAGCGTATTAAATTTTGTGGTACGAATGTGTCATCATTAAAAGATATTTCAAAGCAGTAAGGCAGCTGGATGTTTTTCCCACTTTAATAAGGCCGGCTCCAGACTTGTCCTATCATTCGATTTAACGAGAGAGAGAGAGAGAGAGAGAGAGAGAGAGAGAGAGAGAGAGAGAGAGAGAGAGAGAGAGAGAGAGAGAGAGAGGTTATAACCGAGAAATGAAACTGAGAGAGAATAATAGAGAAACACCTTATCGTATGAGTGTATACATATAGCAACATACATACATGCACACACACATACTGTGTATATATAATATATATACTTTATGTATATATATATATACTGTATATATATGTATAAATATATATGAATATATATATATATATATATATATATATATATATATATATATATACATGTATATATGTATAAATAAAGACAAAATCCATGAAGGAAAGAGATATATATATATATATATATATATATATATATATATATATATATATATATATATATATATATATATATATATATATATATAGAGATATAGAGAGAGAGAGAGAGAGAGAGAGAGAGAGAGAGAGAGAGAGAGGCACCCTAAAATTCAGAGCATATATGTAATCATTACTTTAAGAAATCGATGGCGTCTATGAAGTGAGAGCACCTTCAAGGCATTATTTGACAGGTGATCTCCTGTGCCGTGTGGGCCTGGTCCGAATCACTGGAAAAAGATCGATCCCTTGCCTGGGTCGACGAAGCCCAGTTTTTTTTCTTCTTCTTCTTCTTCTTTTTTGGCTCTGAGCTTGCGGTCGACGCTGCAACCAGCAGACGTAAAATCGACTGCATTTCTGATGCAAGGAGAAAGCAAGTTCATAAGCAATTTAACCATAGTAAGACTTAAAACAAACTTTGTTGCTCCTAGCTGCATGGAAACAAGGGATAATCTTTTTCCTTTTTAGTGTTTATGGTTCATGCCGTTAATTCATTTCTTTGAATGTATTAGCTTTAATGGGTTCTTCTGCCCATAATTTGCATAAAGGCAGGTTATTAGTTTCTATTCGTGTTAATGCCGTTACTGAATTATGATTTTTATTACTAGCAGGTGTTATGACTTTTAAGTTTACCTTTTCAACAATCATAGCGGAGAAGGTTGATGAATGACGCTTCTCGTTGAAATAAAAAGTATACATAAATATATATATTTCTGATGAATTAACATTATTAACCTTAAAATGAAGAACTATTCTGAGTAGTATGGCCTAATAAACAGTTCAAGCCTTATCTTCATAGTCTCTCGCTAACAAACGCTGAACCCAAAGGGTCAAATGAAACCCGAAGGAACCACGAAACAAACAAGATTGTTTAGACTCTTCCTCCGGCTGCCAGACCGAACGGCTGATAACGGCGGATGGCGGTCGTTGGCAACCCCCTCTGGGGAATTCAGTAAGCTCGCGAGGACTTACTTTTCTTAGTATATTTAGGGAAGCGAAGAACATGTGCACCACGAGGCATTGTCATAGATATCACGGCAAAGGAAGAAACTTGACGCTGTTGCCATTCCTTTTCGAAGGCGTATGTGAGGAGACTCTTGAATGTGAGGACGAGGATGATAATCATCGGAGTTACCAAATCAACGACGCTGCGTTTTTACTACAATAATACCTCCAGTTGTTGTGGCATCTTTGAGGAACAATAATAATTTGCCCCGAACACATAATGGCAAACTGATTTAGTACTCGTTTCCATCAATACCTAATCCATAATTTACCTAGCAGCTTTTTCATGAATTACTAAAGAGGATTGGATTTCAGTTTCAAAGTCTAAGATAAATAAAAAATGAAGCCCATCTCACGGGTTCGCTTCCGTCCCGGGTCTTCGGGTACTGGGGGCGATCACTCCACTTCCGTGGAATCGACCTTTTCTGTCGTGGCAACTAAACCCTTTTCAAGCTGAGGGAAATTAGATCACGACAGCGTGTATAATATATATATATATATATATATATATATATATATATATATATATATATATATATATATATATATATATATATATATATATATAACATGTTTGTATGTATATGCATGTGTGTGTATGTTTCGTGACTCCGCACATTCATTAATAATAAAAAAGAATAACAATGTTCATGACTTTTGCTCATGGTCATTGCCACCCCCCGCCCCAACACAACTGACAAGTTAATATTTCTCAAGATAAGCAGATATGCTGTTTCAACTGAAGCGATTCCAGATTAATCTATAGAATAGGTTTTACCCATATCTCAAAAAAAAAAAAGTATGTTTAATGAAGGCTTTATAAATCAAATTGATATGACTAAATATCGAGCAGAAAGGTCCATGTGGGAAAGAAAACGACAGTTAACAGGTAAATGGCACGAGAGTTGTCAGTGATGATTGAAAATCAGAATTCTCTGAGATTTATATCAACGCTATTCGAAAGTGAATTATGTGGTTCATGGTCCTTTCACCTTGTTACTTTTCAGACAGCATTTGTATTGTTTTAAAAAAGATTCAAAAAAATCATTTAATTTTTGTCTACTTAACACTACACCCCTAATACACTTCCTGGCCACCAAAATTAATAAATGAAATGTAACCGCCATTACACCAAAATTAATAAATGAATTGTAACCGCCATTACACCAGAATCAATAAATGAATTGTAACCGCCACTACACAGTAGTGTTTTTATTATTTAGATTTAGATCGTTCCATGTTTCGTACTCGTACCAGATCGCCTGTAAAGTCAAGTCCGATCCAGCTCCATTTTTATCTCATCCAGGCTCATTTTCCGACGAGCGAGTAAGGGAAATTTGTGACGTCATAGCTCAGCGCAGTAATTACAAACAGGAACTTTACTCGAAAATAAACTCGAGTGCTGACTCTCTTAATTCTCGACTCTGTGTTTTTCCTCGCGGAACGCTGGGCCCGACGGACCGAAAAGTGGCGGAACTGTGCGAAGCTTTCTGGAAGAAAGCACACGCGTGCACTCAGATCTGATCTTTTCATTATGGTATAGAAGATTTATGTGCCAGCCTTCCTGCGCGTTCTTCTTCTCCTTCTTTACTCCCCTTTTTCTCCCCGCTTCTCTCCCACCTCTTCGTCTTCCGCTTCTTCCGCCATATGAGATGGGAAATGGACGAACAGGAGGAAATGAACGGAAATGGCCAGAGGATTTTGGGGTTACTGTGGAGATGCAGGAATGAAGTGAGATCTGGGAGGGAAGGTCTTCAGATATTTCGGAAAATATAAGTTTTATGGACTAGATATACCTCTCTCTCTCTCTCTCTCGCTTTTATGTTTTAGCTTCTTACATTCATTACTTACAACTTCTTTCTTCTTTACATAGTAAGCGAGGGCTCATAATGCATAATCTTTTTTTGAAAGGAGCACTCAACGAATTTTCTTTTATTCGAAACTTGAAAATGTGTCTTGTCGTCTACTCTGTTGACATTCAAATGTTCACTAGCTGATTGTTAGTTAGATTTTGTCGAGAATTTCAAAGTCAGGGGTTCAATCATCACTTACGATAAAGATTCCATATCGCAAAATAGTTCTTCATTTTGATCTTTTGCATATGCAAATCGGTTTCTCCGTCTTGCATGAAAATTCAGATACTCTACTTTTTAACTGCAACAGACTTCTGCAATTGGTGTGAGCGGTTGGAATAAGAGACTAACTACTACAGGGGTGGTCGGCTCATCTTAGACTATTAAGAAAGCTATGAAGAATTGGCAGCTAGTTAATGGTAGTGTCGCGCTTGATTCGTGATTGGTATTCAGATTGTATAATGAATTTTATAGCCAATTTTTCCACTGACTAAAAACTGAATACTGAATTATTAAACGGTAATAATAATAATAATAATAATAATAATAATAATAATAATGGTGAAGGAATCCACAATGATGCCAGTGTAAATATATGTTAGAAATAGATGTAAAACGATAGCTTTTGAGAACCTGCTCAATCCCCCTTCTCAGATTAAGGAGGAGAATCGAGTAAGTTCTCGAAAGATCTCGTTTTATATTTTTAATATATTTATACACTGACATCATTATAGATTTCCTCACCATTTTAGTGACTCATGCGATTATATTTTTCATAAATAATAATAATAATAATAATAATAATAATAATAATAATAATCATCATAATAATAATAATAATAATCATAATAATAATAATAATGATAATAATAATAATAATAATAATAATAATAATAATAATAATAATAATAATTTCAAGGAAAATTAACTTGTGGTAAAAAAGGAATAGCTGATACCCACCAGGCAGATCTTTAAATAAAATCAGAAAAAATTGCTTGGTAAAACTGATAATTAAAGCGCACGAAAATTTAAATTTCCTGAATTATGTCGCTATCGGTCTCTTCGCTTTAAAAATAAGAGGATGGGGGGGGGGGCGGTTGCTAATAGACATTTGACTCTGTAACCGCACCAACTATTCTTAACTGAGTTTGGCTGTCATCGCTCCGGAACTCACCTGATTCTCCGTGTTCTTGTTGTTGTTGTTGTTTATCTGTCATTTAAGTCCTTGTGTTTATTTTAGTGTGATAAGAGGGCATGGGCTTTAAATGCCAATGAATGGATTTAGTTATCCAAAAGATTCAAATATTCCCCTGATCAGAGCGTATCGTTGATTCTGTTCTAAAAATTGGTTTCGTTTTTTCAATATTTTTAATGATTTGTACCTACCTACCTACCTACCTACCCGGGATTTTTCTCTCGTTCCTGAGAAGCTGGCTAGATGCTGGGCGACATTATTGGAACGTGACAACTGATTTCACGCAATGTAAAGTTTACAACTAGAAATGAAGATGCGACTGAAACGCTCTTCGATTATATAAAAGAAAATAAACACCAATGATACTGAAGAGGTTGTTTCCATACAAATAAATGTTTAGAATGAAGAAAAAGCTTCTCTTTAAAAAAATAAAAACAGCTCTCAGAGTAGACAACTAACCACTGTCTGGGAAAGTGTTGGCTCGGGAGCGTCGTTTTTTTTTTTTTTTTTCCTTTACGACCATTCTCTCGAAATAGACTTAAGCGTAGACAGTACGAGCTGCGGTAGCCTGACATTCCCGCTGGTTTTACATTCTCGCGTTCCCATAACGAGCATATTTCGGTGAGGAACAGTGCTTAGAAGATGACTTCATTCCTGAAATTCCCGTTTTGGTTTCTAATGGCGTAAGAGATCGCGTTCAACATGGACATCACATTCTTACCAAATTGTTTGGCTCTTGTTGAGATTGTGGGAGTGCTTCGAGTATTTCGTTGAGCCTATGCGATGAAACATATTCTTTCTATTTGCAATAAACTTCCTTGAATGCCAAAGAACAGCAGCGCTTTAAATAAGAATTACAGACAGATATACCATCTCATTTAAGAAAACAAAGCTTTAGAATGAATTTTTTTTTTAGTTTCAACCATCGTTAAGTACCATATTTGATATAAGTCTTATTCTTATTGAGCGTGAACCTTAACCTCATACAGACATACACACATACACACACTCATATATATATATATATATATATATATATATATATATATATATATATATATATATATATATATATATATTGTTTATGTGCGTGAGCAGTTTACCTGTGATAACTGTGTAGGTTGTACATGACAACATAAATTAATTTCGGACTTAAGCCTTGGCATGGGCCTATCGCCTCAGCCTCAGCTTCTCAGACATAGCCGGCCGTATCTTCAAGCCAAAGTTATTTCCTCATTGACCGTCTAGTGGTAAGTTACCAGCTGCCCATAAAGTGAAGACGAATGCGCAGGTACGATACCGCAATGGCTAGTCGGCTATGTGGTCCCTAGTACACCGGAATGTTCAGTTACTTGCGTAGCAGTTTAAATAACGACCAGATTCCGAGACAACGATATAGACTCGAATCATCATATCTGGGTTGTCAAGACCGTTTTTGTGAATGAATCTGGATAAGCAAGGGAATAAATTCGTTAAAAAAAAGATAAAAATGTGTGCAACAGACAGGCCTAAATAAACAGCAGAAAGAGAAAACAGTGGGTATATTATAGGCAGCATCTCAGCATCTCGTCAAAGCTGAGTTGAAAAAATGCATCACACGTTTATTTACAAGGATAGCCAGTCATACTCAAAACGTGTTCACTGAAGCTCAACACTCCTAGATTCATTATCTGCATTTTAACTTCAATGCATCCCATCTGATATAGTTATGTAGAGGTCAATGGAATAGGCAATTAATGGGCATGCGATTCTCACGCCCAATGAAAACGAGAAAATGGTGGAACATACCTTCCTTGCTATAATTTCAATGAATGTGTCATCTCGTTCCACAGAGATCAAAGTAATTTGAGAGGATGCCGAGACTTAGTTGAGTGACTTCGCTGATTATAAAGTGAGAGGAGATTTAACAAAAGGACACGATTCTTGCTTTTCTTAATCGTTGCACCCGGATCATTAGAGGCTATATCCATTTCACATATCTAAATTATTCAAACTCAAGTTGAAATTGGGTGTTTAACCTTTCGAATGAAACTTTCGAACGTTGTCAGTATAGTAATACATTCTGCCGTTCGCCGTCAGGGGTGATAGCGTAAAAGTTGCCATAAAAAAAAGAGATTTTTATAAAGAAAATAATCTTCTTACACTGCTCCCATTGGTCTCGTTTTGCAACTAATGCTTTTCTGATCTTGGATAATGAGGGCCCTGCGAAAACATTTGCACCGTTGTAAGCTGCTTAAAGGAAATAAGGAATGATGCAAATTTTTGGTTTTCTTGCTTTAAACTTATTATAGTTTTTTTTCAGAGAACAGCCCTTCGCTATCATAACAGCCATCGCATAGGAACAGGAGCGACTTATTGTTTTTCTTGAAGGTTATAATATTATTCCTTACCGTCTCGACCTTTCAATGTTTTTAATATTCCCGTTTTTACATTATGTCTCCGCTGAGCATTCCAGTGCTTACTAGCTTACAAAATAAGAAGCATACCTATAATAGAATTCATAAGTTAACAAGGTAACAATGACCTGAACATGCCGTCGGGAGATCCACGGACCTTCGTCTTCTTGATTGTTATGTGATTGTTATTCATGTCCTGTACGATTGAATATAATCTCGTGAATTAATTTCTTCTCGGGAGTAATGAATAAACTTTTGTTACAGATAAGAACCATTTCATAGCAACACCACTTTAGTCTGCACAAAAGTGTTAGATGTTAATATCAACCCCTTTTTTAAGCTTGCTTGATTTGAACGGGAGAATCACTGTCAGATTATCCTTTACAGTGGAACACCTGGGTAAATTCTCTCAAGGCAACATGCGGATTTTATTTATTTTGAACACGTGCGCCGTCTTTGACCGTAGCGCTGGGGAATGTTGGGGAGATCATTAATAAAATGATCAGTCACATTCTGAGTGGAAAACCATCGTTATCAAGACGATTGATTCATACTGTCAAAGTGAGCAAGGTTTTATCCTCTTGAACAGTTGCATGACGAACAAGACCTGACATAAAAACTACAGATCTGACCAGGGACACTTGAACGCAGACGAGTAGTTGAGGTGAATTTGATTTCATACACCTCTGCAACACTGAACTAAACTCACATTCATTTCTTCCATGCTTACATTGAAGGAGTGAAACGACATCCATCTGCCGGTAAGTAATCTGATTACGTGCACCTCTGGCTCTCTCAGTGGCGTAGTGAATCTTAGTACCTTGATATAAGTGCAAAAGTAGCATCTACGGTAGCGGTTCATCTCTTCTCAGGTCCTTCATGAGTAGAAACAAAACTTCTTGGGAACATACTGGCTGGGGAATGTAAGTCTTGAGTTCCGTGGCCATCCCAAAACTCCATGTCTAACGTTGAGAGCATTCCTCTTTGATATTTTATCCTTTCATCTGCATGGATACACGCAGCAACGTCCTTTATGTTTCCCTTTTTGAAGAAGTCAGAAAAATGTATAAAAATGGGAAAGGCGGTTTTCTTCAAGGTGTCCATTATGCGAAATCCTCATAAGAAAGAAAGTCTTCTTTATGTAATCCCGGAATCACAATAGGAGTCGCTTGCATCCCCGTGCCTCTCATTTTCTTTCGCCTTCGAGTCAAAGGAGAAAGAATTTGGAAATGAAACAAAACGGAAAACCGAACCTGAATTATTTTCTTTAGTTATTTTTTTCTCTAGAATTCTAAATAGCCTGTAAAATGTGAGTTTATAACCAAGGGGAAGACTTGACAATTTTCTTGCTTTCTCGACCATTCGGTGTCGTCAGTTAATTTTTTTTCCCCTCAGATTGCGTCCATTAAACGAAAGAATTGCAATAAAAAAAAATTAGTCTGACAGAACCCCGCCTTAACTTTGGACAAGGGGCCCTTTCACCTTTTATTCTGTCGTCTAGGGCAGGGACGGATCCATAAGCCCTTGCTGTTTAACGACGCATCCCTTGACCTTCACCTTTGTGCCTTTAATATTGTATTACAATCAACCGAACCGAAAGCAACGTCCTGTTTTGTGGGGAAAATAGAACTCGTATCACGTTCCCTTTAACAGTTTCAGATGAAAACGAAAGTTTAGATACAGGAAACTACCAGATCATGAATCATATGGCCGTAGTTAAAACCCGATTCATGAAAAGAGGCAGATAAGATATTACGCAGAATCATCCATTTGTCGTTCCAGTCTTAGGTATCTTTGCTTTTTTACTTTACCTTTCACTCAGCACTGATGAAGTCACTTAGTGATGACTGTTTCGGCTACTGTGGCCTCTTAATGCAATAAGATCTGCTTTGGTACAACTAGCTGGTAGCGTAAGTACTGAACGCTGCAGCTATCCAGAGGCATCAGAAATTCTAGAAGGCTGTATTACCTTACGCATTTTCGATCACGGTTCGTTACAGATAAGCCTTTTTGTCTCTAATTAAATCTCTAGGCTTAAAAGCGCCTCAGCCCTAAGAGGAAGGAAGGGCCGTTGCTAACGTGCATAGCGCTTTTGGGACACTTAAACGGAATTATGATACTGATACTCTGGAGGTGCAGGCTCTTAAGGCGATAGGAAAATTTCACTGCAGATTGAAGGTTATAAATAATGACTTCCTTACTAGACGGTAAAAATCAACTGTCCTTCCCATATCCGAGGCCCGTAAACAATAATAAGCTGGGATGTGTTCTTTGTGAGACTTGTCTCTAAGATGATTGACTTCTGGTGACATCGACTGTTGTTCGAAATGCACATTGAATTTCTGCTTATTAGAACAGTAATTCGAGTTGTGATATAGAAAATGGAACTTGTATGAACTGTCGAAAATATAATTCTAATTCACAGAATACAATTGATAAAGCCTTACGTGTTAGCTGATCTCTGAGTACTGAAGAAAGGACATTAAGAAGGTCCTTATGAAGGAGTAATTCCGTTACAGTAAAAGCCTCCATAGTCTTTGTTTCTGGGTAGTTTTCTGTTCTTTCCTGGGGATCAGTTAAAGCAAAGGAAATGTGTTGCTTTTGTTTTCTTCTGTCTCTAGTCATTTCTACACCGTGAATTGCCATTTTCTTAATAATTAAATGGTCACTGAATTTCACATTAGTGTCATGAACAATCGTTACCAGTACAGGTGTCGCCACAGGATGTCAGCAGTCGTTAAGTGCCAAAACACACACATCCTTACTTTAACAATCTGGATAATACTTATGCAATTTAACGGAACTTGCCCTCGACGGAGAGACAATAACTTCTTGCCAGCGGTGAAAAAAATACCTAGTATACACAAGTCACCAAGAGATATGAGTGCATGCACTTTCATACATGAAAATAAAGTTGAAGTATGCAATGCGTATAGTACGCGTACTTATGCGCGTGTATGTAAAGAAATAAATGCACAAGAAGGATCAATTATTCTCCTGTATGCTGAGATCATGATTTAAGACGCCTTTATAACAAAAATATGCATGTGCCCCATTTTACATTTCGATATTGCCTGCTAATGAGTTGAAAAATTGGGTATGGTATTGATAAAGACAAAGAGCTTCGCGGGTGTTTACTACAACAATCGAAAACTCCATCTGTAAATCGCGAATTCCTCTGAACGTGGTTCAGCCAAACTGAATATTTTCAGTTTTATAACACTTCATGAGGAACTTTCTGTCTCAGGAGAGTGCACATACCTGCAAGCACATACTAACGAAATAATTATTTTCAGAAAAGAGCCTGTCAGTGTGTTTCACTACAATTATGTGGCGAAATTTCCCCTATCCTACTATTATCTAGTAATATTTCTGTTGCTGTTCAGAGATAGTAACGAAAACCATTGATTTTTCTCGTGTGTCTATCCTGTTTCATACTTCATGTTCAAGCAACCTTTAGAATTTTCCTCTTTCTAACAGTCAGGGTTATCAGAGATCAAAAACACGTTCAGCAGCTAATTCTGGTAAGGACCTGGCACTTTCCCTAGCTTATAGCCCCCGTTCCACCCTAGCAGCATGCATCAAGAATTTTTTCTTTCAGGAAATGAGGCTGATTCACAAGAGGAAAAAGAACGACCTTCACATTCTGATTTGTTTTCTCTCTTGGTCCATGAATACTGCACAACCCTCTGTCAAAGAATCTGTCACTGTTCTTGAAGTGCTCAACAGTCTGATAATCTCTAGGTGTTTACTGATCTCATGTTGTTGAAAGAGCGTGTACAGTGTTGTCAGTGTTAACTGCATGACGTGTGAAAGGTCTGAACGAGTGAATTTTCGAGCATCTAAAATATAAGGCTATTTGATGTTGTGTATAATGTTTTTACTCTTGTTGTTTCTTGCAATCCAAGCAGAGGAATTCTCCCACCCTGGTAATGTATTGTTTGTACAGCTAGCCCTTTGTACTTGATACCCCCCCACTGTCACATCTCTTCCCTGTTGTCTGTGCACTTTTATACACAAGCTTTTGTTTGCTTCTAAAACTGGAGCACTTTTGGTCTTTATGTAATATCTCTTTATTTTCTCAGTACTTCTAAAAATGTGTGGTAGAAAGTCACCCCTAATCAAAGCTACTAGAGTAATATAGAGTAAAAATAACTTTGGATTACTTTGTACACGCAGAACAAGAGGGAGGCTTTACAGCGATAACGGAATGCACGGAAGATGCTGGTTCCGTCCTTTACTGCTCTGTGCATTTGAGTCAGACGACAACATCAACAACAACAACAACAACAACACCAATTTCAAAAATAACAAAAACATCCAGACAGAACTACCCAACTCTTTCCCCTCTGGGGGAAGTGCTTTTCACACCAGGGCAACAGGACTCTGAGACAACAGATAAGGCTAAGTTAACATCTTTACACCCTGCTTTTCCCGAGGCAGCCTATTTTCATTACGACTCAGAAGAATTTGCAGTGAACGATTCTCATAATTATGATGATTTTGACTACGACTATGAGTACACCCCTGATGATCATTATCCAACAGCCTTAGAAGGCTCTGATGTTTACCCTGACTGGAGTGGGAGTTCTGATGATGTGTCCTCACTTCCACCCGGGAGGGAGAAAGGCAGAGAATATGAGGAAATCGAAAAAGATATCAGTTCTGATCCTCACTGGAAGGGAGATAAGGGAAGTCTTTCCATGCCTGTGCCTGAAGAAGATTCAGATGAAAATGAAGAAGGCAAAGAAACAATCAGTCCCAAAATTGACACCTTTGAAGGTGATGGCCTTAGGGAAAGTGATACGCATGGACTTCCACCTCACAACATCAATTCATATTCTTATCCAACTGGGTTAGATGAAGAATATGATGAATATGAAGAGGAGAAAACACGATTCAGCGAAGGACAGAGTGCTGATATAGCTGCAGTTGGTAATAATCAAACTAGTATTAAAGAAGAAGATCCAAATATTTTCCCAGAAATCAGTGAAAACGATTATAATTTCATAGAAAGTGAACTCGAAAATACAGAAAGTAACTTTATTGCAACAGAAGAGGATGAAGAAAGTTATGATGACTATTCTACCACAGATGAGGAAGATAGAGGACAAAATGGTGTTCATCGAAAACATTCCCATGTGGAAAATGAAGATAATAAACTTGAAAGAAAAGAAGTTAGCAGCACAGTTCAGCCAACATCTGACAAAGTTGACGTAGGAGACGAAAACAACAGCACAGCATGGGGCAATTTGTTAATTACAGCAATCAAGACATGGAAAGATTTATGGGCAAGAGAAAGAAACAACAATAAAACCCACCATATTGAACAGAATGAAACAGCACATACTGAATCTCCTTACAGTGGCAATGGCCGTGGGGCAGGTCACCATTCACACAGCGAAGATGACACGCACCTTGAAGAGTCAGATGGTGATAATGGGTTTGTTGATGCCCTCCAGGAAGTCCAGAGAAAATACGGAACCATCAGTGAAGAAGTTCACACTGACGAAACAGAAGAGGAAAAGGGTACTTCGAATGGAAGAGATGGAATAAGTCATGTAGACACAGACAACGAAGAAGAAGAAGATGAGGACTACTGGGAAGGAAAAGATGATGATTTTTGGACCCGAGAAAACGATGGCAGTGAAGAATACTGGGAACAGTGGGACGAAAAGGTTGACGGTTTATGGGATGAAGATTACGCAGAATATGATGACTACGGAAGCTCAGAATCTCCAGATTACATAGATTATTTCAGCACCAAAAACATAGAAGATGAGGAAGTGCATGCCACAGATGATGAAAGTGATGAAGATGATCTGGATGTTGGACCAGCAGTTACAGAAGGCCACAAGCGTAAAGATGAAGACGACACTGAGAGAGATGAGGATGATTCAATAGGTAGCGAAACTGATGACCAAATGCATGAAACTACAGAGTCTATCACTGTCTCTGGTGACACTGTAGATGATGATGACAGTAAGGTACACAAAGATTCGGTTTATGAAGATGGTGATATGGAGAACTCTCTTTATGATTATACCAGTGGTACAAAGAAGGACGAAGAAAATGAAACTTCCATCTATGATGATTCTGAGTCAGATGATGAAGATCTAGATCCATCTGTTTATGATGACTTAGAAGGCATACATACAAAGGTTGAGTCAATTATTCCCAAATATGAGGATTACGAACATATAGAGAAAGACCCTGTCAGGCCCATTTATGATTATTCTGATCCTGAAGACAAAGGGTCTGGCATTCTTGCATTTGATTACTCCGAGATAGAAGAAAAAGAGTCAGGTTCTACCTCTTTTGATTACACGGAAGTTGACCTAAAGGCTAAAGAGTCTGGTGAACATCTATACGAAGATTTTCAGCCTGAGGAAAAAGAAGGACATTTACCTCCTTTTGATTATGCTGACAGCGATGGTGATATGGAAGACAAAGATATAAATTTTGACTTGGATACAAAAGACACTGAGGAGGAGCATGATGTTAATGTTTACCCTGATGTAGAAGATGAAAAGAAAGAACAAGAGGACATTACAATTCATGGTTCTGGAGTAGGAGTCTTTGAAGATAAAGATTACTTTGAAGTGAAGGACAAAGATTACAGAGATCCAACTGGCAAAGATGGGAGTGACAGTGACGGTTCTGAAAGTATCGGGGATAGTGATGATGACAGTACTTCTGATTCATCAAGTTCAGGCAGTGAAGACAGACCTTTAGATAAAGATGGTGACGATTCTGACTACGGGTTACTTGGAGGGGTTGGTAGGACCCCATATGATGAAGATGAGGGTCATGATGAGGATCAGGAAGGCCAAGGTGGAAAAGACTTACCAGATCAAACTTCCCAGGGTGAAGGGGAAGGGGACACAGATAAGGAACAACCCCTGGGGAAAACTAAACCTGATGTACATCCTCATTCTCCAAAAGTCACTGACAGTGGCACTGTTGATGAGGCAGTAACCCCTGACAACGACCTGTTAAAAACAATCAGTCCAGAAGATTATCTATTCCCTTTTGACTATGATGCTTATTCAGAGCCAGTTGATTACAAGCAATATCCTGAAGTATACTATGATGTTGACAAAACAGACAAGGATGATGACTCGCCAAGAAAAGGCCAGATTCCGCCTGGGGGCTCTGTTGAAGAAGAGGAAGATACAGGGCTGCTGCCTGATAGCACATCTCCTGATTCTGACGAAGGCACACAAGAGGGCACCAAACACACTCCCTCCCCCTCTGCCGAGGTCCTTGGTAACATTCCTGGCCAAGGACATGATGGTGTAAAGCTTTCCCAGTCAGGTAACCCCCTTCCAAGTAATACATTATGGCACATGTATTATATGATACGTTCTACTTCAGCGGCCTGCTCTCTTGCATCATGAATTATATCTTACCAGTGTCCTTATTTTATGCGCAGACATCTGATTTTCACTGTAAACTATATATTATCTTCCTTCCTGCATGTCTATGGATCAGAGACGTTCAGTGGCATGCGACTTGCTACTCATTAGTAACGATTATAATGCTAAAAATCTGATGCCTGCTCTGATTCACTGTACACAATAGAGCAACTTTCTCCTGACGTACAGCGTCTTACTGCACCTCTTGCCTGAGTACTTTTAGTCACTGATTCATCTGCTGCACCTTTCTAGAGTGATGGTATCCCGTTCACACCTTCCCTTTCTCACAACACCTCAAGATCTTCATCACAGCTTATTATCTGTTTCATTTCACTGGACCCTCATCCAAAACAGTCCGCAGACCTCTGCAGGATCTAAAGTGATAGTGTATGACATATCATCACTTGAAAGCCTAGGCCCAAACATTGCGTTCAGGATGCACTCTAAACTCTTGCTGTTTTTCATGACTGAAAATTTTCTTGATGCTGTGATGCTTTGGAATCCCCATCATTAAATCCTCGTTGCTACTAGAGACTTTAGTAGTATTGTGGGCACGAATGAAAACTCTTTTTAGCATTTGAGGAAGGAAGTTACTGTTAGGCCAACCTCCTTCACGCAAGCGCTGCTTTTATGGCTGAGCTTCAAAATGAGCTGTATTTATTAAATCTTAGACAGCGGCATCTATCGTGGTTTGATGACACTGAGGAAACATGTGATCTTTCAGTCTTTTTTCAAGGTTATGAGTCATGTATGCTTTCAAAGATATTACTTTACGAGACGTTTCGATTTGTTCTGAGAAGCATTTGTTCCTTTTAACACAATTTTTTTTTTATGACACTGAGGAAACATGTGATCTTCCAGTCTTTTTTCAAGGTTATGAGACATGTCTGCTTTGAAAGATATTACTTTACAAGACGTTTCGATTTGTTCTGAGAAACATTATTCCTTTTAACACAATTTCCTCATGCTTTCCAAATGCATAAAGAAGAAATGTATGCTTTCAAAGATATTACTTGACAAGACGTTTCCATTTATTCTGAGAAACATTTATTCCTTTTAACACAATTTCTTCATGCTTTCCAAATGCAGAAAGAAGACAAGTTATGCAAAGATTTCGTGTTGTTATTATTATTATTATTATTATTATTATTATTATTATTATTATTATTATTATTATTATTTCCTTTTTCACTAAGCAGTTTTTACTGGGACTTGACAAAAACTTTCAAAACAGTTGTCGCAACGGTAACAAGCACTGAGTACATAATTATTATTAGCCACGCTACCTTCACGACATTTCAAACTTGGATATCATTTCCTCCATGTGTATGTATATATGTATGTATATACATACATATATATACATATATATAATATATATATATATATATATATATATATATATATAATACATATATATAATATATATATATATATATATATATATAATATATGTATATATATATATATTGTGTCAACATACAAATGCTTGTAAATTGCACATACTCATATTATCTTTAAAGAAGTAGGTAAAAAAGTAGGTAAAAGTAGCCAGTGTTAGTGGATGGAAATGTTACAATGAGGCAATTTATGTATACAATGTAATTTGCATGGTATTCGAACCTCATGCGATAATATCTCTGTATTTCTTATATATATTATAAATAGTGACTATCCCAAGCTAGTGGCAGCGAATCCTGTCATGTATAAAAATACAACCATAGATAGATTTACAGACAGTTGTAGAAAGAGGTGTGTGTGTATATATATATATATATATATATATATATATATATATATATATATATATATATATATATATATATATATATATATATATATATATATGTTATAAATATAAATATAAATATATATATATATATATATATATATATATAAATATATGTATATATATTGCACACATATATATATATATATATATATATATATATATATATATATATTATATATATATATATATATATATATATATGCATATATATTTATATATTTCCATGTGGATAAAAAAGGAAAATTAGTGTTGTATTTGGACAATGTTGTTACAAAGGGGTAAAGTACCACCCGAGATGTAACGTTTTTCTGTCTTCCCAGAGTTGCCTACGAGGCATTTTTTTCGCCCTCACGTATACTTGTGTGTGCTGAGTGTAGCAGTAACAGGTTGTCCTTGTTTCATCCCCCTTTGACATAGTATCGGCAAGGGTGAATAAATGATCGATAACTATAGATAATTGTCTAAAGCAAGGTCCCTCTCTATATCCGGTCGTTCATCATAATCTGTGCTGAATACCTTATATCTGAATCGTCTTCACTCATTTTTTTCACAGTATAGTATCAGGAAACTGATTCAGGATGAGCGCACAACATCTATTTAAAGTGCAAACGAGAGGGATATTTACTTTTTCTATTCTGTGCCATTTCTGTTTAATTCTACCGTCTTTCTTTACTGCTTATTTCTGTTGTCAGTTTTATTCCAGCTATTGTTCACTGAATGAATACTGTGCTGTAAGATTTAAGCAAAATATTAAATAAAAATCTATTTTAATTGTTTGTCCCGCTAATAATTTACAGACGCAACCAATCCGTTTCAGAATTCCACATAAGCATCTAGTTATGATTTACAGAGAAGGGTTTTCATTTTAAACAGAACAATTTCACTCATCTGGGTAAAGACCCTCTTGTGAGCACGTATTGTTGATGTTCTGAGTTTGAAAAGATAAATTAGATGCAATGACAATTAAATATGTCCTGCCCTAAAATACATTTTCAACTGAAATACTACATACGTAAATAGATACATACTTATATAATATATATAAATTCATCAGTAGCATACATGCTGCATTGCGATCGATATTTCCACCGTTTCGCATCCTTATAGGCAGCGATAAGGACAAGTCCCAAAGGCCTCTAAAAGATTTTAACGCTGCTATTTAAATATAGAGATTTTGATTAGGGAAGATCTTTTGAGAGGTTTTAGCTGGAGAATAAAGGCTGTATTTCCTAAAATACAATACAATATTCCTTTAGTAGAAAATATGATGTGAGATTTTATTTGTGTATACATTTTAGGAGAGGGTTTATTTAATTTATGTTGCACGTAACTTGTCTTTTTTTTTACTCAACATAATATGATTGTGGGAAATTGCTCCATGTTTAAATTAAATGAAATTCCTTCTATATAATTTAAAACTAAATGCTTATATAGAACTTTCAAACAGATTGATTGTGTTTGCATACTGTTAGTGGAGAAAACAATTATGACAGGCTTTTATTTCATTTTTTTTTTGTTACCCTTGAAGTGCTTATGTAATGAACAACAGCTGAAATAAAACTGACGTCAGACTAAATGAATTCAGACTGAAAAAGATGCAAACAGAACAGGATGGTGGAATTAAACAGAAACAGCATAAAAAAAAAGTGTAACTATCCCTGCCAGACTCACAGTAAATAAATGATGAACACACATCTTGAATGTTGCAGTTCTTCTAAATGTGTAAGTGGACAAACATACACAAGAGCGCGAACACACATTCACACATAAGGGTAAAATATCTGTGATACATGTACATATACGCGTTTGTTACATACTAGTGTATTTACCCTTATATGCTTTAAGTGCATCTATCTTTATATGCTATAAACTGACGAACAAAACCAAAAACGAATACCAGCTTCATTTACTACCATAGTGTATTGCCTCCAGAAAAGTGAGACTTCAGAATCAAGCATACGATTAGCCCTGTCAGGCAATTTACGTTTTACCCCGCATAGCGTACCAAGCAGACAAGTTTCCTAGACATCACAACAACATTTCCTCAAGTTTCCTAGACATCACAACAACATTTCCTCATTTTATCCTTTGTTTATACTGCTCTTCTCTCTCTACATCATATCCGGTCTGGCTACTGCCTCAGAGGCTCACCGTATCGAATATTATGCTGTGTGATACCACACAGGCACATTGCCAACACGCGACGTGCACTGGGTACATGTGATAAATCCAAGTATAAACCTACACCATACTCATTGAGAGAGTATCTCTTGGTTCTAGGATATTACGTCAGTGACTCCACTTGCTGCCTGAATGATTTATTATCTTGGTTACTGATTTATATTTTATATTATCTTACTTGACAGATGACCACATTTTGATTTTTGGAAGTTTCCCTAAAACTTCTTATAACGATGAGAGGAGAGTCTCTCGCCATTTTGCTCTGGGTGATCATCGCAAGTCTCAATTTGTTGACCATGATTACTTCAGTCTTGTTTTGGATATCAGGCCGCTATGGTCTTTTTTTTTAAATGAGCTTTTTTTTTACATTTTGACGCTGGGCGCAACACCGCCCTATTTTTTTTTTTTTAAACACCTACTCTCTAAATGGAGACAAGAGGAGACATTTTTATTTTTTACTTAATAACATCTATTTACTGTAAATACATAAATAACCCTTCTTAGCCTTCTTTAAGTAGCTCTGTTTAAAATGAACAATTAGACTCTTAAATCCTCAGCATATTTTTGACTAATTAAGATATACCAGTCCACTCATCTGAACCATAGCAATGAAGCTTTTTGAATGACAGGCAAAAACCGACAAAGAAAGCCAGTGTAACCGGCTAAAGAGAGACCAAAACGACCCATTATCACCCAAATTCTCTCTCTCTCTCTCTTCCGTCTTCGCAAACGCAGAGATAGAAACGCCGGAGGATCCGACCGTGGGAGCCGTCATGGAGGAGACGAACCCGATCCTGTGGACTTGGTTCATCATCGCCGTCATGGTCGCCGTCACCATGATCTGCATCGTGTTCTTCTCCATGTGGGTCTACAGCCACAGGTCAGTGTCTCCTTCAGGGTTCAGGTTGGTTTTAGCACGTTCATTGTTATGAGGTGGCGTCTGGCGTTACAGTGGCTATGGTTATCGTCGAAAAGAAATGCAGGGCAGAGGCAGGAGTCAGTTCAGCGGTCTGATCGCCAAACGCCAATGGCTGGGGGGGTAGTGTCCGTGAATTCTGACTCATTTCAGAGGCCTCTAGAGCCTCATTACGAACTTTTGCCGCTCGAACCTGAGTCCTAAGGGCGAAGGTGTTGGAAAGCTGGGTTACATCGCTCAGACCTATCTCCACTAACGCCGGTTCATTCAGAATTTTGGGACAATTTAAGCAAAGCAATTTCTTTCAGATCAACGTTTGCTGTAAAACTATTTTGTCATAGTAAGGGTTTGGCTTGCCTCTCGTTCGCTTTTCGCGCCTTTCTAGGAAGCATTAAAATCTTTTTCTCGAATTAAGCGGGATTATATATGGAAAAAATATTCTCTTTAAGTTTAACAAGAAGTTGAATGGTAATTCGGTTTTGCTTGTCACATAACTGTTATCGCAACCTTAAAAACGACAGCCGGACTAATTATGAAATTAGAGTGGGATTAGTTGCCAAGAAACTCGCAGACGCTCGAATGAACGACTCCTGATATGCTAGCTGGCACTTGGCAGCGGGTTTTGCCAAATCAGTTCTTAAACCTTTAAAAAGATGCTTGTAAACAGACAGTCAGGAAGGAAATGAGCTGTTTACCGATGGCATTGTATGCAGGTGCTTCCACTTATCTTGTGATATTTTCTACAACAAGGAATCGGTCTCGTATGAAAACAGCTTTCTGTCACATTAATTACCATTTTCATGAGCACTTTGGTCAAAATTAGACGTTCTTGTTATGGCGATAGTGTGGAATTCGGTTCAAGATTTTCTGACTTGTATTGAAGAAACGATCTGAATTCTCTTCAAGATTTTCAGACTTGTGTTGAAGAGACAATTTGCATTCTCTTCAAGATTTTCAGACTTGTATTGAAGAAACGATCTGAATTCTCGTCAAGATTTTCAGACTTGTATTGAAGAAACGATCTGAATTCTCTTCAAGATTTTCAAACTTGTATTGAAGAAACAATCTGAATTCTCTTCAAGATTTCAGACTTGTATTGAAATAACAATCTGAATTCTCTTCAAGATTTTCAGACTTGTATTGAAGAAACGATCTGAATTCTCTTCAAGATTTTCAGACTTGTATTGAAGTAACGATCTGAATTCTCGTCAAGGTTTTCAGACTTGTGTTGAAGAAACGATTTTGAATTCTCTTCAATTGCGCATAAACAGCAGTTTATTTTATTGGATCAACTATATGGGAGACATAACCTCACAAACAGAAACCAAAATATAATTAGAGACCATTATTGATTTGGAACTTAAAGCCAAATATATTCAGCTTAAGACTATGGTTCTTTTCGCTTCAATTTCTGTCGAAAATCAGTTGAAGTTAACTCATGCGGGTGGCCGGTCCGAAACGTTTCTAGATGCGTGGAATGCGAACATTTCAAAATAGCTATTACAGTACTCTCCCATCTGAACATTTCCTGTGCATTTTTTCAAGAGTAGGTCCCATTTCCAATATTTAGCGGTAACTGTCATTAGATTAAGCTTATCGCACTTATTGTTTTCTTCGTATTGACTGACTAGTATAGATGACAGAGTGACGTCTTCTGAAAGTAAAAGATTCGATACCTGGTGGGGGTAGGAGAAAACTGTAGCTTGTGGCGTATGGAGACTTCTCTATGCAGTTGTCTTCGTCAAAGGACAATATTGCTCTCTAAGCGCAGACCATGCTCATAGCCACTCATTCACCGGCCTTATGATGACATGTCGTAACTCCGTTGACAATATCTACATTCATATCGTAACTGAATGAATTACTGTAACAGGTTAGTCAAGAGACCTAAGATGAGAAATACCAGAGATGAAATGAGCAGCTGTATAAAGGCCTTATATTAAGGTTTATGAGCTTTAAAACCAACAGAACACCGATACGAAGAAGAGGATTTGTGAGAGGAGCACATTCTCATAACACGAGAATCGTTTCCAACTAATCTGAGATTTATTCTTCGAGTCTCCACGTCATTAATCTTTTTATATTTGTCTAGATAACAAATATGATGAGCGCCATGAAAATGACTGTCATCATCATTGCCGTCATTATCTTCTTTATTGTTTTAGAAAATATGATTAGCATCAATATTATTACTGCCAAGATTGCTGGCCCCTGTTTATCTGTTTTGCATTTCTCAAGCACCCTTGACATCTCTCATTTGTCATTCCAGGATAGCGCGGGTGGCTGAGCTCAGAGCAGCTCTGTACGAAGGTTACGAACCAGCCAAGCCCGAGCCCGTCAAGGAAAAGCCCAAAGAGATGGACGTCGAAGCCAATAAAACAGATGAAGTCGAGGACGAGA
Organism: Macrobrachium rosenbergii; assembly: GCF_040412425.1. Classification (NCBI taxonomy): domain Eukaryota; kingdom Metazoa; phylum Arthropoda; class Malacostraca; order Decapoda; family Palaemonidae; genus Macrobrachium; species Macrobrachium rosenbergii. The sequence goes on along the minus strand of NC_089783.1, from coordinate 53,983,463 downwards.
TGTCGGCGAACTATCAGAGGAAGTAAGTTTTTCAGATAACAAATTTCCCTCAGCTTCGAATAAGTTTTTCTCATAACTGCGAAGGAAGTTTGGAATTTACTGAATCTCATTGCTGTATCAGCCTGACGGTCAAAGTGTTATGGGTGGAAGACGCCGGAGAATTGCAAGCTGACCCCGTGCCGGGATATTTCCGTCTCAAAAGTGGCGTTTTACTTTCCAGGGGTGGGGAGGGGGAGGCAAAAATGTCAGAGGCCAAAATAAGTGAGTTGAAGAGAGGTTCATCTTTAGAATGCTCGAATGATTTTATATTAATGGTCTGTGCATCGTTTTATGATTTGTTATGTTGCCAAACACTATCGGAGAGATATTCTGACAGCATTATCAAATAAGCATAAGCAAAGCCAAATTTGCCGAGTACCTTCCTTCGCGTCTGACTGGTTTTCATGCGGGGATTGACTTTTGAGAATCTTGTGTCGTGATTTTCTCTTTTTGTCTCCGGGGCTTTCCTACAGAGTATGGTACCGGGCTCTGCTGGAAAAAATCTTCCTGCTTTTGCCTTCGCTCCTTTTTTTTTTTACAATTTAATACCCAGCATTTTATCTACTTTTATCTACATGTGCGCCCGTCCTCATTTCCCGTAACTCCAAAAAAATTTTCCTTTTATTCTTTTATTGCTTTACTTCATCAGTGACTTCGGCAATGGATCCTGTGCATGTATTTGCCAGTGATTAGCATTTATTACTTAGCTTCCTCCACCTTCGCCGTTTCTGCAGTTTGCATTAATTATGAATTGCAACTTCATCCCCACTTCCGATCTCTGCAGTATTAAATGTGAACGGGAGGCATCAACTGAGACAAGACTCTGTTCCACCTTTTTTTTTTTTTCGTTTTCATGCTTCTCCAGTTTCTTCAAACCTCTTTGAAGATAATGGATTCTCTTCCTCTCATACCTTAAGAGTCTGTGTATGCAAATGACTTCAGACGACGACAGATCACGGAATTGAAAGCTTGAAATTTCATTCTTGAATGTTCGGTGTTTTGTTTCGACACGATTGCTTTCCTTCGTCTGATTTCGACATTATAATTGCCATGTCCGTTATTTTTATTCAGCTTTCGTTGTTTTCTACTTTTGTGTCTCTTTGTGACAGAGTTGTTTCATGGGTTATTTATTTAGTCAATGCCTTCGCTTTCTTTCCTGCCGGCACTGTTTTAGTTACTGATCCGTAAAAGTGAAAGACCTCAGCTCTCACAGAACGCTTCATAACATCTGCCAGAAAGGCACCTATCAAGTCACCTTCCTCTTCTCCACATTTGGTGCATCAGCTGCGAGGGATTTTACTATCCATTTCGGGGATCGCGGGTCATCGTTTTTCTCAAATATCTTTCAAACTGATTATTTGATCGAAATGGTACTTTGACACAGTGTACAAGACACCTCCCGCTAAGTTTTGGTAATATAGTGCAGTGTCAAATGGTGTTAGTTAAGGCGTTTACTCTTGACTTTTAAAGGCAAAGTCGCATGAGTCAGCAGGATTAATCTACGCAATCGAACGTCTGCTATCCCCCATAGACAGGAAAGGGGGAGGCGGAGATAAGGCCAGGAAAGTGGGTTGAGGGACGGATGAGGAGGGGAAGGGAGAGGGAGGGAGGGGATGAAGATAAAGGACGTTCGAATGCATAGTTTGGCGATGCTTAGCAACACCACTGAAGTCAAGGGTAAACGCCTTAACTAAAACCATTTGACGATGCACCATCTTGCCAAAACTTAGCGGGACGTGTCTTGAACACTGTGTCAAAGTACCATTTCGATCAAATAATTAGTTTGAAAGATATTTGAGAAAAACGATGACTCGCGGTCCCTGAAATGGACAGCAGTAGAGTAAAAAAATAAGCAAACCCAATTCCCACATCTAACCCAGACCCAAAAGGAACAAGAAATTTAAAAATACCAAAGGTTTTTTAATGTGAATAACTACGAAAAAAAGGTTGAAGCTATTGGCATAGCTTGTTAGAGTAGTCTTTTCAGATAAGCCGGTCTTATGCTAGCACAGACCCTTGCCAAAAAGCATGTGTGGTAAGTGTGGCAATGTGTCACCAGAGAATAAGAGGCCTAGTGTGGAACTCTGGTCTCGAACCAACCAATGGAGACAAAAAAATTGAAAAGATTAGAAATGTGGTGATACGGAGCAGTACGAATGCATGAGAAAAAATGAATCTTTTGATGAACATTCTGTGCAGAATACGATGTGCCTGCTGTCGTGGAAGCTTAATGCACAGAAGGTTTAATCCTTGATTCTGCAGTTACGGAATAAATGTGACCTGAGAAAATTCCTTCGTGTTGAAAAAATATATTTGCGTGTCGTCACGTCTATAAGCAAAAGAAGTTACATTTGCACAACTTTCTTTTGCAATTGCAAAGCCCTGTTGCAGTCATCGTATATCATTTCCAGTGTACAGATACGAATCAAAGGAAAATAAACAGATCTGAATTAAAGCCGAAAAATACCAAGATTGACTTCTTATGGAATATAAAAAAGGCACCCTTCAGTGGGCGAAAAGTGTACAAAAGTAATAAGAACTGAGGGTTAGGGTAAATGAACCATAATTGCGAACTGATTCGAGTTATAACCTGGAAGACACGTAACACAAAATCAACAATATGTGTAAAAATAAAAGAAAAAAAAGAGGAAAATAACGGTCAGAAGGAGGAGGGATGGGGCAATAACACTAGAAGCAGAAGATAAACAACGTTGGGCGGAACGTTTTTCTGACGTTATGAATGAGAGACGAAGGGGGTGATCTGACTGATATACCAGAAACTGACGCAGACCTGAATGTGCTTGTGAATGATTTCACAGTTTTAAGTTGAATCAATCACAAAGAAACTTAAGAGATGGCAAACGCCATTGTATGACGGAATAACTACAGAGATAAATTTCAGGCTGTTTTTCAAATTATGGAATGAGGCAACACAGCTTGATAGACTGCATCAAATATCTAGGGAGATAAGTCTCTAAAATAAATTAAAAAAAAAAAACAGAAGTAACAAAAACATAGTAAATGCAAAGATATGAAGTAACATTAGAGGGAAAAATGATTACTGAGGTTGAATATGTCATATATTTAGGAAAACAGTATTCAGTAAAGGTTCTGATGATGTTGGAATTTAGTGAAAGATCACAACAGGAAAATCTAATAACGAGGCTGCATAAGATTTGGAAGTCAAATATACTGAAAGTGATGCAAAAGTAAGATTATGCATAAGTCTAGTACATCTAAAAGTTTTTTCTGCCTGAGAATAAGGCCCAAAGAAGAATATAAGGAGTCAGCAGGATAGAGTTGTAAATGATCCCATTTCCAAAGTTCCATATATAGATGAGATACTGATGAATGGGGAATGGACATAGACTGGACGTGTCCCATGCACAACCTCCGGGACAATAGTACTTGACAGTGTCAGCTATCACGCACTGTTCTGGCGTCTGTGGGCACCAGAAGAGAAGGAGGGCCCTGAGCAACTTGCTTGAGAACTATGTGACGGAAGGCTGGAGATTCCTAAGGAAGTGTGGATGATAAAGTGCATGAAAGTCATGAGCACCGACGAAGATGATGATTATTAAAAAACTAATAAGAAGGCAATATAACAGACAAGGAAATCATAAGCCCTTTGCGTCACCCAGCGTTGGATATGATGATAATGATGATGATGAAAGACAAGTGAGAAAAAAAAGATACTAAAGAAAGCAAGTAAAGTACTAGTATAGAAAACAATGAACTGTGAGTGGAAAACAAAAGCCAATGAAAAATCATAGGTAAAATAAGAACGTAGACTTTAGGAATAAGCATTTAGAAATGTTTTACCACATTAATTCTTTTCTTGATCTGACGAAGTTCAGAGAGTAACGAATAAAATATAAAGGCAAGACATAACGTTTAGAATAAAGTGCGAGATAAGGGTGACTTTAATGATGGAACGGCAGTTAAGCACAATTCTCAGTTCTGTCAACATGGCGAGTCAAGAACTGACAACTGATCATTGCTAAAAAGCAAAGATTTCTCTCTCCCGTGCTGGTGAATGATGCTTGATGAAAAAGGAATCTAAAAATAGAATGGAATGGTTGTTGGGACACTGAAGTGATATTCTAAAATTCTCAAAACGATTAACTTCGAGGGTACTCTAAAAGAAAGTGAACTGGGGGCGTATGACATTTTTATCTTGGTTAACGAGGTCACTATGGTGACTCGTTACTTTTTTGTGAGTGAGGAATATTTTATTAAATTCTGTGTTGCAAAATTAATTATTTTGCACACATAATCAAACACACAGACACACACATATATATGTATATTATTATATATATATATATATATATATATATATATATATATATATATATATATATATATATATATATATATATATATATACACACTGTAATTCTCACCTTCTCTCATCCTACCACCATTCATTACACTTACTCTCAAATACCTATAAGAATTAATCGCTTTCAACTCTCAAAGCATGAACTTTAATCAGTTGACATCAGGGCCAAACATGCACCACCTGTCAATTACTGGAACTACTGGCTCATAGATCTTCCCAGAAAAAACAGGCTGACGAACTGAGAGCAAAATAAACGGAGAGAGGCTGGTTCCAGTTCTTGTAAATACAATAAAACGACACGGGACTCAGTGCTGGTACTCATTTCTGTAATTACAATTAAGGGACACAGGAACACAGTCAGTGTCAGGTATTCTGTAAAATACATGCTAAACTGACCTCTCAGTAGCTTTCTTATTGCAACGATCAGATGACTGATGACACTGGGAGAAAACTTTTATTCTTCCAAAGATAAAAAAAAAAAAAAGCTAAACTAATTATTGGCAAATGTGAATGTAAATTCAAGGTGTGTGTGATCATAATTATGAAGAACATTAAAATATGCTTGATTGTACGCCATACCGCCGTTATAGTAAACAAATAGGACCAGGCATAGGCTAGATAACATAGCATAAGCTATGAAACCTCCATTATAGACTGGTTTTAGCACTTTTCACTTAGACATTCAATAATCTAAAGTAAGGGAAATACATTCAACTGGCTTATTTACGTTTCTCGTTTTACAGGCTAAATGTGAATTTCTATTAGGTAGGCTAAGTGAATTTTTAGGTTAAGATGCGTAACTGAGGTAGCCTAATGAGCCTAAACATGCGTTAATCCCTTAACAATATTTCGCAGTTCCCAACGGCTCTTTAGACCTGCAGAATTAGTGTTGTAAAGAGATAAATATGCAACTTCTATAAAAGTCTATGGCATTATTTGCAAAGGCAATTAAAGAGAACCTAAATTTTTACCCGACTGGTTTTGATGCAGGCAAGATGCTGACTAAGCTGGGTGGTATGATTGCAAAAGTTAGTAACCAAGAAACAGCCAGAGTTTTTTTTTTTTTTTTTAGTGTATCAGGAGTGAATGAAAGGAGTGCCATTTTGGTGGAATTTATTCTAGAAATTACTTATATGCAGAAAATGCTGTGTATGACTACAGAAATGGCCGTTGTTTAATCAAAATGGACTGAGAATAAAGAATTTTTTTCATTTAAGTGAAAAATACGTTGTAAATGGAACATAAATACTACTAATATAAGTGAATTAAGTAGGAACAAGACGTAACATCAACCCAGTGTAAGGGTAAAGTAACAAGTAGGAGTCCTAAATCTGCTCTTTATTAAAGCCCAGTTACAGAAGAGAATACTTCGTGTGACTGAGAAGAGTTTCACGCAGAAGAGTATCGTTTCAGAAGTGGTTCCACAGCAAATATGACTGCTTAACATTTCAAGATTAGGAATAATCAAGTAAAGGCTTAGCAGAAAGAACGAAAATAAATAATAAAATGTTTCAGAGAACATAAGCAAGAATTACTGCAAGGGGACGAGAGAAATATTTTAAAGTTCATGACAAGCCTCCAAAACCGTTGAATGTGACCATTAATTATGAAATATACAGTATACTGAAGACCGGGAGTGTAAGTAGATTTGTTGTTTTATATAAGATAACCTTCGAAAACAAGGATAATATTTAGATGCTTTAGTGGTAAGAAGGAAAGAAACCAAGGCTACAGTGAAGTGGTAAGTGATTTTGACAAGACCTCAGCGTAAACAGGGGCCACTTTTGTTAGGGAAAAATATTATTACATCGTTTTATAAAATAGAAATTCGTGGAAGCGACTGTTTACAGCGCTTCACCCTTCACTGAGCAACCTGCAGCTAAAGGGAGAGATGAGTTGCCATTTTTTGAAGCCCTTGTTTGTTCAGGGAATCACCTCTATTGCTAACATAAAGTCACACACACATATAAATACATAAATGTAAATGTATTTGTATATAAATACATATAAATGTATGTGTATGTATATTACAATTAGAACAAAATTTAGGCCAAAGGCCAAGCGCTGGGACCCATGAGGTCATTTAGCCTTGCAAGGGAAATCGAGAGTAAAGGAAGTTTAAAGGTGTCACAGGAGGAAAACTTCGCCATTGCATTATGCAACAATTGTTACGAGAGGGTGGGCAGAAAGGTGGACGTAAGAGAATATGAACGGAGGTACAGTAAAAGGAATGAAAGGGATTGCAGCTAGGGGCCGAAGGGACGCTGAAAAGAACCTTCAGCAGTACCTACAGTGCACCGCGTGAGGTGCACCGGTGGCACTAACCTTTTACGGAGATATTTATTTATAGATGTTTAAAAAAACGGACTCGTATGATCCTGGAAATTACGGGACATATATAAATAATAAATAAATATATATATGTATATATATATATATATAAAATATATATATATATATATATAATATATATACATACATATATATATATATATATAATATATATATATATATATATATATATATATATGAACCTGAAATTATAGGACATATATAATAAATAAATAAAAATAAATAAATATATGTAAATATATATATATATATATATATATATATATATAATATAAATATATATATACATACATACATATATATATATTATGTGTATTTTATATATATTTATATATATATATATATATATATATATATATATATATATATATATATATATATATATATATATGTGCGTGTGAGTGTGTACGGGCAGGCATGCAAGCGTACGTTTGTTTGTGATGACTATCACGGACAATGCAAAATTACCCAGCCATTTAAAGAGCATATACCATACGGCCGCTATAAATATCTGTGTTCTCCTTTTTCACGCAACCCTGAAGTGGAGCTTTCGGAAACAGGAGATCGTGGTATCATGTGTAAGTAGCGCCTAAAGATGTCTGTTTTTTTCTCTTTCCTCTATTTACCTGTCTCTTAGAAATATTCAGTTTCTGTCTGCGCTTCGAGTCGATTTGCTATCAAGGTGTGTTAGAATTATAAACTGTTTCTTTTAGATTGTAGTTCAGAGCGACATATGTCTGCATTGCAAAGTTTGTGCTGAATGAAAAATGCCAACTCAGCGCTAGACTTGGGACATACAGAGGATACTAGTAGCTACCTTATTAGTAGTTGCTTTATTTTGTAACCAGGAAATGGTCAGGAAAGGGAATTCTCTCCTGAAATAGTTGAATTATCTTGTTTTTCTATCTGCCATTACGATAAATATTAAGAGGCATAAAGTATCAATGAAATTAACAGACCCCAGATTCCAAACTGCCTTAAATGCGTAATTCATTGCGCAATATTTCTAAATAAAAAAAAAATGTATCACGTAAAATAGAAAAATATAAGATTCCACAAGACTTTGTCGCTCTGACCGTGCAAGCGAGAGTTCTCATTATATAAGCACCTTTATTACCAGGGGGAAAATATGAGCAAGCGCTTCACAGGTGGATTCCGCATATTACCAAAGATTTTCCCAAGCCGCAAATTAATTAAGAAAATGGAGGGCAGCCATTTTCGTCTGAATTATGCTTTCCCAAGGACTGTGTGCGTTTAACCCTCATTTCTTTGTAATGCAACTTACTCTGGGGCTATAGAACCTAGTTATACTTCCATACTTTTAGCCCTTGTCATCTCTCTCTCTCTCTGAATACGTGCTCATACATAAAAGTATTTAGATCCTATAGAGATTTTCAAGATGTGCCGATATTCCCCAGAGGTGTTTATGAAATACGCACAAAGAAACATGCTAACATATTAGCCTAGACACGTAAGGGGCCTCAAAGTGTTCGTTCATCTGTGTGACTACAGCAAGTTTTTTTTTTATATATATATCTTGACCTTTCCTCGACGAAGAGGAATAAAATGTGTTGTCCCAACTTTACTTTTCAAACAGATGCAATACCTTGATTCTTCCCTTGCCAGTGAAAGCCCGAATCTCACTTTCCTTTCCCCTCACAGGCAACTAGCGGCCATGATGAAGAGGCAAGAGACTATCCAGAGTGTGGATTCCTTCGCCTCCCACGACGACGATTTCGCAGAGTACGGGGATGAAAGCATGGGTAGGTATCCCTGACGACTTTTGTCGGCGTCTGAGCTAATTTTGGTTCACTGGGTTACATTGCATAAGTTAAGCACAACGTTCACTCTTCAAGGAAAAGGGGGTTGTTTGCTAAATTAGTTTGAATCTCAGGTTTCATGATGAAAGTAACGGTTACATAGAAAGAAGAATGGGTCATATTCCTGTTAGCTTTGGTGTTGATGATGATCCTTTTTATTCAAGTTATGCATTGTGTTAAGTGAAATGATTTCTTTTTTTTTTAAATGTTCATTGGAATAATCTCAGTGCACCTCTCAAACAATCACGCATCTTTTGCATTATGATTTTCAGTTTCACAAATGTTCCCAGACACAAGTTTTGAATGATTTAGCTTAATTATTCTGAGTTTCCTTTAATGAAAATTGATATACGAAGCTAAATTACGCTCACACTAGGAGGAGTTCGTATGTATAGGTATTGTCAATTTTTTTCCTATTTTGAAAAAAAAAAAGACAGAGGATCTAATGCATAAAGAAAATCGTTGAGAATTTATCTCTCACGGTTTGAAGGAATAGATTAAGACAGCTTTTGTGCAGCTTCGATTTCATATGATTATACAATATATATATATATATATATATATATATATATATATATATATATATATATATATATATATATATATATATATGTATATATATATATATATATATATATATATATATATATATACATATATATATACGTATATATATATAAATATATATACGCAAATGCTACTCAAATGGTAAAACTTAAAACTAACATTACAACAGCTTCGCCCTTCACCTCACAATTCGAAATTACTAACGTTTCTGTTGAACTTTTTCTATAGTTGGCCAAACGGAGACCTTAGTATAGACGGTAGGAGTTTAACCACTTTCTTTCAGGTCAGTGGGAATCCTTTTCTGTGCCCAGTGGGAAATCCACCTCGCTGGATTCCCCCTGTGAGAAAGGCATTCCCAAGATCAAGTGGCCGTTTTGCATGTCACCCTTATTTCATAGAAAAGAAATAGGACTAAGTTTAGGTCTAAGTTTCCAAAAAAATGTGGTCTGATGTTGCACACTTTCACTTTGCAAATTACTCTAAGTCAATCGGGCAGGCTTCCATTCAGAAGTGATCGATGCATGTTTTTACTGTTTAAGGGGAAAATTGAAGGCTTCGTTTACACTGGGCAGAAGATTGACGACTCGCGTGACAGTTTTAAATCCTGTTCCGGTCATTTGCTTTCCAGATGTTCTCACTCTCGTGGCTATCCGGTGTAATAATTCACTTCCCTATCACGTTATCTAGTTTTTATGTGCATTTTTGCAAAGTAACTGAGATTCCTTGAGAGAATTTTCAAAAGATCTTGAGAGAAAGTCACATTTTCTAGAAAGATAACTGCATCGTTGTTGATAGTTCTTTGAAATTTGACAATGCCAGCCATCCGGTCCATCCCCCTCGGCCACTATCCATGTGAAGGGTGATACCCAGTGGGAAAGAGTGAAGAACGTCGTAAGCAAAGACCTGGACTCATAATGCAACAAACTTTCGCCTCATTCACACTTCTCGCTCTCCTCTCTCTTTGCTGCCGACACTTTGATGTTCACTGAATGGATGTGTGCAATCTTCTTCTTCTCTCTTTTTTTAGGATATAATTTAGAATAGGTCGTTCCCTGCCTCTGTAGCCAATGTAATGTCCCCTCGTCAGTTTATTTCATAAAACTACATACCCCCCTTTCCCACCTCTGTAAGTGTCGTAATGTAACTGGTTGTACAACACCCCCTTGGCACAACTCTTGTTGAGTGTCTTGATGTAACGGGTTGACACATCATCCCTTTGGCATAGAACTAGGTATCGAAATCCGTGTGGTTGACTCGACCTCCTTTTGACACAAGCACTGGTTGTCTTAATGTAAGTGATTTGTACGGTATACCTGTGACACAGCTTTAGGTGTCGTAGACTAAATTTGTGTCATTTGCCTCATCCCTCCTTAAATTCCCCGTCCTCATGAAAAAAAAAACTAATTAATTAAAACAACCTGGTTCTTAATCCGCCACTTATCTCCGTTGTAGAGAAACAGTCTTCATAGGTTTTTATTACTCTTAAAGTATTTCTAAGTGTATTTTCTTTGCAAAGTATTGTAATACTTAAAAGTAAGAAAAATAAATATACATATATATAGTGTATATACATATAGATATATTTATATACATATATGTATATATATAAATATATATATATATTTATTTATATATATAAACACATATATAGATATATACTATATATATAATTACACGTGTGCGTGGGTGTGTATGTAAGTATGTATGTATTTATGTAGACAAATCCAAGCAAGTTAATTTCTTCTTGAGCACCCCAACTAATGAAATGGATACAACCTCTCGCATAAGAATAAATTCTGTCATCAAATTTTCTAAATGACTTTCTTTCACAGCGATATCATGCCATCCTAATTGAAATGACAAAAAACGATTTTTAGAGATTTGATTTTAAAAACTGATAAAACAAACACGTTGCATAAAAAAAAAAACTTGAAAAGTGATGCCTAAAGTCTAAATCTGGCATAATTCAAGTGGTCTTGATGCCATAGTGTAGCGTCTATTGACAACAATCATCAGTTTCTTTATTATAGTTTTAAGCACAGAAATTCTGTCTCGACTATGTTAAATGTTCTTTCTTTTTGCCAATTATTCTTTTCTTCCCGTTGGCTCTATATCGAATGCCTGAGTTTAATTAAATAAACTACTATCGTAACTTGTTACAGATCCTGATAAATCACATACGATGAAGATAAAGAACGAAAAGAATTTTGGAGAAGCAAAATACTTCATTACTTAAAGGATATGCTACGGGTCAACATGTTCTTCAAAAATCAATTATTTTGTAAATCCCAGGTTAATATAATCTGTGTAAAAGTTACTGGCCCAATTGCAAGTGGCAAATTTTGTAAGATTAGAGAGAGAGAGAGAGAGAGAGAGAGAGAGAGAGAGAGAGAGAGAGAGAGAGAGAGAGAGAGAGAGAGTTTTTCCTCTGGATGTCTTTAGATTCTTTCACATCTCAAAGCTTTAGGAAATATTTTAGGCATTCGCCCACTCATGCAAAAAAAAAAAAAAAACTGCCATTTCAAATCAGCACACAGTTTCACACAACACATATGTCGTATTAATCTTTGATTAAATTCTTTGCACGGTGCTTGTTGGGGGTAACGATGCTATCAAAAAAAGGCTAAACTTAACACATAGAGTGTTTTGGACAACTGCATACGAATTAGTGAAAATGAGTCAACATCTAGAGAAACTGAGGTTGCTTATACGCAGTGCATCTGAACCGGAAAGTGTAGAAAAGGAACTGCATGTTTTAGTATGCGGAAAACTGACGTGTGTTGGCGTCTGGCTACCATGCTGAGATTATTTTCCATTTCTTTACTTTAGTTTCTTTGACTTATTCCTTTGTTTTTCTCATTAACGGCAGCTTTGAAATCGTTTTTGGGACAGTACGTCATGTAACGGTTTGTATTCTACACGGAAAGCAGGCGTTCTGTAGGAATAGTCTGGTAGTTTGTCTTCCACTGAAGAATGAGAACGAGGAACTGCTTACTGCTTACACTTGCGTAGAGAAACTGCTTAATTGCTTACGTATTTTTATTGCAGCGCTAATGACATCTTGCACCAAAGAGCCATGGTAATGCCCCGTAACAATAGTTAACAAAGCTTTTGCAGCATATTGTCTGAGCCATAAGGCTTTCCATATGTATTCAGTTCACTGTATCAGTGTTGAATATTTTTCCCCCTAACAAACATGAATTTTGTAAAATGCCAGTGACTCTGCTTCACTATACATTGTTTAAATAGTAAATATGTGTGGCCTCGGCCTAATTACTGCTTAGAATTTTGTAAAAGCATTGATGTGCTTCGACTACCGATAAAACTTCCCCCTTTACAGCATCTATGGTTGGAAGCATTCCAGAAATGGGAAGCACTTTGTATCTGGAAATCATACTGGAATTTCTCATCTGTCATGCACCTCCATCAGAGACCTTTTCAAAAGCGTAAAAAAATGGCTAATTTTCGTTAAGATTCAGAGATAAGAGGAAACGGATTAAATAAGTTTAAACAGACCTTTAGGGTCTTTTCTTTTTAACTACAGTACTAGATATTTTCTTGCTTTATATTTGTACTTTATTTCTTCCTATCTGCTACAAGTAACACTCATTTCAATCGCCAAGAATTCCTTACTTTTCAAATATTTCATGAAAGAAAAAACATTTTCAGGGTATCCTACATATTGTCATTAAATTTACAATTATTATATTAAAAACATTTACTTTGAATCTAGCATGAATTTAATGCAGTGATACCATGCTTTAAGGAAACCGTGTAATAGTCTAGTCATTTAAAGTCATTATTGAGAGACGATAGCCTCTCATTATAGGAATGGTTGTTTTTCTTTTTGCAGAACGATACGAATTCCTGTAAAATACCAGGACATAACGCATTTTGTTTTACTTTGAATAACGACATTCCCAACCCTTTATCATTATTTAAAAAACACCGAGGTTAAAGGTTAGCAATTTGGATTTGGAAAATAGCGAAATAAACGTTTTGCTTAAACGGTATGATAGGATAAGGCTAAATAAGAAAAGCATAAAGAATCCTCAACGACTTTAAAAATCAGTCAACATCTGAATTTCCCCCGTTAAAGATGAATTATTTGGCGGATTTAATTTAGTAAAATCTTTGATGACAAATAAACCTAACGTTCCAACAAATTTTAGATGTGTTGGTCTCATGGGGATAATGCTTTATTATCATCACACCTTATGATAAGAAACCGGGTTTTTTTGTATCCTGTTGAAATTACAATATAGAAATTACAATACAGATGTCTTTACTCAAAGAATATTTAGATGAGCACCTGTTGTCATTCACTGCACCTTTTCCTGTGTCGAGACTCCCTCATTTTAACAGGAACATAAATGTCTCATGGGAAAGTTTAATGGCTACCTCTAGACTTTTTTTCGGTTTAACCATGAAAATTTCATACCGCTTCCTATTTGCATATTATGATCTGTATTGCATAAAAGTGATACATTTGTACTGAAAATATAAAAAGTACCGTCAAGGGGCACTTTGCTTTAAACTTTCCCTCTCTGAATCTCATCGCAATTCAAAATAGTTCTGCAAACGGCGCATAGAAGGTAAATTCTTACCGGTTCCTTTGTTGACTCTCTATAAGTAGGACTCTTTGATTTCCTCCTGTGTAAACTATATACATGGTTGAAACTACTAAACGTGTCGTGTGCCAGATCCTCCCATGCATAGACAACTGTTTACCACACACACACTGGTTAGCAAAAGGAAACGCATTAGGCCATTTTGCCTTCAAAGATCCGTCTTGGTAAATATTGCATCGACAGCCTTTGAATCTTACAGCTATTGACCTGCTCAGTTCGGTCTCGCTGGTCACGAATCCCCGGTACCAAAGGCCTCCTCCAGCGCCACGCACCTGAACACCTCAGCCAGGTAACCCCTAAACAAAAAGGACTCCTCAGGATATAGTGTCCCCCCAAGAGAACCTCTCCTCATTCCCTCATCCCAATGGAAGGGTGCTGCCAGTACAGTTTTTTTTTTTTTCTACATAATGCCTTGGCTTGTATCTCTTTCACTGTTTGTACATAGTTTGTCGCAAGAGTGCTCTTTTTCAACTCTTTAATACGTTTATGTAACAGATATTTACACTATTAAAAAGATCTATAACGGGAATCCACTGAATTACTTCAAAATTTTGCCTCTTATCCGTCACTGCGTTTTAAATTTGTCAAGAAATAGCTAAAACTTTGACTCGCAAATTTAGAGGATTGTAAGAGAATCGACACATGACCCCAGTTCAGTCTAATGAAATACCAAGTTGGCGACTTTGTGGCCACATGAGTAGATGTAAAGTAGTTGACTGCTCCGTGATCTCTCAGTTGTCTCGAACACGACAAGCAGTTATTGTCTGCTACCTTCCCTCTCTCCGTTTCTTTCTGGCTCATTAGAATGACGTCTAGGCAGTTATCAATGAAAGTTTTTCAGTGTGGCTGTTGACTACCTGTCTTTTGTTCTTCAACCCTCTATTCTAAGACTCTTTCTATTTACCCGACGAGTTTCATTCTCTCTCTGTCTCCTGTATTGGTCATGGGTTATTCCCTAAGCCCTTCAGGTGCGGTTGGCGAGGAGGAGGACCTGTTAACAAACATCAGGCCTTTCAAGGAAGTCAAGTTTCGGAATATGTAAGATGGTCTCACTCGTGTGACTCGCCAGTGTCAAGAATTCAGAGCACCTCGTCTTTACATAAGTCATACATGCCCCTTACACACTGCATAAACAAGGTCCCTCAGAGCTTATCCTCAGTTTTACAGGCAGAAGCACAGATTTAATCCGAGCAGGAAGTGACAAGCTTTTATAATGCCAAGGGATCTTAAAGTACTGGTGGCACCTTGCGCGCCCATTGCCTCATGTGTAACGTGTCTCAGTAACTGCGAACTCCCCATTTTACTAATAACAGTCCATAACAATCAAGTAGATGATGAAGTGAAATTCTTTTGTGTTTGCTTTCTGTAGTTTTCTTTGAACAATACTAATTGGGAACTGCAAGCGTCAAGCAGTGTCTACATGATTCTGACAGAGTTACTGGTTGATGGTAGACTCAGTGAGTTTGAGACAGTTTGAACCTTGAGGTTAGCTGGTTTTTTTTCCATCCTTTACATCTTTCAGTTACCTTGAAGTTTTCCAAGAAATTTGAATTTTATTGTTGAACTCAGTGATGACCTAATATCTTCATCTGGTTAAGCACTTTTGTAGTAGAAATTCAGATATCTGGTTAAGAAGACGTGCTCCTGATGAGAACTGCAGGCAATAATTTGTCGCCCCTTGAATACACCGTACATAGCCTTTGGTGCTAAATTGTTTTACTCACATCATAATAATTAGTTTCTATTTCTTGTCATGAAGAGCTAAAATTCATTAAATTTTAATACATTTGTAATCATTCTATGATCACTGTGGAAATCATTCCTTTCCCGTCAGCAATCAAATTGATGTAAATAGTGTTAGCCAAAGATTCTTAATCTTAAAGTTTCGCCGGGTCGGTTGGAACATTGATACAATTGGCGCCATAACAATAAAAGGACTGCTTTTAACAATGTGTTCTGTTTGCGTGAAGTGCTCCCCATAACCAATTTAGAACTTATATAGTGGTTTGGTTTGGTATGGTTTATGCAAGTTCGATTTGAATATCTGACACTAGAACCGTTACGCTTTTCAGTTCCGTGATGAGAATAAATTCAATTGCAGTTGCAGCCTATATACGATAGTTTGATGGATTGCAAAATGGAGATAACAACTACAAACTGAATCACTGCTTTAGCTAAGGTCTGAAGCGTTATCTAGTCACAGAGAAAAACATATTCTTCGTAAAATGCGCTTGAGTATTCACTTGATTTAAGCTATGCATAAGTACCTCAGGCTCATAATTACTTTAAATAATCCACTTCACGAAAACTTGGTTGCGCATCAATATCTTGCCAGAACTGGCACAGCAAATTAAGCTCGTTTAGCAATGATTCTAGCGTTCAAATATTTTGCAATATGAAAAATTTCTTGATAGGTCTATAAAGGTAACAATCTAATTGATGTATGATTCTAGCGTTCAAATATTTTGCAATATGAAAAATTTCTTGATAGATCTATAACGGTAACAATCTAATTGATGTATGATTCTAGCGTTCAAATATTTTGCAATATGAAAAATTTCTTGATAGATCTATAACGGTAACAATCTAATTGATATATAATAGGCCTTCTGCAAACAAAACGTACCGCGGGTAACAGATATCAGTTTCTCATTCTAATTAACTAGTTTTACGAATAACACGCCATCATTCACAATTACAGTGGAAAATGGTTTGATTTACATTCAATATTTGCGACAATTTACCTCCACGGACTTGAATGAATACCTCCGGTGATGCGGGGAGGCAGACACCCCTCCACACTGAACTTCTACACCACTAAATAAGTTTTTCAGAGCGCGTCCATTTCATCATTAGACATCTTCGAAGGTTTATTCATCAAGGTACTATGCCTCAGACTGTCTGTTATTCATAAATTATGTCACTGTGGTTCCTTTGCGCATGGATTTATATGAATTTGTGCCAAATCATGAATAAATGTTAATCACTAATTAAATATTTGCGTTCCACATCTGTCTGCATTTTGAAGTACATAACTGTAAGTTACGAGTTTCTTTCTATTTCAGTCTTAAAAGCTTTCAAATGTTTGAATACCCTACATATGAACGGTTCCCTAAAAAAAAAAAAATGGTTACGAGGAGTTCAAAAAGCATGGGAAAATATCTGGAATTATATGATATTTAGGTTTTTGTATTCAAGGAAATTACCACCATAAGGATATGTATGTGGATAATGTGCTCTCTTTTGACCTTTTGATTTTTTTTTTTTTTTTTTTTACTGTAGTTGATTTTCACATTCCCTAACTATCTCATTGTAAATCTTAAGGATTACGATAGTGTAACTGTACCGAAAGTTCTGTAGTGACTGTGAACTTTCTCTATTCATATTTTACTTGGAAAAATAAATCATAAGAATTACAGTAGTGTAACTGTACCGAAAGTTCTGTAGTGACTGTGAACTTTCTCTATTCACATTTTACTTGAAAAAAAATTAGGTTAATAAGCTGTAGATATTACCCAAGTAGAAGAGAATAGTTATAATAAGTAGTAGCATGATATTACTAATATAATTTGACATAACTATACGAAGCTTTTTCAGTTGTGCATGTGTGATCATGAAATGCAGTAATAACACAATCAATTATCAGTCAAAAATGTGGGGAAATCCCAGAAATCGAACCTGGCGACGTTTTCTTCGCTAATCTCGTGATCTTTCTCCGCAGGCCGCTTTACTGACGATGGATCCCTGATTCACCAGAAGGTCTGAGAAGAAGAAGAAGAAGACTGGATCTAGCCCTCCACCAAAGGGGGGGGGAACTTAATGATCATTCAAAGGTCCGAGGACTACCTCTTCGAAGGATCTTTCGCTCAGTCTTTTTTTTTTTTTTTTAATATTTTAGAGAAAAGAGCGGAAGTGATCAGGGACCTGCTAACTCCCACTACCTCCTCCCAGCTCCTCCTCCTCCTCCTCCCCACACCCTCATACTCCAAACCCATTCGACACGCTTAATGATGATACTGAGACGTCGCTAGAGCATTCATCACTTCTGTCATCATCGAAGTCATCCAGAGAGAATGAGAGCCCTCATATAGAGCCAAGCAGCAAATGCCTTTTTCACCTTCACGGCTCCCTCTCGCCTCACCCGCCATTGAACCCTCGCCAACACTTGGAAGTCTCCTAGCAGGACGCCACTTGCCATCGTCTCATCATCATCTGAGTTCTTCTCTGCGAGAAGGCATTTGCTGTTGGTCCACCTTCCCACGTTCCATGGACGAAGTGCGCATGTTTGCCGAAGGAATTTCGAGACGACAAATGTCGCCTGCATTTTCCGAAAGACGCAAACTCTCTGACAAATGCAGCTCAAAATGCTGACTTCCGATAAGCAAAGTCATTGTTTTGGTATCGGTCGTTCCACTGACTGAGTCTGGTTCTTTACACGTAACTGAATAAACTCAGCGAATTGGGAAGTACCCACTACACACACACACATATACACACACACGAATTTAGTAGACTTTAAATATCATGGAAATCATGGCAGATCTTATAACAACTCGTACTAATGTACAATAACTCACGATTATTATCAAACTGAATGCCAAGGTGGAATGTGCTAAAATATTCTTGCATGTGTATCGCAAACGAAAAGACATCCTTATCCGTTGAAGCTTCCGAGAGAAAGCGAGACAAACGATGCGCGGAAATTCGAGTGTTTCGCCAAAATGAAATGAAATGGACAGAGCAGAGTGAACTGGCACCGGCGCCCTTAGTTTTACTGCAATGAACTTCAAGAAACACTACAAGATTGTCCGGGTTAACTAACATCAGCCTGTTCGGCCAGCGTTTGTGCTTCATCTCGAAGAACCCGGAGTTCCTGATATTTCGCCAAGAGAAAGGACCCGCTCTTGTGCCCCATAGAGGAGCCGGAAATGCCGCTGGGGAAACTGACCGGTCGTGCGTTGGAAAAAGATCGAAGAAGACGAATACTTGTAAGATTTTTGTTTCTATCAGGACTGATGCGAGGAAAATGTTTCGTATAGCTACTGCAGTGGTCGATGTGAACTGATATTTAACGAGATGAACGATTTACTCAGTGGAGCTCTGGAAAGAGATTTTCGGAATCGTAATTCATGTCTGAATGAACTTGAGAGTATGATTGCATTATAGGACTCATCTGCTTTCTGTCATGTTAATCTAAGGACTATAGTATTTGATCCTAACTGCCAACCTAATTTTGATAATATTAATCAAATTTGTGATTATCTGTATCAACACACATTGTGGTAAATGTAGGTGTTGTATCAAAGGATGTTCTTCTGTCAGAGTTTCTTGATTCTCTCAAAACATGGAAATGATCTAAATAATCATACAAAATAAAAAAAAAAAGTATTTTTCAACAAGACCGAAGAGGAGACAGTGAGTGTCCCTGAGGGATGCCCATGCGTTGTATTCTTTGGCATAAGAGTTGCTGAACTCAGGCTCTTCTTCAAATCGAGTTATTTATCCATTTCAGAGGCTGTTAAAAAATAACAATTCACTGATGTCAAATTCCTGGATAAATCACAATGCCAAAATGGGGCTCAAGTCTTCCCTTCGCTAAGAAGTATGAACGTGACGTCATCATGCACTGAATTCTATTGACGTCTTGTGTGTCATTTTTTTTTTTTTTTTATCAACATTTCTTTGTTTTGTTTGTCATTTCACCGTGATATTTATGTCAGCAGCCACCTTGTTACATCAGTGTTGCCATTTTCCGTTTCTTCGTCAAAAGTTGATAACTGATCAAGAGTTTCTAGACGCAGTTCTAAACATTCAAATGTCACTGGACAGAGTTCCTCTTTGGGGCTTTGTCTTTTACCATTCCCCATCTATGTGTGATCGAAGGAAGACACTATATATATATATATATATATATATATATATATATATATATATATATATATATATATATATATATATATATATATATATATATATATATATATATATATATATATATAAATGTAAAAGAAATATAGTGTCTGGTTCTCTAAATCATTCAGGTGAACTTTTGTTTTTCGTTGCTAGAATTTCAGTATTTACAAATATTCCGAGGAGAGCATATAGAGCTATGCGTGTATATATACTGCATAGTTATAGGGATACATAGGTATACCGAAAAATGTACTGTATATGTACACGGTATGCATCTATATGTAAGCGTGCGTGTGTATATCTCTATATACACTCGTACAGTGTGTATGTACGTTCATGTACTATATGTACAGTTAGTAGTGTCCGTATAAGCCTTCTGTAGTACTTGGTGCCTTGTCGTGCAACACTTCGAATTTTACAGCAGTGCTGGTGTGAAGAACAAAACAAATGGGTGCTTGAGGTGACGACGGCGTTTGTGATAGAAAACAAAAGTTAATCTGACCAGCATTATTGAACGTCTTTTGTTCTTCGTTTTACTCTCTTTTCTAGCCTGAAGAGTAGAGATGACTCCAATCAGCCGTGTAACGAATCGTAGCAGGTAGAAGAATGTTTGCGCGAAAGTGAGGGGATTGATCTATGTCTCGGGCGCTTTGGTTTTTCATCTCTCCATCATCTATTTATTCGGTTCTACTCTTTTGGTTTGATGATTGTCACCTCCGCGTACACTGACCATGTTATATGTTTGTTGTGAAAGACGTCATCGTACAATTACGCAAAATCAGAATCGTGTAGCGAAAAATGATTGGTGTCCGCCAAATCAGTCAACATGGCTTCCGTTTCCTTCTGTGACTCATTTCGTCTTAGTGTTCGGTGGTTATAAGTCTTCCTATTCATCTACTTTTTAATAAAACAGGTTGAAGCGATTCACCAATGAACTCTCAGCGTCAACAGTGATACTACTTTACTAGTAATGAACGTTTGCTTCCCGTGCACGTGTTGTCACTTGCCGGGAAAGATGAAATTCGAACGAATGCTGCGGGACTTTCTCATAGTTAGGAACAAATTATGTATAGCTGTACAATATATATTTCTGGCATGTTCAGTCATCCAGCTTTCATTGCCAAAAAACTATTTTTGGCTCCATTGCATGTCTCATCATATAAACAAGTCCAGCAAGTGAAAGAATCATTAGTGAATACAATGCAGTACTTTAGAATTGTAATATATATTTTCTCTGATTCTAAGTGAAGCGATTAAAAAAAAAAAAAGTGTCCAGATGGTATTTTAATGTTGTATGTTTACATACCCTGACAAATCTCTTGTTCTATTGGGAATTCTCTGTAAAATATTGTACTCAAACTTATGGAATTCTGTCTCTGTCTTTCTCCCAGCCATCCTCTTATTCTCTCTCTCCCTCTCCCGTTCCTCCTCTCTCTCCGTAACCTTGTGCTATTTTATGTATTTTTGATCTAATTTTATGATGATACTTTTGGAGAATAAAAATGAGTATCATACAGTGTACTTTATTTCTACAAGGTTGTTTATTATCTAGTTGTTGGTTAATTTTTAGTCAGTCATGAATGCTGGTTACGTGTGGTGTTCCGAGGACGATTCCTCACAACTGTTATGCAATCTTGTTGCAGAAGCCTTGACTGAGAAACATATTTTCCCGTTGCAGGTGAAAGGAAATGATGTGGTCTATGTCTGATTAAATCGTGTGCCTGATCTTAACATTTTTAAGTTACGTGTGAAAGACCTATATATTTCCGCATTCATGCAACTATTCGTGTATATATATATATATATATATATATATATATATATATATATATATATATATATATGTATATATATATATATATATATATATATATAAAATATACACATGTATATGTATATATATATGTATGTATATATATATATATATATATATATATATATATATATATAATATATATATATATATATATATATATATATATATATATATATAAACTGTTTATGTATGTATCAGAATGTGTGCTATTTGGATTATATAACTATAACACTTGCGTTGTCTTCATTTATACGATGCTTGCCAAAAAAAAAAACAAATTTTTAACAATCTTTCTTAATTTACCATATTTCTCCTCTACTACTAAACCAACCAAAGGCATTCACAGGAATAACGAAAACGGCATCCCTATCTTCTTCTATTTCCTCTGTTTCTACATCTACTTCTACTTCTTTCTTGTAATATCAAATAAAGTGTTATGTTACACTCCGTCTTTCTTGTTCACTTCCTTTTGACTGACAGGCTGAGTGAGAGGTCGAAAGTTCTCTGGTGTCACTTCATCAAAGGTCACTGAGATTCCTAATCCGTATCCCATTATTCGATATATTTGTGCATACGTGTTTGTAAATGATCGCATTTATTTGCCAATACTTTGTTTTACTGTTACATGGTTTGCCTATATCAGAGAGGAAATTCAGATATCATTCATTATTTTTTAGATTTAATCAGTTTTTAGATTTAATACGATTAAGTATTAAAAGGGCTCAATTATTTTTGAATGGGTAAATGTTCTTGTATGTCTTTCAATTTTAAGGTCTGGATGAATTAAACTTGTTACTTTCCTCACTAGTTCAAAGATTACCATTACAAGCCCTAAAAGCCAGTTAACTGTCTAGCTTTTTGCTGATGGGAATGATCAAAAGTGGCCCAATTTCATTCGAAGACCGACGTATAAAGATATCATATGGAGAATCGTTCTTATCTTTTATAAATTTACGAGCAGATGCTAAACGAACAAAGTGGCTGAGCTGCACGGAATGTACACAAAAAGTCGATACAAAAATATTTATATATATATATATATATATATATATATATATATATATATATATATATATATATATATATATATATATATATATATATATATATATATATATATATAATGATTGGAAACGTTTGAAACGTTTTCCAATTCCATAGGGAAATATTTCTCTAAAAAACACGAGGACATATGGCAACTAGAAAGCGTTCTGGGCGGACACAGATTAAAGAGATCCATGAATCTAAAGTTTTTTTGTATTGCTTAGAATATATACCTCTCAAGTTAGAACATAGCCATCTTATTTGCCAAAGATATAGCGTATGAACCGAAGCAGCATGATGACACTGTCCCAATGGACACATATCTTGAGAGCTGAACAGGCATTTCCAGCAACAAAGCGAATGCATTAACTTTGAGGACGTGTCTGGCAATATACACTTGAAAGTGCCTGAACCTTTAAGGGCTGAGTATTGAGAATATTTATAGGCTATGTACAGTGGCTTCCGTTTTCAGGTGGTCACAAAAATCAGGACTAAAGCCACGCCTGTTGTGTTAACTCACTCCCTTCAGTTCGACAGAGAAGATACAATTTGTCGAGTAACAATCTTTCCAGTTCAGAACTTCACTGTGAATAACGAAAAAAAAAAAAAAAATACAAGCCTCTAAAACTTTAAGAGTACTGCCATCTAATAACTAACCGAATGAGTCATGCTCACCTCAGAAACTGGTGCCTCGACTAGACATTTTTAAAAATAAGATACAGTGGAGCTTACAATGAAAGTTAATGATGCAGCTTGTCCCCAAAGCGATGAAATGCCAAGAGTACTGACTGAAGCCTAATTGCTTAGCAGTACTTGGACTATCTTCATTTGTACTAAAACAATGTACAAATTTTATTTCACTCAAACTTTTCAGCTACCCACAAGAGCGTAAATATTCTGCGCAATAGGCAATCTGTCTACGAAAGCCCAGTTCTGAATATTTTGGCAGCACCGAGAGAGAGAAGGAGAGGTTCCCGATCAGGGTCTCAATACAGTGAAAATCTCTGCCTCAGTGTTAAATTGTCGTCTGCCGAAATCTCTCGTGAAGAGAGAGAGAGAGAGAGAGAGAGAGGAGTTCCCGATCAGGGTCTCAATACAGTGAAAATCTCTGCCTCGGTGTTAAATTGTCGTCCGCCGAAATCTCTCGTGAAGAGAGAGAGAGAGAGAGAGAGAGAGAGAGAGAGAGAGAGAGAGAGAGAGAGAGAGAGAGACCATACGGATTAGTCATGCCTAAAATTCGTTTTCTATGCAAATACACAGAGAAAATGAGCTATGAACTGTTCAACGATACGTTTAACTATGATAATAATCTAATACTCCCTTCTAATCGTCACACATTTCCTTGTTGCTTGCTCATCTCACGTGTAATTGCAAGAATGGACAACGATCTAATGCAGCATATTTTCCTTGCCTTTAGTGCTATACGAATTCTCTTATAATGAAAAAGCTAATAATATTTTCAGGAACCAGTGTAACATTTTATATATATATATATATATATATATATATATATATATATATATATATATATATATATATATATATATATATATATATATATATATATATATATATATTTATTTATTTATTTATTTATTTATATAAACGTGCCTAAAAATTATTTTTTTACTTTTTAGTGCATTTTAATAAAAGCATGTCTATAAAAAAATTTTAATTTCTTTTGTCATAGTTTTGCATGTTTCCCAAAACTTCTGTGTATGTGTGTGTGTGTGAGAGAGAGAGAGAGAGAGAGAGAGAGAGAGAGAGAGAGAGAGAGAGAGAGAGAAAGTATCTGTACATATAAATTCCATGCATTGATGACGCGTGCTGAGCCAAGTAGGGTATAAATGCTATAATAAATCAGTGCACCAGTATTTTGCAGAATCAAGCGGTGTGTTCTATTCAAAACCAATGCACGTTTGACTGCGCAGTACAGGGTTAACAAATGTTTGTTGGCACCAAGCTAAATGAATGATATTGATCATTTTGTAATAGTCGTTGTTAAACTATTAAATGAAAGCTTGCGTCACTAGTTTTAAAAAATACTTTTTTTCAGTTTTACGTAACTATTCAAGATGAATTATTATGTCTCGAAGAAAGCGTTGTAGGGATTGGTCAAATTTATCTCAAGACAAGGGGAGTATTCAGCAGAGTACTGACTCGAGGGACAAGAGGACCACCTGGAAAGGCTAATGAGACAACACGCAGCATACGACGGAACAAAGGGAACTCACGACCCAGTGATTCAAGAAATATCTATCTATGAAAATCCGCCATATCGGCGGAGAAGCTCCAGCGACCACTCCTGACTGATTTGCATGCCTAATGTTTCACTGACGCTGGTATTTACATGACGCTACCTTTAGACATACCACAGTAACTGCCATAAACGTACAGTGTTAAATCCAGATATCTAAAATTCTTCGAATGATACCAAAGGTCTAAAAATCTCATCAATTATGTACGGACGAGTAAACGTTGCGGGAAAGATAAATATATGAGTTACACACCAAAAAAAAAACTTACCTCTGTAGTGCAATGGCAGCTATGCACGATTCAGGTGTAGTCTACTATTCCATATGAGGGAGTATAAAATTCTTGAAGCAACGCTTTCGTCTTTTGCAAGGTGCACGACAGGATAATTCAGATTCAAAGCTCCGCCTAAGCACTTGATCTGGAAGATAAAGGAAAGAGAAGAATGTGAGTTATTAAAACTTACTTAGGCTTACCGCAACATCTAACATATTCTGCACTGTGCATATAACACGTAATATTACTTGAATAAGCATGAGAGAGAGAGAGAGAGAGAGAGAGAGAGAGAGAGAGAGAGAGAGAGAGAGAGAGAGAGAGAGAGAGTTATATAAAAGATGACAAATTTCCACCCTTCAAATAATGGGGACGTGACTTACAATATGTGATTAAAATTCACCCAATTAGTATTTGTGCCTAAAGGCAATACAAGAGAGGAAACAAAATGCCGTGACAAAATATCACTATTTATTGTTTAAAATCGAGCCATACAATTTCCTTGATATATGCTGCAAACTCAAAATAAGACGCTACGAAAACTATAGACTTAGAACAAAATAAACTATATTTGTTGGGGAAACAGGGAATGTATAGAAACTATTATTTATACCAAAACAGCAGATTATCGCTTATGAAGTAGGCCTATATAGTCATAAAAAAAAATTGCTCCATGTGTTTTATCGAATGTATGACACTAATTTATAAGTGTGCAGAGAATTCGAATACATCAAGCCTTTTGGTAATGGAGCAAATCTCTTCCTTACCCCCAAATTCACTTTCTCTCTCTCCCTCTCTCTCAAATGGTACATAAAATAACCCAGAGATTCGCACATGTCTGTGTATAGGTTCATACTCAGCATACCCTGGTAGACCTATATATTTTGTGTAAGTTACTACTGCAAAATTTTCCCCAATACTTCACAATAAATATTGAACGCATTTACCCAGTTAGACCTATACACACCCTTCTATGATTAATAAATTCATCAAGGAGCAGACTACGATCTTACTTTCCGGCATCTTTTTGCATCTTCACCAAAAGTTCAAAAGTTAAAAAAAAAAAAAAAAAAAAGAGTAACTTGCCGCGAAACCGCAGCATGCCGGAAGAAAAAAATGGCAAAGGCTGTCAAATGGCTTCCTCCAGCTAACAGCACAATAAGTTAAATCAGCTTTGCTTCTGTACATGACGAGTCTTATCTAGTCCCACTCCATCGACAGCGCTCTGTGAGACAAGCCAACTCATTTGTCATATACGGATGTAAGCAGACTTCCGATAGCCATTTAGTACACCATATTAACTGTCTAATTCTTTCTATTGTAACACTTAGAAAATAAGAGTGTAATTGTTTTCAGTCCTCCTTAAATCAAGTGTGTGTCTATTGTATATTTGACGGCTCTAAAACTAACATTCGAAGTACATTTTGACTCGGATGATTTGAAACCATCTGTAGCTAGTCTCATGTTGACGCCATACAGAAAATTTCTTAAATGCACTGACATTCAGTCTTAACAAGTTTGAAGTCAAAACATATTTTAAACATTATTCTAGCTCTGATAGGCAGAAAATCAACTCAGCCAATACAAAGGTAATCCTAACCGGAGGTGGGACACACTTTATTAACATTCCGTGGGTCTTAGCCTGGTGGGCGCGCCCCCACAGAGAGGCGTCAGCAATTTCCAGGGCAGGCGCGAGCCCTATGGAAAAATTAAAAATTCTCTAATTATATTCGTTATTCTCTAAACAAGAGTGAGGAACTAATATTAAGAAGTTTATGAAAAAATACAAACGTATCGCCTTATAACGTTAGTTTCCTATAGTCTACTACTCCAGTTAGACTCATTGGGCTTACCATGTTTTACAATTATTTACCTCCCTGTCTATCCCTCGAAACCCCTTCTTTCTCTTTTTTTTATTTCCACTTAAATCTGGGTGGGAATTTTACTTATAGATGTAAGGGGGCGTGGTAATAAAAAGGTTAAAAGCCTCTATCTTAGGCAGTTTACGACAAAGTAAGGGCAATCTATCAATTACAGACGCAATTAACCACAAGTTTCTTAACAAAACACTCCTCAAGATCATTATTAACAAAGACAACGTTTCTAAGAATTATCCACTTGAACACCGAAAGATTAACTGCAGCCCATTAGCACAACTAAGTCACGGAATTATCAGATCAATATTTGTGAACCAGATTACTATTGATATTCGCCGCAGTGACACCCAGGTTTCATAGCTCATCTTCCTTCCCCACCACCAGATTTAGTTTCACTGTCGTTTAGTTTTATTTGCTTAACAACCATCCATTTCTTAACACTAGTAAAGCGTCATTAAGTTTCTATTGTGTCCTCGATGTCGTTCATGGAGAAATAAAACTGGATATCATCCGAAAAACTTCACCCATTCTCTGCACTATTTTTCGAATTACGAGCTAAGGATACCATCGGGAATTAGGTTAGGTTACGTTAGGTTGGTTATGTTAGGTTAATCCTGTCATAAATATGTGTAAAGGAGACACACTGAGCTTATTTAAGAAAAAAACTTGTCCTAACATATATATTAATGGAGATAATGCGACTGAAAGCTGCCAATTTTCAATCATATTTATTTTTTTAATTGTATGCAATATGTTGTTGTTCTAATAAAGGCTTCATTTGTTAATTAAGTCGTCAATATTACACAACATATTGTATGTTTTCGTTTAATGACTGTTCGAAAACACCAATTTCAGTTTTCGAATTAGGTTAGGTCAATGGCATACAGGCTATCTGTTATAGCCAAATCTGCAGAAAACAAGTCTTGCCCTTTAAGGGAAAAGTTGTAAACTACGATGAATCTGAATACGCTGACTGGTTCTGATGATATTCTCTTATAATGGCCGAGGTCTATTTCACTCCCTTCAGCTGATAAACCTATAAACCTTCCAGATGATTCGACAACAGCTATGTACAGTACGTCGATCTGTGTAAATCAGATTTGCTACCGACTTTTCTCGCGATGCATCATTTGGAAATCAGTCCTAATGGTATCCTATACCAGCAATTCACGATAAGCACTACATTGTATATACATTTTTTAAGCAATGTCATTTTCAATAGGTAATGGTATTACGCTTGCAAAGACGTGGTTGCAGAAGGATCAAATTATGCGCTGATAAATTTGAAGTTATTCACCATGTAGTACAATTAAACAGCTGGTAGTTGCCTAATAATCTAGGTGCTATGCTCTATGGTAAAGTATTTCGGATCAAGAAATTCAAAGACACTTTCAATTACGAGGTGAAAACGGCTATTTTGTCTAAAAAGTATCACCACGGAGCCATTGTGTTCTTAGCTATCTATAAACTCGGTCGTAATGTGGTGCAACCGTGCGAGACGTTACTAGGCCTATGTGAATGAGTCTACAAATGGTAATATAAGATCTTGTTGTTTTCTAAGGTAGTTGGGTGGTCATTCCGCCTTCATTGCCCTTAGATACAACTGTAAGATGGAGTATGGAAATAAAAGGTTACAAAGTGCAGCAACACAACCACCTACTGCACAAAGTCATTATCCCACAAGCGCTACGACTGAGATATAAATTTTAAAAGAGACAAAAGAATATTACCCATCTTACTGGATGTGTATGTGAAAGCAATCAGGGATTTTTTTCACTGTCGTTTACGAAAATGACAACATTGTGGATGACACTCCTGCGGAAGGTTCCTTTCAGCACGAAGAGTAACTCACTACAATACCTTCTGTCGAGCAGCGTCACCACTGATCTCAAATTAAAACTAGATCGAGCTTCTCTGTTCAATTGGTGAGCTAAATTAATTTCCTTTCGCTAACTTGTGTAAGTGTATAAGCACAGTCAAACATTGGTATTTGTATTCACGTGCTTTATTGCCTAGGTATATTGTGCATTCGTGATCTATGACATCCCAGCAACAGAATCCCTTTGGTATGTCGCCGACGCACATTGTTAAATTTAGAGAGAAAGCAGAAAAGGCAATACGTAGGCCGATCTAGATTTATTTTGAAATCAGTCGGTGACTCTCATTGAAGGGCTCGGTCTTTCCTCTCGTGATTGTGATGTACTTTGCTCATATGTGTATTATCATATTATTTTGATTTAGAGAAGCCCTTTATATCTTAGTTATGATTAATTTGAATTTTTCTGAAGTGCGATCATCAGATTACGATACTGCGATATCTCCTTGGTGGACATGTTCTTCATTGTCCCCTCATCAACTGACAGCTAACAATTTGTTTTCTTTACCTACTCTCAGCTTTGCTTTACTTACTCTTACTTAACCACTCATATCCGTATCCTGTTACTGTTTGCAGGAAAAACATGGCTTCGTTAAAAATCAGCTTAAGACCGTGATTCATCTGAATTTTTGGCGATTAGTCTTGATAATTGCTGGCTACAGGAAGGGCCACCAGATGTCCACATTTCATAGATTTGTTTACCACACTCACCAGCCTTCATGTTAAATATTTAGACTAATACTGAAACTGGCAATTTTTGCTTTTGCAGCAAAGTCCTTAAAGGAAAAGTTTGTGCAGCATCACTCGGCGAGCACAGGTTCATCGTCTTACAATCTTGTTTGTTGGTGACGAGTGGAACACATTACAGAGCTTTCTCCTCCATTTGTTCAAGCGCAGTAGATATAACGAAGAAGAATCGCTTCCAACCGCCGAAATTGCACTCCCAGTAACCCCTCTCACATCCAGCCTTCCTCTAGCGTGCTCCTGGGTCTCCTTTACTTATCTTACAGTACATATCTGTCTTTTCTCCATCCAATTAGGCTCAGTTTGTGGGCGTTAGTACAAGTATATGTGTGTGTTGATCGCTTAACCTCTGGTGTTTGTGTATATCACAATTTGTTCAAAAGGAAACGAAAAAATGAAGGTTTCATACTTTTTTTAATCATTAAAACAAATAATTCACGTTATAGATGATAATTACCCTAAATCTGAAATAGAGTTTTGTAGTTTCATATCCACTCATAAGCATTGTGCAGATACCAGTTAGCATACAGGGTATATGTGAAATAAAATTTAGGAGTCTCTCCGTAACTAGCTTCATCGTGAATCTGAACATTGTCCTATAATCTACGAATTCCATAATTCCAGCTTAGGCCTAACCCTATCTAGTGCACGTTTGGATACTGGTTAACTCTCCATCCTACTCTCAGTTTCCCTCCCATCAAAACATCATGATCACAGCAGGAATGATGCTGTTTGTCAGTCATCAGTGATCATCCACTAAAATAAATGACCCAGCCAGTAACATGCTTAACACGACTGAAGTGAGGAAAGCGTTGAAAAATACGCTTTTACGAAGTATCCCATAAAGTTTTAGTTAATTTTCTACGGAGATTGGTGCTCATTTTCCTTATTTTTAAGATGAACTATAAAGAAGGGATACGTATCTCGGTGGGGTTGGACTGAATGGAATATAAAATTTAGGCTAAAGGCCAAGCACTGGGTCATATGAGGTCATTCAGCGCTGAAAGGGAAATTGAGAGTAAAGAGGTTTTAAAGGCGTAACAGAAGGAAAACCTCGCAGTTGCACTAGGAAGAAAAAGAATATGAATGGAGGTACATTAAAGGGAATGGAAGAGGTTGCAACAAGGGGCAAAAGGAACACTGCAAAGAACCTTAACTAATGCCTACAGTGCACCGCGTGAGGTGCACTGACGGTACTACCCCTATATGAATCTAATCATGGTTGTAACTTCATTAATCAAAGCTCAAGCATCAAAACTATACCCGTAGAAAACATATAAATAAGATTTAAATAAATAACGCTAATTTTAGGATACATATCACCGATAAGGCTAGGTTTCCTCTGACTTGAGAACAGAATAGTCTTGCTCTTCCGGCCAATGTTGCATGTGTATGTATATATATATATATATATATATATATATATATATATATATATATATATATATATATATATATATATATATGCCTACAGTATAATGAAGTGTCATATCGGGAACGGCTTGTTATAGTGAGATCATTCATTTATAAAGGAACCACCACGAGTCACATCGTTATTGATTGACCTGATCAGACTGACTTAACCCATTAATGTAAAAATGTAGTGGCATATAAATACCTTTATAATTACGTTATCTCTCTCTCTCTTTCTCTCTCTCTCTCCTATGTAAGAAGAGGATTTAAATGCAAAACCCAGAGGGAACCAACAGCCACTTGATAACCAACGTTATAAACTAACTTGCACACTTCTTTAATGACTTAAGTCGATTTGATTTCCAGTTCAGAATAAAATAAGCGTAATAGCCTTCATCACTCATCATACGCCATTCCTTAAAAAAATCACTAGAGTTGTTATCAACTGTGTTGATTTGCCTTTCAAAATATATAACAGTGGAGTCTAGGACACAGTTTTAGATTTTGCCATCTCAGCTAATTTAAAAGGTCCTCGATTACTTTTACCAGGGGGTGGGGGGGGGAGCTGAGGAGAGGAGCGGGGTTGGTTTGTTGAGAAAGGACCAGTAACATTAGCAAATCAGTGATGACATACATCTTCGAGAACCGTGCATTTATGTGTGCATACACGTACTTTACATGGCGCAAATAGTAAAGGCTAGTACAGAGAATTTGAAAAAAAACAATTTTCGATTTTGTGAATCAGGTTTTCTTTGTAATATATATAATTTATATATATATATATATATATATATATATATATATGTGTGTGTGTGTGTGTGTGTGTGTGTGTGTGTGTGTGTGTGTGTGTGTGTGTGTGTGAACTCACCCAGCTAG
>NC_089783.1:53604124-53611624 GCF_040412425.1 Macrobrachium rosenbergii | reverse complement strand
TTAAAAGGAATCTTTTTATCGTTCATAAAAACATCGTGAAAGTCTTATAATATCATCCCATCAAGAGCACTGGAAACAATGTAAGGTGTACAATTCACGAACGCAAAACTGAACTCTCAGTTGAGGTGAATCGACTGATACATGCTTTAATGAAAAATAAATCAACGGAAAACATACTGACGCGGAAATGGGCGAGTAAACGCAACTGAACGACAGATAGCAGCCTCCTAATTATCGCAAAAAACACAGAATTCCAACGATCACTGGCCATGCGAGGTCGCACACAGGAAAAAAAAATCGGGATAAAAAAGTAAAAAAATTTAAAAAACTGAACCGACAAATCACTGACATGGAAAACGGTCCTCCGCCCATCACCATAATATCTCTGTGAGTTTATAATGTCGGTCTTTCTCTCTCTCTCTCTCTCTCTCTCTCTCTCTCTCTCTCTCTCTCTCTCTCTCTCTCTCTCAAATCCACTTGAATGGGATTATCAATAATTTGTATGTAAGCTCTTACATTTAACGCTGTTAGAGTCGTGGGTGTTTATTATGCGATTTAGTTGTACGAGTGTGTCTGCCTGTTTCTCTCTCTCTCTCTCTCTCTCTCTCTCTCTCTCTCTCTCTCTCTCTCGATTTAGTTGTTGCACAAGTCTCTCTCCCTTTCTCTCTCGATTTAGTTGCACAAGCCTCCTCTCTCTCTCTCTCTCGCGACTGAGTTGTACAAGTCTCTCTCTCTCTCTCTCTCTCTCTCTCTCTCTCTCTCTCTCTCTCTCTCTCTCTCTCGATTTAGTTGTTGCACAAGTCTCTCTCTCTTTCTCTCTCGATTTAGTTGCACAAGCCTCCCTCTCTCTCTCTCTCTCTCTCTCTCTCTCTCTCTCTCTCTCTCTCTCTCTCTTACAAAAGCATATCACAACTCCTCAGCGACCTTAGTGTCGTGAACTGCATCTGAAACCGTGACTGTTGTCATTCGATTTGGCTAGAAACGTCGAGGAAATATTTGTATTCCGTAACAGATTTTCAATCATCGCGCCGTGCCCGTAATTTTTCTTTTCAAGTTCTCATGATTATTTTCTCATGCAGAGGTATCCTTTGCAGCCATTTTAATCTTGCTTTCCTAGTGTGCATGGACATAGGAATTCGAAAACGACCCATAATGCAGTTAAGTAGAAGGAAACTCACTCGAGCAGATATGATTGTTGAGACTCAGGTACATGAAGTTTGTATAATATATAAAAACAAACACTGCAGGCTGGAGCAAATTTGAACTTCACTGATGGCACTGCACTTATTCAGCCTTTTATCACTGCCACTGAAGTAAAAGGGTATGAGCAGTTATGCTTGAACACACACACACACACATTTATATATATATATATATATATATATATATATATATATATATATATATATATATATATATATATATATATATATAAAAATGTGTGTATGTGTGTGTACTTTTTCACATCAAGCCGTTTCCATTCACAAGGGATGGCTTCACTGATAAAATAATACACCAGTTTCAGGCGCATACATACTTTAACTGCTGAGCCATGAATGAACCCCTGCGCAGAAAACATCGAAACAAAGACTCATTAGAAGCGCACAGACGACCGACACTCCACGCACTGCGCAAATCACCTCTCCCTTCCATGCACTCTCCTTCTTCATGGATATTATGACCCTTTATTTCCTGTACTGAATCCCTTTTACTGCATTTATCCAGTATTTTCCTGGTTTTCCTCTTCTTCCTCCTAAAAGCTCAAAATATACAATTTCTCACTTACATGTCGTCGTCCATTCTTTCCACACGAGCAGACTATCTCAGGACACTTTGATCTATCCCTTCACTCACAACAAGCTTATTACATCTTTGTATATCACATTTCCCACCATTTCAATTCTTCTTACTCCACATAACATCCAAAGTGTTGATCACACTACCTTCTATCTTTTCTTCCATTTGCAGTCAACGACCATATCATAATTCCATAAAGGAGAGTTAGCTCAACAATCCTTAATTACATGCCTACCTTGGCGTCCGCAAACATTCGAAATCTCTACCCAGTCTTTTAAACATATCGTGATACTTTTCTCCCTTCACCTATTCTCTGAAACATCTCTTCGCCTTCTACCATCATCCATTATGTTAACTTTCAAATACCTACATGAGTCAATCACTCTTGTTATCAACAAGTCAACTTCTAAACCAAGCTTTCTTAATAGCCTGTACACACTGCCTGTCAATCTATCGTATGATAAGATTTTCTAGGCCCATGTATACTACGTCCATTTTTTTCCTTTACTTTCAACTCCTGACATAACTGTTGCATAATAAATGCTCGTCCTTCACAGAGCCTTCTTTGCCTAAAACCATTTTGCTTTTCCCTTATCAATCCTTGTTTCACTGAACTTACTTTCTCAGTCAGAATATTCGTTAGAAGACTAAATAAACCTGTGTCCCTGTAATTCTTATAATCGTCCATATCACCTTCACCTTGAATAAAAAACAATTATTATTCTCACGTACTCCTCCATAAACTTCCTTCACGCAAACATTCAATCACGCTATCACCAACATACCACAACTTTTCATTTTTAATTTCCTTTCAACAGCCTCCAAATTGCCCTACTTCCACCCTCAGGAGTCACTTAGTCAAGCATTCTCAACATTTCACCAACCCTTTCCACTCTCGTGCCACTTCACTTCCGCCTCTCTTCCATCATTCACATTCATTAAATCTCCAAAACACTCACTGACCCAGGAATCCGTGTCTCCATTCACACCTCACTTCATGAGATCCATTTACTCGTTAACCTTTCTCTCTGCTTTGGCTTCCTCGTAAAACAACCTTCCATTCTCCCTGAAGTTCGTAATCACCCTCTAGGCAGTGCTATTGCTTCAGAGCTCTCGCGAGATCTCTTCTATTAACGCGTGTTATCGCTACTACCCCACCTCTTTCCGAGCTCTCGCGAGATATCTCTTCTGTTACGCAACTGAACTTCAAGTGATCTCAAGCCTTTTCTCAACTAAACCTGTTTTTTCCACACCGGACCACTTATATTCTTGTTCTCTTTTCCTCGTTCTTATACGCGTTGTCCCTGTGACCCCATCGTGGAATTTTGCGAGTTCTCTTGTATCCCACAAAATGGAAAAATCGCGAAAGAAGACCAGTTACACCATATAGACTGAAAATATCTCCGCGAAGCCATTTCTTTAAAGGTTTTATATACACCAATAAAAATCACTAAACGCATTGCAAGCCTATATAATATTAAATATACAGGACGAGGAAGAAATATCAATTCAGCAAATCACAAATCTTTTTAAAGCTTTGATGTCGTGTAAATTTGCAGACTTCTCTCAAAGTACACTGCGATAAAGCACCCTACAAACGCACTATCTGGAAAAACTAAATCCTATACAAAGTAAAATACATAGCACCGTATACCAAACAGACGCTAAAACAGTCCATTTCACGTGGTTTAACGTGAGAGGTCCAAACATGATAAATGATGATCGACCCCTTGCACAAAAAAGTCAGGATGAATCTGCTGACATCCATGGTTTACAACTATTAGGATTCTACAAAGTCGAGTGGTACCGAAGCACGAACAGCGGCGTCTTGGGGGCTGTTCATTGATTGATTGATTTACAGATTTTAGGCATACATGCCAAGCACTGGGGCAACTAAGGCCATTCAGCGCTGAAACGGAAAGTGAGAGTAAAAGTCTGAAAGGTTTAACAGGAGAAAAACCTCGCGGTTGCACTATGAATCAATTGTTAGGAGAGGGTGGGCAGTAAGATGGAGGAAAGAGAATATGAACGGAGGCACAGTAAAATGAATGGAAGTAGTTGCAGCTAGGGGCTGTTTCGAATTGTGAAGAAGAAATATTAGGAAAAAATTTGTCCTCTCAGAACTGTAGATTTCAATTTGAACTTCCAGGATCAGCCAGAATATTATGTCTCACTGAAAAGGATACCACTTGATCGTCTCAAACGGTTTTCTATTTTAATTTTACGATTTGGTGTAGCTTAATATAAATATCCAAGTGCTCCCAAATATTCTCAGTCATACTTGCACTCTCGAGAATGTGCTCTACTAAAAATTTTCAAACGGTGGTCAAATACTTGGATATGTATGTCTGTCAAATTTATAGACCATGGGTTGGAAACTTTGCCGAGTACGTAGAAGTTATAAAAACATTATATAACTTCTAAAATGTGATGTGATCAGATTCATAAAACATATAACCGTTTTCAAAAACACTGAAATCAATATGAACAAGTAAAAAATTCGCCGGAGCTTCTTCAGCGCAATCTAGTTTTCTGTGCAAAGTATAATGCTTTATAGCCACAGCCCGGTGGTGGCTACTATAGGTGCCAGATGCACGAGCATGGCTAACTTAACCTTAAGTAAAATAAAAACTACTGAGGCTACAGGGCTGCAATTTGGTAAGTTTGATGATTGGAGGGTGGATGATCAACATACCAATTTGCAGCCCTCTAGCCTCAGTAGTTTTAAAGATCTGAGGGCGGACAGAAAAGTGTTTCACGTGGCAGGAGACTTATCACTCGGTCTCCTGTACAACACACAAACGTACACAAAAAGAGAGAGAGAGAGAGAGAGAGAGAGAGAGAGAGAGAGAGAGAGAGAGAGAGAGAGAGAGAGAGAGAGAGAATCATCTATTAACGATGTAGCCTAGCCTGAAAGAATGTTATGTCAAATTTTTGTATGCTAGGATTATACTGTAGAAGATCATGAAACGGCGTCACAACAACAAAGGTCATAGAAGTCTGGTAATTACAAAAGTTTTTTTAAGGCAAATACTGGTATTCACAGGAGCAGCGAATTGAATAATATTCACACACTAGAGGTTTGGTTGTAAAAAAAAAGAAAAAAAAGCATCCTGGTATCAAACAGTTTAAAGATCATATTCAAATCCTAAAAGCCTCTTTTATAAATAACTTTATTTGAAATTCGTGTACCCAGCACAGTTTCCTATATCATCCACATCTTCTACAACGCCTTAGGAAAAATTCCCCGTTCTCTCATGATCTACGACCAACAGTTATTCGTCATAATTTTCACTGTCGTCGTTTAGATTTCATCTCGACAAATTCGAATGTTTTGCTCGTCAAGGCGGCGTCTCTCTGAAGACTTTTTATTCTGATGTATATATATCCTGTCGAAACTTTCCTCAGATACGACGTCAAAAACTTCGGGTGTTTCCTCGCGATGAGAATCGCTGGCTGGCCTGTCGGTGAAGGGAGCCTCTCCCTTTAAGGTTTTTATTGTAGAACACAGATTATTTTTGGGTGAACATTCAGCATTCAAACTTGTATGTTACATGTTTTACTTACCACAACCTAGGGTTTTTATCTATTTGTTCTGCTTCATATGAAAGAAATCACTTCGTATATAATAATAATAATAATAATAATAATAATAATAATAATAATAATAATAATAATAATAATAATAATAATAATAATAATAATAATAATAATAATAATAATAATGATTTTCACCATAATAGCATTAATAGGAAAACACCATAACGCCTCTAAAATATCCGGTTAAAATCTAGTTTTTACAGATCCATATTGTAAAATGCACGAGAGCTCTTGTGAAACTTTCTCATTATTCACCCGAAAACAAGTACCTATGATTTTTTTTAACAACAGCAATGGTAAATACCAATACGGTTTAGTTTCCATCCCACCTCACTCGTCGTCGCCACAAAACTGATTGTCCTTGGGGCAAGATGGCAAGGCGAGCGGATCTTGCATAACATAATCGATTGGAATCTAGGAAAGACAGACGCACTTATTGGTAGTGATAGAAAAAAATTCTCAAGAAAAACCTATCTCACCGTCTAAAAGAAATAAAACAAGTATTCTACTTGCCTTCAAGACAATCTGAACTTGAATTGGAGTCCATTGTTCAACAGGACAAAGATGCGGAAATGAAAACGCTTCTCTGAAGGTCAATCTGTCCATCGATCAGGGATCAGTTTGAATTCAACGCGTCGCCTTTTCACTCTTCCTGCCGGGTCATCTTTATTGTTTCCTTATCTACGTTTCTTGAGTTCTTTTTTTTTTTTTTTACTTTTTTGGTTCACGTACTTATTTCATACTAAGAAATCACAAAAGTAAGCGCGTGATTTTGTTTATTAGCCGAAGCCACTTGGAAAGTTCAAAATGAAACGACAGACTGCCAAGTACTTTCTTGTGCCCCGGGGATGTGTTAAAATACACGAAAGTACTTGGCTACTTGGCACGGTGTCGTTCCGTTTTGAACTTTCCCAGTGGCTTCAGCTCATAATACTTTATTCATGAAAGTGTATATTCATTAATATATAATATATATACAGTATATATGTGTATATATATATGTATAATATATGTGTGTGTGTATACTGTGTCCGTGTGTATTAGTCCTCTTGGACTTGGCAAGTTTTAAAATGGGGCTGCGAGCCCTATACTGTAATACTGATCCCAGTTTCCAAGCTCTACAGCCGTCTAAATCCCGGGTACTTACTTCACCAATTAGGTCAACATAGGTATGATGATTTTCCGACAAAACGTTCCAATTCGCCCTTCCTTGACGAAAAGTCGAAACTGGGTCCCCTCACACGGTAAGAGAGGATGCTACCAATCACACAACTATGTGCCTTGTCACCTTAGAATAGGTGGTTCTCCTTTGTTTAACCTTTAGGTTGTCAGCAAGACCTTTTTGGGATGAGAATGCTCGCCTAATTCCCTTCTCCCTTACAAGGTTGCGGCCCACCACATTCGACTAACCTCAAGGTACATTCCTCCCTACTGTGCCAACTGAGGAACAAGAGATTTTCTCGGACGATTAATACACAAAACAGAGATTACAAAAATACGGCTTTCGAATGTTTAAGACATGTATGTGCATCACTGAAACCAAATGTATACACATATCAGTACCCAAGCTGGCACTAGGGGAAACAGGAATTGGCTGCTGACGGCTCAGCAGGTAGACCAAAGGGCGCCTCCAAACACGCTATCCTTAGGTCACAGCGAGGATATGGTCGCGTTACCAGTGAAATCTACCTAGCTATAAGCGAGGCTTGAACTCGAGACCGCACTAAGAAGTTCAAAAGCAATATGGCTTCGCTAACAAGACCTTTTAATACATTAAAAAAATTTGCTAAAGTACTAACAGGAACGACTGATCTACATCAAGAGTCAAATGTGCAAGCACAGCAGTGACGAGAGTCTCATCGGCTACATAACTTTGGGTAGACCAAGAAGCCCCCCAAAAAATCGGATGAAATACAAGTTTTGACGCCGGTTACGAATCGGCGTCAAAGCGGAAACGATGCCAGCCCTTGGTCGTGCTAGCGACATTCAGACAGGAATCTTGCACATAGTAGAAATATCCGGATTAAAAGACATTTACGAAGCGATAAAAACAAAATAATGGGTTTTGTATCCGCGACGTATTGTGCTAAAGAAAAGAAAAAA
>NC_089783.1:53579124-53599124 GCF_040412425.1 Macrobrachium rosenbergii | reverse complement strand
AGAGAGAGAGAGAGAGAGAGATTACAAGTTCCCGAAAGGCATACAAGTCACCTTTCTTCTTCTCGAAGGAAGCAAGAGGAGGATGGACCCTAACCACCCAGCAGCCTAATCATGCAACCATTATTTCGGTCTAGCAAGATTTTTGTCTTTTTTACTCGGACCACCATAAAGTTGCGAAACATCCTTTCACAAAATCAGCCGTCAAGTGGTCAAGTGTCGTACTCTCCTCGTGGACCCCTCGGCCCAGATACTGTCTGATGATGATGACAAGTGTATTAACGAAGGTACTGAAACTGTTCTAGTCCTTTGTTAAAAATTCATTGGAAGTTATCGGTATCAACATGCATCGAATAACTGCAGTACTTCAGAAGCGTTTATTTTTATTATTTTCGTTACTCATTGAGTTATAGGATGCGCTGCCAGAGTTTACTGAAGAGCGAAGCTTGAGAGGGGGGGGGGGAGGCTAATCTCTTACAGTGTCAAGTTGTAACTCGTAAAAATTATTTAAAGTTTTTGCAACTTTGCCTTTCTCCTCTGTTTACACCTATGAGTTATCACCAAAACACTTGGGTTTTTATTATAACACAAAAACACACACACACATATATATGCATAGGCCTACTTCATTGAGCACTTCATGATAAGCAGGATACTCATCAATATGTCTTATCATTCAATGCATTATTCAGAAAGGAACAGTTCTGTCATTCTTTTCAAAACAGAAACAGTCCATGGAACAAAGTAAACTGGAATATTATAACGTCAAAGAAAACGCCCAACTTCCAGAAATAAAACAAAGATAACGACGAGGGAGCATAAAATGACAAAAACCAAAACGATGGTGAAAGATGACGCAGGCCCGAACAGGCAATAAATATATCATGGGGTACTATAAGAATACTATAAGAGTGTCGGCTGAGTCATCAACCAGCTCGCTGGACAGTTGGTGGTATGGGTCCAACATGGCTGTCTGCCCGAATGAGGTCAGTGTGACAAGTTGAATCTCAAAATTTTACAGATGAATATTCTGGGAAAAAGTTCTTGAAATGATCCACGGAGCAAATTTACAGAATTAGAATTAGAATATAAAAGGGCCATAGGCTAAGCCCTGGGACCTATGAGGTCATTCAGCACTGAAGGGAAAACTTGAGAGTAGAGGTGGTTTGAAAGGTGTAACAGGAGGAAAAACCTCAAAGCAGTTGCACTATGAAATAATTGTTAGGAGAGGGTGGAAAGTAAGACGGTAGAAGATAATATGAGCGGAGGTGCAGTAAAAAGGAATGAAAGAAGTTGAAGATAGGGGCCGAATGGACGCTGCAAAGAACCTTGAGAAATGCCTACAGTGCACCGCGCGAGGTGCGCAGACAGCGATAAGCCGATACGGATGCAGATTTATAGAATATTCAGGCACCGTTCTGAACACAGGTTGTCCCAGACACGGAAGTAAAAACAAAAAACAAAAAAAATAAATAAAATGGTGCTTTCCGGAAATTACGAGCCTAATCATACACCGGTTTTTTTCGGATCCTTCCCTAGACCCACTCGGAAGATCAGCATCCGCCCCGCCGCTTGACTCTAGACCCAAGACCGATAAAACGCCTCTGCTCAAACTTGCATTCGTCGCCTTCTTTAGGAGTGATCTTTCGCCTTTATATCGGCAGGAACACATAATTTATGCTAACAGTTGCGTCCATGACCTAGTCTCGAGCTTGCTCAAGACCAGTTTACCTTTCTTTTTTTTTCCCCTCTTCCTCAACTCCTGTTTTTCCAAACTCTTCTTCTACCTTTCGCTAATCCATCGCCATAAAACTGCCCAATTACGAATGGACGTCAGTGGCCGTGCCTTTATCGCCACGCCAGCTGAGATTTCTTAGTCGACTTGAGAACAGTGTGTCTCTCTATTGGCTGATATAATTGATATAACAGAATGAAATATATATATATATATATATATATATATATATATATATATATATATATATATATATATATATACATACATACATATATATATATGAGCATTTTCTATTGAGGTCAATGGCATTATTCGCAGACTTTGAATCAGTCCAGACTGACCCAGACTCTTGATAGGAGGATAGTATCTGTGAACAATGCCACTGACTTCAACAGAAATTGCATAAAAGGGATATATGCCTAAATACCAATATATATATATATATATATATATATATATATATATATATATATATATATATATATATATATATATATATATATATATGTGTGTCTGTTTTATATAAGCATGTATGTACGTGCGTGCCCGTGTGTTTAGGAGTTCATGCAAAACCAGTTTCCCTTAGGAACCGAACGATGGCGAAAGGAAGGCCAGGGCAGCACGATACCCTCACTTTCATTGGTAAAAGCAAAAACAGATGCAGGGAGTGGCCTGACCTGGGACAGCGTGCTGACTGGATGGTGCCCAGTAGGTCACCAGCGTCATCCCTCAATTAGTCCGAACAGTGAAACTCTCCCTGCCGTTTAAAAGGAAACTGATTGGAAATCAACGAGAACTTTACGGGAGAATGAACGAAGACTTTACGGGAAAATAAATGAAGGCTTTACGGGGAAAATAAACGAAGACTTTGACGGGGAAAATAAACGAAAACTTTACGGGAAAGTAAAAGAAGACTTTACGGGAAAATAAACGAGAACTTTATGGGAAAATAAACGAAAACTTTATGGGAAAATAAACGAAAACTTTACGGGAAAATAAACAAAGACTACACGGGAAAATAAACGAAAACTTTTACGGGAAAACAAACGAAAACTTTACGGGAAAATAAACGAAAGCTTTACGGGAAAATAAACGAAAACTTTACGGGAAAATAAACGAGAAGTTTTTACAGGATAATAAACGAAAACTTTACGGGAAAACAAACGAAAACTTTACTGGAAAACAAACGAAAACTCTACGGGAAAATAAACGAAAACTCTACGGGAAAATAAACGAAAACTTTACGGGAAAATAAACGAAAACTTCACGGGAAAACAAACGAAAACTTCACGGGCAAAGAGGTGTTGAAATACTAGTGAGAAGAAACTGAAGAAGAAGAAAGATGGAGAAAACTTAAGAATTAAAATAAAACAACAATCAACCGGAACGCGAACATGCAAATGAGAGCGAAGCAGAGAGAGCCTTTACAAAGCTCATCCATACTGACTGCAATTACTACTACTACTACCACTACTGCATGAAGGTTGCATTTCACAGCAAGCAAACTACGGTATCATTAAAAATTAAATCTCTCTCTCACGAATTTCCTCAGGAATTTCCTAAGAGAAAGGAATACTGGTTTACCTTACCCTTGAACTCATTATTTTATACGTAACCGTAAAATTTGGCTTTCGATAAATACAAAATAAAAGATGCGGCAATATATTTTCCACCAATAACCCCACCAAAGTAGACACAGACATATATATATATATATATATATATATATATATATATATATATATATATATATATATATATATATATATATATATATATATATATATATATCAAATACTGCAAGGCTACAATTTATTTAAGTTCTGCTTTAAGCAAGCAAAGGAAATTCCCTAGGTACGTTTCGAATCGAGTTATTCAAAACATCGTTAAATCAGTTTTGCAAATAATCGAATTATGAAATGTATATGTAACACAAATTACAAAAAAAAGAAGAGAGATCCGTGAATCTGACGAGTTTTATATGACCGTGACTTAAGGAAAAATGACCTGCTAAAAGCCTCATTCACTTATGACACCTAGACTCATAGTTATTTTTCCAGGTCATTCATTCACGCTTCGGCACAATCAACTGGATATTTCGCATCCATCCTTAATTACAAAATAAACGTACCACGTACTTCTAGCAGTATAAAGACTGGGCATCTGCGCATATCAGCAAGTACCGTACGGGCAAGGATTACACAAACGCGCTGATTAACAGACTACTAAGCTCCTAATCTGCGCCTCTCAGCAGTGCACCAGCGATGCCTCGTTAGTCTCATGTTTCCCAAGAGCGTTCCGGTAGCATTCCGCTTCGCAAAAATCGACTTTCACCGCTCCGTACCAACGCAGCATCCATCAACAGCGATCTCCAAAAGGGCGGCCCTTTTATTACACATAAAATGGCAAGGATCTCACACAAGAGGGATTGCCGCTAATCCGCGCCTCCTCCTGCAACTCTTGCTTCACTTGTTTCACCATAAAAACTCGTCACCGTATCGCCATAGACGCTGATGACCGCCGACACATTTCGCAAAGCACGGGTCAACTTTCCGTCTTAATAGGTCATCTATAGTAGGCGGCCTGTTCCTGCAAGCTTTTTCAACCAGTAGCTGACAACAGTGGTCTAGGTTCTAGAAAGCTCCCGACTGGGAGAGAAAAAGGCTGTGAAAAAAGGTTCGTCCTCTATTTC
The DNA here is from genome assembly GCF_040412425.1 of Macrobrachium rosenbergii. Lineage (NCBI taxonomy): Eukaryota > Metazoa > Arthropoda > Malacostraca > Decapoda > Palaemonidae > Macrobrachium > Macrobrachium rosenbergii. Next base: position 53,594,697 of record NC_089783.1, on the reverse strand, counting down.
ATTAAGTCACCTTGAAGAGAAAAATTTAATTACCCAAAATTACGGGGTGTGGGATATATTTTTTGGGGTTTCACTTGATCACTCATGAATTTGTTCAAAAGACCAAGTCGGTTTTCATTTAAATTCCTGTTAACATTATTTTCTAAACATTATATTCCATGTAAATAATTACGGGTTCTTGCAAGATACAAAAATCAATATATATATATATATATATATATATATATATATATATATATATATATATATATATATATATATATATATATATATATATATATATATATATATATATATATATATATATATATATATATATATATATATGGACAGAGGTGGAGGCAGACTATCACATGTGGCGGACCAGCGACCTGTGACAGAGAGAGAGAGAGAGAGAGAGAGAGAGAGAGAGAGAGAGAGAGAGAGAGAGAGAGAGAGAGATGTTTGGATAATGAACAAATCCGAAGCTACTTGTCATTTACTAGATGTTAATCAATTCAATGATGCCTTCCTAAGTACCCCTTGCTGCATTTAACGCCTCTCCATCATCTTCTTCAACTCCCTCTCTGATCAAAACATTTTCTTGTACGCACGCACACATCAAGGTCATGATCCTCCCTCTCTCCTACTGAGATACCTATCGCAGTCATGCTACCATTAATGCTTCTTAGCTCTCGCAACTAGTTTTACGATTCCTGCACCAAAGTACTCAGCAATTTACTACTTCAAGCCTAATCCTCCCGCAAACTCCTGACTCTCCATTTTCGACAAATCCCTGCCCAAAGGAAGGCGTTAAGCTTGGCTGTATCTTGCGTTCTTGGAAAAGGGATTAGGAAAGTTGGCCCACTCGGCCACCGGGAGCACAGGACCAGAAAAGTGGCTGAAGGCTCCCAGTCAACGCTTGGCCTCAGTGTAGAGTCTCCTCTTCGAGGGGCAAGGAGGAGAAATCTGACCTGACTTTCCTTCACCGAGGATATCAGTTTACAGTTTACATACTTTCGCGATTTTCCCTCTTCAATTTCAGAGTGCTGCCCTGTTTTCCCCTCTCTCTAAGGTTCCCAGGACTTTTTAAAGGCAGGGAGATATTAGTTGACAGTGTACTGAAGTAATTTTCCTACTTCAACTCTACTGGACCTTATGAAGGTGGACAATACTTTACATCACCTGCGAGATAATAAAGGTCGAAATCTCACGGGCATTGCCAAGGTCGTCGATGTTAGGCAATACAATTCCGAGTGGAAACAAAAATTGGATTCGTGTTTTTCTCGCAGGACAATGGGAAATTCGAACCACGACACAGAGGTCTACCTTTTTTTCAACTTGAGTCGATCCGCCTCATGCATGCTGGGGTTCAGTTCGTGGTATTTCTTCTTGATGTTTCAACTGATATTTCACACGAGGGAAACTTTGACGCCTACGAGAAGATTAGGTCAACTGTGATATGAACACAGAGATGCCAAAACTACCCCTTTCTAGCTGTTCTTTCCTTCATTCACGACTCACCCACAAAGAGAACTTTGGAACTGCAAAAAATTAAACCTCATTATTTTCAAACACTGATCAATTACATCTCTTTTGTCATTTCTCTTGCTGAAACTGCTTCTATAGCTTGGAAACCATTTCCTTGACCATATATTAACGTACATCAAACTTACCAAAAGAGCTAAAGTGCTGGCTATTGGGAGCAAATAAATGCGCATCAAACATTTGGAGCACATGGCCCATATATCAGCCCTCCTTAGTCAGTGGGTTTCGGACCACCTCATGAATAGCAAACTGCTGCAAGTGGGCTCCGTAATTTATGTACTGAATGGATAAAACCACACATCTACGCGATCTCGTCTCAAGAAACCGCGCATTTCCCAGAAGATCGGAGCTAAACCGCAGATTCCCAGGAACCTAACAGCTATCTGTCCCTCAAGAAGAGATTAAGTACAAGCTGCTTCTTTCCTAATTCTTTTAATCCTGGTCTTCATGGAGCCTGGGCTAATTAACGGAATTAGGTTTGGTTCAAACGTCAGCTGCATCGATTAAGTCAAAATAAAGAAATGAGATTCAGTTGACGGTCGGTTGATTTTTAGGGCAGGGTTGACAAAATGAATCCATTAATTAACTTCAACCTGGCGTCCTCTCTCTCTCTCTCTCTCTCTCTCTCTCTCTCTCTCTCTCTCTCTCTCTCTCTTAACGAACTAGCAATTTTCAGAATCACGTAATTAGAAATTGTTTTAATTTGGATAACTAACATTCAAAGGTATATAAAATCAGGAGACTGAGTGCCCTAGAGATATCAAAGTTATGGCTATTACAGAACGTGTTAATGCTTTATTCTCCTTCATAGAGAAGTAATTCCTTGATGAACAGCCCATATATATAGATATATTGGAGGTCAGGTTCAGGAGGGTAGCTAAAGTTTGATGATATTCGTGAAAGAGATTCTTTTATTTAAAGTTTACCGAAACTGGCCGAAGAATCAAATAAAATAGAATACAGAATTTAGGTGAAAGGCCCAGTGCTGGGACTTATAAGGTAAGTCAGCGATGAAAGGGGAAATTTACAGTAAAAAGGTTTGAAAGGTATAAAAAAAATAATTGTTAGAGAGCGTGGAAAGTCAGATGGAGGAAAGAATATGAACGGAGGTACAGTAAAAGGAATGACAAAGGTTGCAGCTAGGGGCCGAAGGGACGCTGCAAAGACCCTTCTGAATTAATGCCTACAGTGCACCACGTGAGGTACACTGACGGCGCTACCCCCCTGAGGGATGCTTCCTTCTTTAAATCTAAAGGATTATGCCCAATAGCATCAATGACCTGTCTTTCTGGTCGACGTCTGAGTTGATTATAACATTTATTTATGAGCTAGCACCTTAAAAAAGGAGAGGCCTATTAAACCCTAATTAACTTGCCTAAGCAGAGAAAGTAAAAGGAAAAGGGAAGAGAAAGTGTTTGACTGACGAACACAAGACTGAAGATGCAACTAAATCTCTGTCTCCGCCGTCTAGCACCTGCTCTCCCAATGCGATCACGAGCGCTAACTTTCCAGCAGGCTGCACCGCCCCTTGGGACGCTGGCTCAAGAAAGAAGCAGCATACGGTTTTTCTATATATATATATATATATATATATATTTTAATATATATATATATATATATATATATATGTATATGTGTGTGTGTGTGTGTGTGTGTGTGTGTGTGTGTGTGTGTGTGTGTGTGTGTGTGTTGTACTGTACACCTGTCCCATCCACGTTGGCGTCAATATCCGAGTCATTTTGCCAATGCATGACATTTACAACGCATTTTCTTGTTTTTCTTATCGCTGCCTTTTGCAAATGAACTCATTCAACTCTCTTACAATCATTCATCATATAATTTATAAGCTGAAAGCACATAATGAGTGATTATAAGAGAGAGTTCAAACCGGATTTCATTTTCTGTGTATAATCAACCAAGAGCGCACTATTGCAAAAGACAACGGTACAAAAAAAAAAAAAAAAAACACAACACACAAAAAAAAAAAACAAGAAAATAGAGCCTTTTAACTAGGATTGATTGACTGATTATGAAATGCAGACCAAGCGCCGGAACCCATCAGGATTATTCAGCGCAGCGATGAAGATGAAATATATAAATTAAAGACGTGATTCATAATGAAAAGGTGAATGATAACACACAGTACTACTAAAATTCAGTTTTAAAATATGAACGTAAAAGTGAAGAATGATATTAAATAAAAACCATAAAAAATAAATATATATAGAAATTTTCCGTTTCAAATGTATACTTAGTATAAAAAATAAATATGACAAATCTTTAGTAAATATACTAAATCATATCTCGTTAAAAAGTAACACTTGGCGTAACGCCAGCGCAGAAGGAGTTACCCGGCTCCCAAATTCATTGCTATTCCATTCCTGCATAACTGTAACCTATCAGCTATCCTACTTTCGAGTAGGATGTAAATACCAACATCATAACATCACTAGGACACAAACAGGCGTCAGTGCAGCACAGACATTCGTCCGTTGCCCTGTCTCCATTGCTTTCCGGGACGAGCACGAACGTTGTTCTGATTGGTGAACAGACACAAGGCTTCGTACAGCTTATATGCCTTAGTGCTTGAAGATGACATTTATTATTATATACAAGAGTGACTTATGGGTATTGTTTATAACGAAGTTTCTAATAATCCACTTTTATATAATATGATGCTTATGCTTTGCATAGTACAAGCTTTTAAGATTGAGGTGTTATGTATTATAAAAAAATGTATGTATGTATGTATGTATGTATGTATGTATGTATGTATGTATGTATGTATGTATGTATGTATATACATACATAGGTATACGTATGTCCGTGTTTACATTTCACAAGAGCACCCGATTTTCATGAGCACAATAAAACAGAAGTACTTTCCTGACTGGTTACTCTATGAAGACATTTTTCGTAAGACTGCAGTATTGTAGGAAAATTTACATTAATGTGTACACACACACTGCACACACACACACACATATATATATATATATATATATATATATATATATATATATATATATATATATATATATAAATATATATATATATATATAGTATATATATATATACTGTATATATATATATATCATACTAATGATTAAAGATCAATAAGTTAAGCTGTTTTCTCATTCAACGAATCGGCGATGTTCATAAATCTCGTTTTCGCAAGACACCTTATCACGACTATTTCTTGATTGACAATAACAATCGTATATCGCTTCGTTGGATCAAACTCGACTGCACCTTCGAAAATCCGTCAATTTTACACGATTTCTTTTCTAAATAAAAGGACTATGTTTTCTTTTCCAAGCCGACATTGATATTCATATCGAAACTTTCTCTAACAAAAGGGGATTCATTATACTTCTTCCTAACAAGCAATTAGAACAGACCGCATTTTAAGCACCAGTCTAATTAACAGCCTGATCATTATCTCTAATATGAATAAGAACTGTACTGTCATCCTGTGCATATCTTATTAATTTTTTGTGCTGTTCAACTCTCTTTTCCCGTGTCTCACCTGTCAGACCAGCACAGGACGGGTCCCTTGAATTGCGTGGCGTGCGATATCTGCGTCCTTTGGTATTGTCAGGATTCCTTTGTCGTTAATTTTCACTTTTGTGGCATTGTTCTTAAATGTAGTAGCATTATAGTTTTCAGGCAGATAAGGAACTTGAAAAGTTATGACAGGCAAGTTTTTGTGTCGTTTGTTACTCGGTCGTTATCAGCAGGAATCTTCTGTTGTGCCTTTTTCAGTCGTCCGAAACAATATCAGGAAGCTTCAATTTTCCGTCCATGTCCACCCAAATGTCTGTTTCGTAATCAATGCACTCTGGTCTGCATGCATGCAGTGCTTTTGGAAACACTGATGTGAACACTGATTTCTTGGAAACACTGACGCGAACACTGATTTCTTGGAAAAACGAACACTGATTTCTTGTGAACGATTTCTTGATTTCTTGAAACAAAACACTGATTTCTTGATGTGAACACTGATTTCTTGAAAACACTGAAACACTGATTTCTTGATTTCTTGGAAACAATGCGAACTGATTTCTTGAAAACACTGATGTGAACACTGATTTCTTGAAAACACTGATTTCTTGGAAACACTGGTGTGAACACTGATTTCTTGAAAACACTAATGTGAACACTGATTTCTTGAAAACACTGATTTCTTGAAAACACTGACGCGAACACTGATTTCTTGAAAACACTGATGCGAACACTGATTTCTTAAAACCACTGATGCGAACACTGATTTCTTGAAAACACTGATGTGAACATTGATTTAAGGCTACTGTTGTGACCAGAACAAAAACAAAACATACGTACGTTGCCCTATTTACTGTTGGGGTTACCTGTATACCTTAAGCTGGAACATATTACTGATGTTATTACATAACAGTACAAAAATGGAACACTTCAATCTTCCCCATCATCAGTGTTAATTTCATCGATGGCACCAATTCTTTTAATCTATCAAAGAATGTGAAAGAATGTGTTTATATCCTTTGAGTATCTGAAGTATTTCACATTTTCAGGAACACTTGTTTGATATTCTGCTCTCAATCAATTCCATGTATAAAGTTATTTATTAGAGGGGACAGGGCATATCCCACGGCCATACCAAAATTTTTGAGAGTAATAATTCCCCTTGAATTCATATGTGCAATCTTTTGCACACGGTTAAATCAGTTTTATATGAGTATTCTTAGAGATTGCACTGTTTTTAAGTTCGTACGCACTGAGCTTTCATCGTAGCACACATACATACATACATATACATACACACACACACACACACATATATATATATATATATATATATATATATATATATATATATATATATATATATATTTATTTATATATATATATATATATATATGTGAATTTGTTCTGTTTGTGTACCAACCCCTCTGAAAATGTAACATATTTTATACCAATCACGACCATACAGAACGAACGTATTGAATGTTTAAAAATTCCAATGTTATGTTGTGTTATGTGTGAGTGTAATATATATTTTATATTTAAGGACGAACGAACGCATTCGCTGTTAAAAATTCCAATGTTATGTTGAAAAACGATTTATATATATATACATATATCATATATATACATAAAATATAATTATATTGATATGAATATATATATATATATATATATATATAATATATATCATTTATATAAATATATAAATATACTCCTATATATATATATATATATATATATATATATATACCATTACGAGACGTTGATATTGAAAATCACAATATCACTACCATTATGAAACAAAACTCCAGTCACTGTTGAGACTCACAAACGGTAAATATTCCGAGAAACTTACACTCTCTGCACGCATAACGAGAGCACGGCCGCGTATCATTACGGGATTTTACGCGCACCATTACAAGACTTAAGAGACGTACACGTACCATTACGAGACTCGTGCAAGAACACGTACTATCACGAGACTCGTACAACACACGTACCATTACGAGACTCTTACACGTGCATGTACCATTACAAGATTCTTACACGTGCACGTACCATTACGAGACACTTACACATACCATTACGAGACTCTTACACTTACCCGTACCATAACGAGACTCGTACACGTATAATTAAGAGACCCTTACACGTACACGTATCATTATTATAAAAAACGCTGAAGCGAAGAGGCTCTTCGTCATATCTGGATACAAGCGGTTCGAAAAACAAATTTGCATTTTAAATGAGGCATTATTTCACCCGTGCGTCCGTACACACATATACATTTTGCACGATTGGCAGACGGGGTTTCGTAAGAATGTCTATTGTACAGTTCCTGAAAGAAAATGAGGCTTTGTGGCAGCCACGGTAATTTATCTTGCATTGTGTAATGCCTGTACCCTCTTTCCTGCCGTGGACTATGCAATATATATATATATATATATATATATATATATATATATATATATATATATATATATATATATATAGATAGAGAGAGAGAGAGAGAGAGAGAGAGAGAGAGAGAGAGAGAGAGAGAGAGAGAGAGAGAGAGAGGGAGAGAAAATCAATTCGCTTCATATAGATCAGCTGTTAATAATGCATTCTCAACATAACTATCCACTTTTCAATCGCTTTTTCACCAGTTTTTTTAGTGTTACAGTAACTGGTTATTGATTGATTGATTAATTAAGAAATTTAGGTCTTGAAGACCAAGCGACGGAACCCACCAGGATTATTCAGCCCCTGACTGCTTATGAACTGATTGACTCATTAAAAATTTTGCCATTTAATTTTTACGTCTGCCGATTTCAGGCCCGAAATTCGCTTTTTCGAAAATGATTATTTGAAAGGAATCATGTTTACTAAGATCAGCACACAGGACCCGTCCTGTTCAATCATCATCAGTCTTTTGAATGTATTTATGCCAAAGTTTGACCCACTGATAAGAATTTTATTTTCAAGAAAGTATATAAAATTCTTCATGGAGTCTCATCAGTTTAATATATAATTTTACTGTTGTGACTCTAAGAATGTGGTTTGAATGATCTTACTGTAATAAAGTCTTGTTAATAGACAATTGTCCTTCTCCTGTCTCGAAGTTCATGGGATTTATAAATTCAAATAAATCAGTTATTCAGTTATTCTTCTAAGGTAACTTATTCGTTCTTTTGTTCTTCTACTTGGTCATGTGGCTGTTTTATACCAGTTATCACCAGAGCCTCCTCTGGAAATGCCTTCAGCCATCATTTCTTGACAAATTTTGAGAAAGGGGTTAAAAAAAATATTACGAATGCTTATTCTAGTTGAGATTACAATAACTGACCGATGCTAACATCAGCAGGAAAAAAAAGGCATATACTAAGTTATGCGTTTTCTTGATGTTGTAATAAAACTCACCTTTGGGTTTGAATTTTAATTTCATTTCATTTAATCGTGTATGTTCGTTTTAAAAGTGAATGAAGGACTCCATTACACTAGCGGATGGGGGAGGCACCTGGGTACGTGCCATCCCCCCCCCATGAAAAATAATGACAAAATAATAATATTGAAGATTTAGATAATAACGTAAATGAGAAATACAGAAATGGGGAAAAAATAAAAATCTATAATAGAAATAATAAACGTATAAATATATATATATATATATATATATATATATATATATATATATATATATATATATATATATATATATATATATATACATATATACAGATTAAAGAGAGTGGGGAGAGAGAGAGAGAGAACACCGCCATTAAAGACAGAAGGGTGAAACTCGCAGGACACCCGACATTAAAAAAGCCAAATAAAAACCGCTGGAATAACAAATGAGTATTAATGGACATTCCAGGAGAAATGACCGAGTTCTCCGAAGTAATAACCACAGGAGTTCGTGTTCAATTCACCATCTCACTCCTGTTGCAACGTCTGACGTCAATTCACAACTGTATAACTATTATTATAACTATTATCAATATTGTTGTTGTTGTCAACGATAGACTGAGAAAAGAGGGTAATAATTATTGTGTTATTATCTTCGACTTCGTCAAGGTCTCTTACTTGGTCCGACTTGTTTGTTGGCCCCTCTCTCCGTTATCAGAATCAAGCAGAAAGTTAAATGTGGATTTACATATAAAAAAAAAAAGTGAATGAAGTAGGGGCCCATGACTAGTAATTAGTGGTCACATTTTAGAGAGTTATAAAAGCCGGTTTGGGGAGAAGGAACAATTTTTTTTTTTTTTTGGGGGAAGGGGTTTACTGGATTGCTCAGCACTGTTATAAAAAAGTTCCTGTAGAAAAGTTAAGTATACCTAAGTTTTACCAGACCACTGAGGAGCTGATTAGCAGCTCTCCTAGGGCTGGCCCGAAGGATTAGACTTATTTTACGTGGCTGAGAACCAATTGGTTACTGAGCAACGGGACCTACAGCTTATTGTGGAATCCGAACCACATTATGGCGAGAAATGAACTTCTATCGCCAGAAATAAATTCCTCTAACTCTTCATCAACCGGCCGGAGACTCGAACTCGGGGCTAGCGAGTGCTAGTCCACAGCTCTACCGACTCGCCCAACGAAGAGCTTTGGTTCCTGTAGATATTGGCAGCCAGATTTAATATCAGCTTCCTGGCAGAAACAGGATATCAGGCTTTGGGAGATAAAGGAATGAAGGAACTCCTGAGAACTAGGCCACGGACTGCTGAGCCTTGGCGGAGGTTCGCGTTCCGAGAACGTTCTTGTCACTTTTGCTGTTGTCGGCGGTCAGGTAAATAAAAAAAAGAAAAAACAAACAAAAGAGAGAGAGATTAGAACCCATTGTCTTTGTTGATAACAAATAACAGAACTCATTTCTTCGCGAACTATTACCATCTTCTATTCTTTCCCAGTTACAAGTAAGAGAGCATTTTATATCATAATGACATCTGCTTTTTTTTTTGGTCTGCATTCTTGAGTAAATACTTCTTCCGTTCGCCGGCGCTTTACTTCAACACCTGTGACGAACTTTATGGCTGACGGTAGACATATAAAAATAGGCAATACCCTTAATTAACAAAGGTAGCGGTGAATCGAATGCTATACGTTCTTTTCAATTCGCCAGTGGACTTTAAAATCAAGTCATTCTCGCTTTCTCATTCTGCGGTTTAAGATTTGTGTTTTTTGAAAGCCGCGTTTACTTCTCTTAAAATGGTTCATTCAAAATGTGCAAATTTTCATAAGGAAAAGAATTTCAGGAATATTAAAAGGCAAAGCAAGCCTATCTCTAATACCCGCCTCTCTGACACTCACACAATTGCAAAATACGACCCTGACATTGCCTGACAAACCGCTAACCTCGATATTATTTTCCGACCAGTAAAAATTTTGTGCGACATACAAACTTCTCCTGATGCTCGTTTTTCTCTTTAAATATTCTACAGAAATGGATTAACGACGAAGTTTAACAGACGCAGTAATGAAGCATGAGTAAATGTATTTATTGTATGAATGTGTTCCAGTATGAGCGCATAAGTGCCTATGTGCAGTTTTTAATTTCATTTTAATTCATCATCATACTGAATGACCTATAGGGTCGCAGTGATCGGCCTCAGGCCTAGACCTGGTATTTTATTCGAATCCTTCTGGCCAGCCCTATGAGAGCTGAGTGTCAGCTCAGTGGTCTGGTTAAACTACTTTATTAATAATAATAATAATTAACAGACGCAGGCTAACGAGACAGAACCCTAAGAAAATTGAAAGCTTGGTGAAAAGAACAAACCCTCACGAGACGGAGAGAAATCATGAAGCAGAGAAAATCTAGACGAAAAGCCTCTTACGCGGCTACAGCCTCTTCTTCTTCCTCCCCTATTCTTTACCGGTGCGCGTGAAAACCGAATATCGCATCTTGCATCCGCCTTCCAGGAACCCAGAAAAAATAAGAGAGAGAACGAGCCCCCGTCAAAGGACACGGGTGAGATCATTCCCTAATGAACATCCCGTTGGGAGCACCGTAAAATCGATGATTAGCGGAACGGCAGAACTGGAGTGAAAGTAAAAAGGGAGAACGGAGAATCCATCAAACTTCGAACAGATATGCGACAGACTTTTCAAAGCATCGCTGCGCGGACGACGACGGAAAAGAAACGATCTGCGCAGATGGAAATTAGTCGTTAAATCGACTCGCGCCTTCTTTGCATATTCCTTCCTTGTTTTAAATATTTGCATTCCCTTCTGTGGAAGCTCTCTAGGGAGGGGTAATGACCCTTAAGTTACCTTCATAAACTTTCGGCCGCATCTCATGCTTACAATGCCTCGCCTCCTCTCGTTCGAGTAGCATGGTCGCAGCGGGCATTCGGCAGCCCAAGTTACAGGAGCCCGAGCCGTTTTGGACAATCACCAAAGGGACCTGAGGGTTTAACCACCACTTAACGTTCCCAGAGGTTAGCTGATTTGTCTTCGGAGACTGATGGAAACACCCGAATTACCAAATTACGTTAATACGAACAAGGACCGGTTTCCTTTCGTAAACATTTTAAACTCGAGATGTATTTTCTTAATATTTTACTTCGCCAGACACTCTCCCCATGTTCAGCTCAGCTGGAAAAGAAGAACAGGCTGGTTTTCGAAAGCTCTCGCTGTACATATTTTTAAATATGTATAAAGTTTTGCTAGTACATAATTTTGATTTTTTTTTTACCAAAGCTGGTTTTAGAAAGCTCTCGCTATATATATCTCTAAATATGTATATATATTTTTGCAAGTACATAATTTTGAATTTTTTTTTCACCAAAGCTGGTTTTCAGAAAGCTCTCGCTGTATACTGTATATGTATATATATATATATATATATATATATATATATATATATATATATATATATATATATATATATATATATATTTTTTTTTTTTTTTTTTTGGCAAGTAAATTACATAATCTTGAATTTTTTTCACCAAAGCTGGTTTTCAGAAAGCTCTCGTTGTAATATTTATATACTGTATATATATATATATATATATATATATATATATATATATATATATATATATATATATATATATATATATATATATATATATATATTTTTTGCAATTACATAATTGCGAATTTTTTTCACCATTGTTTTATCATTACTATTGTTATAATTATTAAGCAATGAGCTGAAGATTTCCCTCTCAATGATACTTGTCATCCAGAACCCCTCCTTACAAAATTTGCATTTCGCTCCAGGGATGTTAAGAAAATTCTCGATAATCTTGATAGCTGGGGTAGAGAAGACCCTGATGTTTCTTCCCTTTGATTTTTAAGAAGGTTTCGAGTGTGTTGTCTCCTAAGATAAGTAGCTTCTACAGACTTTTATGCCGGCTTAGTATCTTTGCGGATGAGCGGAAGCTTACTAATAGTGTCTGTTCCAAAGAGCGGCGTATCTGCAGACTGCAGTAACTGCAGACCAAAGTTGCTGAAAAACTTAGTTTTAAGCCACTACATGAGTTTGCTAAAAGCAAATGGGTGCTACAGACTAATACACACACAAACAAAGCCACTCCAACATATCAATAAACTTTTGAATTTGAAAATCTTCTACAAAACATAACAGACACCTCACACGTCTCGAACTGTCGACCTAACCTCTCAACTGTCCTCGCTGCTGGGAGAAAGGGAGCTGCTTTGGTACGATACGTGTACATGCGCTACCGGGGTCTAAGCGATGTCAGGCAGGGCAGCCGATCGAGACTACGGTCTACCCCAGAGCCAAATCAAAGTCCTTCAAAAGAAGGCATCGTGCTTACCCCATACAAAATAATGGGAAAAAGCACGTTAAAAAAAGAAGAAGATATAAGTACGTACAGGTTCCATATGAATAGGTTTCATCTTCAGAATAATAATAATAATAATAATAATAATAATAATAATAATAATAATAATAATAATAATAATACTGTACTAGTCCAAATAAAGCTGCTGGAATTTGCATTAAAAAATCCACTGTTCCGATAAGAGACCCAACAACCAATTGGTGTCAAGGCGAATGATTTATATGCCCGGCATAGGAGTTACTAACGTACTTGGAAAAACTGTTCCAGTAACTTCATTTCAGGAGATTTTTTCATTATGTAGTGTGTCGTTATTATCAGTGCTGTCATTGTTATTATCAAAATTACTGACTGGTTATTATTATTATTATTTGCCTGCCAGAGCGAGTTCAACTTATGTACGTTTAGAGACATATACACATCTGTATACATGTATACAGATGGTTTTCTCTAACCTCTTTCTGTTTTCTTCTACATATTTTTTCCGTCTCCAATGCACCATGTTCTTACACATTATATACATATATATATATATATATATATATATATATTATATATATATATATATATATATATATGTATATATTATACATATATATATATATATATATATATATATATATATATATATATATATATATATATAAAAGAGAGAGAGAGAGAGAGAGAGATTCTTATTCCTCTCATCCTGAACATAAGCTGGAATCAATACCGACTTTAAGATTCGCGCCAACTGTCATGGCGGCGGCGGCGGCGGCGGTCGCTGTATCAAGGCTCGCAATAAAAATGTGAGCAAAATTCAGTCCAGCGAACCCATGCAAATCAAGAGATCCAGTTCAGTGATAAGGTTCCTGGCGGCGACACCCCTCATTAGCATAAGTGGGGACATATTTCATACAGCCACACTAGTCACAATTCGAACATCCACATTCGACCGCTCTATACTGTAAGTTAAGTTAAGTATACCTAAGTTTAACCAGACCACTGAGGAGCTGATTAACAGCTCGCCTAGGGCTGGCCGCCCGAAGGATTAGATTTATTTTACGTGGCTAAGAACCAACTGGTTACCTAGCAACGGGACCTACAGCTTATTGCGGAATCCGAACCACATTATAACGAGAAATGAATTTCTATCACCAGAGGTAAATTTCTCTAATTCTTCATTGGCCGGTCGGAGAATCGCACGCGGTTCCAGCAGGGTGCTAGCCGAGAACGATACCAACCCGTCCAATGAGGAACTCTGCCTGCTCATTAGGTTTGCCTGCTTACTGTTTGATGCTCAAATGTTTAATGTTTAATATTCTTTTTTTTTTCTATTATTTCTGTTGGTCTCAGACACTGCGTTGGTTATCAATTCCTTTGTAGTTTTCATGTTTTTTTCATTTCTATTGTATTGCGCTTCTTATTTCACTTTGTTTTTTTTAGGATAATATTGTCTACACACACATTTCCCTCGTTACTACACTCGCTGCATTTAATAGGATTCATTGCCCGCCGATATTTTATTACCCCTTGGTGATCTAAATTCCAATATTTTTTCAATAATCCTTTTTTTCTATAACTGTCAACCTCCTTCTTCGATGTAATCATTTGGCACAAAGCCCAGATGATGAGAAACTTTATTTTAAAAATATTGACACAAAATTGACGAATGAGAGAGAGAGAGAGAGAGAGAGAGAGAGAGAGAGAGAGAGAGAGAGAGAGAGAGAGAGAGAGAGAGAGAGAGAGAGAGACTGTTCTGGTTCTGGTGAATATCTAAGAGCCAAATGGCTTTCTAGTTAACTAAAAAGAACTAAACCTATTATTCAAACCTAATAAGCTTTGTGAAATATTTTCGCAAAGTTTTACAAAACGTATCGCCTTCAACGCCGCCCAAAATGAACTTATAATAATAATAATAATAATAATAATAATAATAATAATAATAATAATAATAATAATAATAATAATAGAATATCTAAGAGCCAAATGGCTTTCTAGTTAACTAAAAAGAACTAAACCTATTATTCAAACCTAATAAGCTTTGTGAAATATTTTCGCAAAGTTTTACAAAACGTATCGCCTTCAACGCCGCCCAAAATGAACTTATAATAATAATAATAATAATAATAATAATAATAATAATAATAATAATAATAATAATAATAATAATAATAATAATTCAGGTTTTGTTAAACGAAATGGCAGTTTCAACAGCATTCATTCCATATAGTAAACGCTCAATTCGTCTTATCAATTGCTTTTCTTGCGCTGGAATGGTTGCAAGCAATTGACCGATATTCATTCTTCGTTTTTTTTCTTCGTTTTTAACGTGCTTTTTTCCCATTCTTCAATGGGGTAAGCACGATGCCTTTTTTTGAAGGACTTTGATTTGGCGGTGGGGTAGGCCGTAGCCTTGACCGATATTCATATCCGGTGGTTTAGGGATGCGTAGGAGGTAGTTCTCGTTGAGTGTCGCGTAGTTTCGCCCTTCTCGTTAGGGCATCGTTCAGGACAGGATCGCAGGATGCAATGGCTGTAATGCGTGGATTTTTCATCTTTTATCCGTGTCGAACTGAGCGTTTACTGTATAAAATAAATGCTGTTGAAACTGCCATTTTGTTTAACAAAACCTGTATTAAAGAAGGTCCTCCTCCTCCTCCTCCTCCTACTAATAATAATACTACTAACTAATAATAACTAATAATAATAATAATAATAATAATAATGATAATTATTATTATTATTATTATATTATTATTATAAT
>NC_089783.1:53466624-53574124 GCF_040412425.1 Macrobrachium rosenbergii | reverse complement strand
TAATAAGAGCTCTGATAAAAAATAATAAAAGTAAAATATACATGTATAAAGAAATACGAGTTAAGAGATACGTGCTGTCAAATGCCAACATATAAAAAAGTCTGCTAGGCCTTCCAGAATTATAGGTACTAATGTTATTATAATTATTTTCATCATCTGTACACGCGCTAAGGAACAAACAGAGATTGTCATTAGCTTGGGAAGTAAGCTTCCACCCAACAGAGCGCCCACACTTAAAAAAACAAAAATAAAAAAAATCTGGCTACATGACAGGAACTCCTATAAAAAAAAAAAACTAAACATACACATATATAAAGAACTACGAGTTAAGAAATACGTACTGTCATATGCGAACATAAAAAAAAAAAAGTCTGCTAGCCCTTTCAGAATCATAGGTAGGCCTACTGCTGTTATTATAATTACATTTTCATCTGTACACGCGCTAAGGAACAAAAAGAGAACATAATTAGCTTGGAAAGTAAGCTTAACGCCCATTAAAGTGCCCACACTTAGGAAAAAAATCTGGCTGCATGACAGGAACTCCTATAAAAAAATAAAACTAAACATACACATGTATAAAGAAATACGAGTTAAGAAATACGTACTGTCATGTGCGAACATAAAAACAGTCTGCTAGCCCTTAATCGCCATTATGCAATCAAGCTGCGGCCTGGAAACCCATAGCCTCAACAAGTTACGATGCACTTTCCTGGGGCAGTTCTAGAGTAAACGGGACATAAGGGAAAGTGACCGAGTAAGTGTGTGTGTGTTTCTTATGTAAGGAAGAGAGAGAGAGAGAGAGAGAGAGAGAGAGAGAGAGAGAGAGAGAGAGAGAGAGAGACTCGCCCTTACCTTTCAGGTTTATGTAGGTATAGTGTGATATTATAACATTTGCTACATGAACCAAAAAAAATATTGATATCTAAATTCCACACTGGCGTGATGAAGTTCAATAAAAGAGGTTGAACGTGGGAAAATAAACTAACGAGACAAACCGAAATCAGAAGTTAATGAGAAGAACGAGAAAGGATAAACGTTCTTTCCGTATCAACAGAAACAGCAGAACGAAGACACCTCCGATTTTATACCCGATGAACTGGTATGGCAACACGACCGCTGCAGCTCTGCAAAGCTTCAGATTACATTAGAAAAGGATCTTTATTTTTGTGACCTCATTATTATCAGTAGTGATATTATTGGGGACGGCGTATAGTCGCTCCTGACACACAAACTGAGTCGGTAGGTCAGAGAATAAGCTCGCTATCAAAGTGTTTGCTGGTGCTAATTTTTCCTCAGCAAAAGCTGCTAACGCGTCCGCTGTAGGCCAGATAACACCTCGAGCTCAGCTCGTTGGTTAGTTAGGTGGTTGGTCTCCGGGCGAAAAAAAGTTCGCTGGCATTTCCTTACGCAAAAAAAGATAATTCGTTTATCTTCATTTCAGATCCAATTCCGGAAAGACAAAACTTTTTTTGGTGAAAATGTCTGCCGACATTTTGCGAGTGTTCACAAGCGCTGCTGTTAGCATTCTAGCACAGGTTCCCATACATTGTTATGGCTATTTACAAACTTTTCTTGTGTGTTTGTGTGAGCGTGTGCGCGCAGAGAGAGAGAGAGAGAGAGAGAGAGAGAGAGAGAGAGAGAGAGAGAGAGAGAGAGAGAGAGTTGAAAAAGCAGTAAGCATTTCAAATACAATTTCTCACCAGCTCCGAATAAAGAGCAAATTGAAGAAAGCTATCTTGTAATTCTTAAAATATTGCAGTATCCATTTTACTTTCGAACTGATTAATAACCGCTCGAGATCCACAGAGAACTCGCCGCTCTGAGATTTCCCTTCTCTCTGTAACCTCGTCCATTATTCCACCCAGCACAGGAAAGCTTTCTAGAAAACACTTCAAACTTTAATCGCATTTATGGCCGCAAAACTTGAATTTTCAGGTCTAGCAAATCACGTTGGACCCTGACGTTTTAAAAGTCAGCATTGCAGGTCTAATCGCCGCATGAAATTCAAGCGCACCTGACATTTTACGAAGTCTTTATTCACCTGTTTTTTAATCTTGTCTTATCTTTGGGAATCTGAAACGCCGCCTGCCTTATGGTGGGGGGCGTTAGGAAGAGTATACGGACTGTGTTGTCGAATTTCAAATGGACAAAGCTATTTACTGGCTTGGGATCGACGGAGGTCACTGAACCCTACAAGAGAATGTTTGACATCAAGCTTCACTGAAATCGTACTCGCCAATTTTCACTTTTTTTTTTCATGTCACTGTCTTCCAATCTTTAGATTCCGCAGCAGTCTTTCCAAGAAAATGCTCCCACGTAAAAAATGTGCACATAAAGTCCGGACCAATTTTACTCTACTGAGACATTTCCGTTTAATTTGAAAAATGACACTATTCTTGAATTGTATTGTATTGTTGCTCTCACATCAAATAGCTGCACGCTTGATTGAATGCTGTCAGATTCCTTATTCTTGAGTCAAGTGGCAGACTCATATCCTTAGGCGAGTGTCTTTAACTTTTCTGTCGTCAAGAGACATGTTCATAAGATCACTTGCTTCTTACGGGATAGCAATTCTAATTCAGACCAAATTAATGCAGGAAACGCTTAGAATTCAAAAGATCAGGGATTGTAGCCTATATGATGCCGTACTTGAATGCCAGTAGCTGAAATTCTAACGATTACAAAGTGATTGAAACAAGGTTCGATGCACGGGCCACGTTCTTTTAACCCCAAAAAAAAAAAAAAAAAAAAAAATCCTGAATATGCTGTTCGATTCCTTCTGTTTTGCAAGCTCTTCGTCTCAACATAAGGGCCAAAAATATTTAATTTCGGAGGACGTCTTGTAATTATCGGGGCCTAATTTGTACTGACTTTGGGTTCACATAATGATATGACGGGGACTTGGGGCAAAACAGGATCCTGTATTAGTTCTGGTCTTTCTGAGACGCCTAATTACTGCCTGACAGCTACCAGCATTACATTCTTCTTGGGAAATATACCTAACAGAAAACAAACCTAAACCCAGACTGTACAGGAATAAAAACCTAAACCCAGACTGTACAGGAATAAAAACCTAAACCCAGACTGTACAGGAATAAAAGCCTAAACCCAGACTGTACAGGAATGCGTTCCATCTGCCCTGTGGTGAAACATGAACTCTTTGGTAGCCTAAGGAATAAGAAAATAAAGAGTTCAAATATACATCAGCAGCAGTCTCTAATAGTATCATTACTTTCCGTTTGAGAGGCCAATCTCCAAACGAGTTTTAATTAATTCCTGATTAACTTTACAGGCCCGTTAAAGTTTTGCCTTCAACGCAGATTCTATTGTTACCGTAATTTTCTGAGTCCAGATTTAAAGCTTAATCTGAGTCGGCAGTAACACCCTTCAGACAAAGATGAGTTCATCAACGAGACACCGATTTAAAGACAGGTATTAGAAATGCAAAGTTCTTCTTGAAGTCAGTCAATTGCGCAAAACCCTGGCTGAATAAGATTGCACGTGATGAGAAATGCTCGGTGTCATCGTTTGGTTTATTATTATCACTTTTATCCACGAATATAAACAATAAAATAATTGGTCAGCGCATTACATAGCGTTCTTAAATGTCATTGGGATGCAGGTGTGTTCCAGAGAGAGAGAGAGAGAGTTCAAACTGCCAAATGCAGTCAGAGGAAATTTTTGTCGTCCACGCACAGTAAGCGGTAAGATCGTCATAGCAAAATCTCGTTTCTTGCTGACTCCATCGACAACAATTTGAGTCATTTTGAAATTTTTCCCTCTATTCCTCTTTTTTTAATAAACCGTTTATAGACAATAAAGAACACAATCTAATCATTTCACGCTTCTTAACCGTTATATTTATTTTAAAAGCAGACAGTGAGGACCTTCACCTTAATACTCGTTTGCCATAAAGTAGGCCAAAGAAGGGCGGGTCTTTGAGGCGTTGGCTTAAAGATGATGCTCAAACACTCTCATTCTTCAATAACAGACAAACGCATCTAACGGGATAAATGGACACAAGCACATTAATGAATCCTGTACCGTAAATACAACCTAAATCTTTCAAGAAGTGTCCCATACAGACACCCATACAGACACCTGAATATAAAGTGACTGCTGGAGACAAACGTGAATCAGATTTTTCATCATAACTTCACCAAGTCCTACAAGTTTTGTACATGTGACAGTAATGGCCAGGTGCATGAAGACGGCGGTCTGTGAAACTAAATCAATCGATCATTCAATCGTTCAGTTCAGAAAGATTGATTGACTGATTGATTCAAATGTGAGTTTCATGGTTAAAACATTATTGGTTTGAATTTATGTTTTGTTGTGCTTACAATATCTCAGAGAAATTTACACACACACACATATAATATATATATATATATATATATATATATATATATATATATATATATATATATATATATATATATTTATAAATATATATATATATTATATACACATACAATTTATGCGTATACATGCGTATCATATGCTTGATTTTGCGTGCGTATGTGCTATTGTTTGGGATGCGCCTCATTCCCTAGTGGTCTGGTAAAACTAAGGTATACTTTTTTTTCAGGGGTATTACGATCATTTCCCCCTAGTTCAGATTCTCTTCCAAAGAGAAAAGGCACCAGAGAAAAAAAAAACAATCGTCAAAGCTGCCTCCACCAACCGTGCCTGGAAAAAATTCACTCTCTCCGTCCAAGTCATTTCAGATCTGGTTTTTACGGGGCCACAAACTATGAAAGTGGACGAGCAAGATCTCTCTGCCTTTTGGCATGGCCCAGGAAAAAATGCAACTTCAAAGTGTAGTGTGGCTCTTTAATCGTTAGCGTGCGAAGGCAACTAAGAGGTGGGGGTGAATGTTAACATTGTTTTATGGTTCGACACCGTTTGCCTTTGGAAAGGGTGCAAAGTCTCTTTTGCTGTTCATAGGTTCGAATGGGGGCGAATCTGCGTTTTTTTATATTTTTTTATTTCAAGAGAAGAAGCCACTGGCTTCGACAACCTAACACCATTTTTCTAATTCAGGCCAAAGAAAACATCCACAGGAAGTTAAACGTAATGAAAAATTTGTCAATGATCTAAGTCAACACCAATAATTTCACGCTTAAAATATACTGCAGCTCTGCTCTGTTATCAATTCAGTCTAATTATTCGTGTTATTCACGTCTAAAGAATTCTGCACATTCTGAAATGTGCCACACTAAGAATTCACAACGCACTTGGAATCCGGAAAGGGATTCCAAAACGGCTGTAATGGCACTGTTAAAACACGAAATATTTTGAGAATTAGCGACGAGACGGAACGATTGTCAACTCTTGCTGTTCCATCCATTCAGGCTTTCACACGAGTTGTCGGGGTACACAAATAATGACCAGCTTCCTGAAGGAAAAGTAGTGGCTACTATAACACCTGGAAATATTTTTTACACAGATGACTGGGTGAAACAGCAGTCAACCTTCACAGCCGCTACTATTACAGTCATTTAGCTGATCTTGATTGCTTGACGTAAATTCGTTCTTCAAGTCAATTAATACTACGGGGTGTGAAGAGATATAGTCATCCTCGATCATAAACTGCTTCTAAGAGGAACAATTTCGGCTACTCACAACGACGTTCGTGTTTAAAAAAATTAAATAATTTTAAAAATAATGAACTTTTCCCATGGCACCGTAAGTTACTTTTTCTCTCGCACCCCAAATTCGCAGTTAACAAGTTGGTGTACACAAAACAGAATTTAAAATAAAAAAAAAAAAGATGCAAAGAAAAAAAAAAATAACATAAACCAGAAAATGACAGAAACCACCAGTGGCACGAAGATATAAGTGCAAAGGTAAAGAGGCTAAAGGAAGTAGAATAAACAATTAGTTTAAACAGGTACCACGCCTCCCTCCCCTGGGGATATGGCGGAAGGGCCCAAAAAATATTCTAATTAGCTCCTCCGAGGATGTGACGAAAGGAGCTGTAAAAAAAAGATAGTGTAACCCAACAGGTGAAACGAAGATGTAATAAATTTAACAGCAAAGTTCAGTATCAAGCCTTGAGGGTAGGGCAAAAGGGACCGAGAAAAAATGATGCCCCATTTTGAAAAAAACCGCAAAAACAGCAAGAAATATTCAATATCCAAAACAGGGAACATAGTAAAACAGTCGATAGGAGCTGAATACACGTGGCCCCCGCAAGCCATCCCAAAGTTCTCGATGATAAGAGAAAAGGAGTAAAAAGACAATTTAAAGTTCCCTGAGAAGATATGGCTGAAGGAGCCAAGAACAATAAAATTCTGGCATGGCGAGAGAAAAGGGAACAATCAATGTCACCTTGTGCTGAAAGGATATAAACTCAACAGTCCTCCCGGTTGATACGGCAAAAGAATGATGAAAAATTAAATGGCCATCTCAGTCTGAAACACAGCATTTCCAGCAACTGAGAGACTTGGTGTTGCTGTTTTGCAAATAATCAACAAAAATTGCTGGTTCGAGTAGAGGCTTCTAGATGGCACAGAAGAAAGCTTATAGATGTGAATGGAAGAAGGCTTGTACTGTACGTTACCTGGAGTTATGCATTTCAGGGGAGTAATGAGAGGGAAATCCAAGCAATTACTCCACCGTTAGTGATTACTTCTGTTTAAAATCATCCTGCGCTGAGCGCCTGAACGAATGATTGCGCACCAGAGGCAGCAGCCTAAGGCACAGGCAGCCTGAGTGTTAAGAAAATCATGCACTAACGTTTCTCGCATTATTATACTTAACTACAAACGAAAAAATCTGGTTTTGGGTGCTAAAAAATGCTTCCTAAAAGAATTTTAGTAAAAAAAACTACCTCTCATGTACAGCCAATAACTGTTTTTGTATAATGATCCTAATCTACCCTGAATTCAGATTAATACAAGTTTGTAAAAAAAAAAAAAAAACACAAGTAGCTGATGAAAAAAAAGGAACTTAGCTGCTTTATCTCAAAGCCGTTTATGTATATACGAATTTGTTCATTTTCAAATCTTAATCTATTTCAATTTACCTAAAGGCTTACAAGGAAAATGATTGAAATGTCATTTTTGGTCGTGGTGATTACGAGCAATACCAAAAACAACAGCAACTTAAGTATTAATAATAACAAAAATGTTGACAAAAACATGCTCAAGATCTGTGATACCAATTTTAGAATATACAATTTAGGCCGAAGGCCAGGCGCTGGGACCTACGAGATCATTCAGCGCTGAAAGGAAAATCGAGAGTAAAAGGTCTGAAAGGTGTAACAGGAGGAAAACCTCGCAGTTGCACCATGAAACAATTTTTAGAAGAGGCTGGAAGATAAGATGGAAGAAAGAATATGAATGGAGGTACAGTAAAAAGAATGAAAGGGGCTGCAGCTAGGAGCCGAAGGGACGCTGCAAAGAACCTTAAGTAATGCCTACAGCGCACCTCGCGCGAGTCTGTGACATCAAGCACCATGTACCAGGTTTGGTTTGCAAAGACCTCAGGAAATTGTCCCCGAGTAACGAAGGAACTTTGTTTACCTGACGTGAAGCAAATAAAAAATTTGTTTGACCTTGCAAGGAGACGGAACTGATGACATCCTTGCTGAGATATGCTGAATCACTGGATGATCACGGCGGTGAGACAAAGACCGCTGGTGTTTTATAGTACGCTCCATTGGCGTTGCAGCTGAATGCCGCTTGTATGTGTAAGGTTAAGCTGATCAACAAAGGAGACAGCAATATATTCATCTTAATCGTCGAATCTGGAATACTTCCTTAGGAATGCATGAACTTTAGTGTCAATAGCCTCCATGGGACCTGGAAATTCCCGGTATCCAAGACCAGCAGAAGGCTCGGAAAGCTCATGAAATACCTGTCCACTTATCTGATTCCTCTGGGCAGTCGGATCTCGTAATAGTTTCTGATCTTCCTCTGACGGCCCTTCTGGAAGGTAGGACTGCTGCGAGTCCCGTGTACCCCAGGTTAATTGCGGTTCCCCTTAAATTCCCGCTATGCATAAGCTCCTTTATCACTTTTCTCACCTCGTTTATAACTTCTCTCAACTGCAACTTAAGATGAAATCCGTCGGGTCTGCCCTGTGAGGCAAGAGATGACTTGACGAGAACCAAACCGACCGAAAATAAACAAATTCCAAGACAACCTCGAAGATCAGATGGCGTCTAGACGACTGTCACCGAAGCGAACAGTCAGCAGGAAGCTATATTATTTTCTCTTATGGTTGTCACACCTTCAAGCCGGTATCATCAGCAGTCGCTTCCACTTACGCAAGAGACCCGCCTTAAAAAAAGAGCGCCTCGAACGAAGTCCTAATTTTGGAAGTCACCTTCCACAGAGGATGTTGACGTGGACGTGCAGACACGAATGCATATTTATATTGTTTAATTTTCCAAACAGAACAAGATGAACATCGGCTGAAGGAACGTGGTTTATCCCTTCCCCATGAACTCTTATACGTCCAAACGCCCGGCGAGACGTCCCTGAACTCTTACGGTAGCAGCCAGGGGTGCTTACATAATAGACTGGTCAGATGTTTTAGGATCTATAAAGCCCATGCAAAACACACATACCTAACACTCCCTTTCCCAGCAACCGTGGCCTTGACCTACGCTAAAGGCTGAGGCGTCAGGGACAATTTCAAAGGAAGTTGGTTATACTTTTACCCTTGTTTGATACAGTGGGATTTGATGGCCCATTTTCCTCTTGACACAATCATCCGACGGTAATAAATTTCGCAAAAATATAATACTTCAAGTTCAAAAATCGAAGATTGAAACGACTGAATGCTGATTAAACGCATAGGACCCCCATCTTTTCACTAAGTTCCAATTTTTTTAAAGTTTACTAAGCTGCATTTTTTTTCTTTTAATCCTCCTGTTACCCCATCGCTCGCAGCCGCGTCACAGGCGCCGAGGGAGATCGAATTGATAGGAATCTGACGTTCCTGAGATCACCTGAACACTACCTGAAGAAGATGAACAGAAAATCCGATGCTTATCATTCATTCCTGGAAAAAGACCTCTGCATCACAATCTAGGGTCGTAAATGTCATTGTGACGCCACAGAGTTAAATTTGGCCAATTTACAAATGCTGCTGGTAAGAAATACTCACCACACTAAGCAAAAAAATTAATAAATAAACTGGTCCATAAACTGATCAGACGAAGAGATAAAACTATGCGAGTCCTACTGACTTCGTAAATACACCGCAAACGTTTACGGGATCAAACACCGATGATAAAATTCTTGAAGACGGAAAAGATGCACCCAAAAATAATCTCATTTCTCCCCAACCCCACCCCCAAAAAAAAAAAAATGCTACAAGTTCTCGAACCCGGAGGACAAAGGATTTTCCCACAGACAACTACAAGTAGTGGTTCGCCGAATAGCCCATTATGCCCGTCCTTTTACAGAGAAGCTGTTTTAGTAATGGGTCATTATCTGATTATTTATTTTTTTTTTTTTCACACCGACACCAGAGCGATTGCCGGAGTCCATCCTCCACCAATTTTTTTTTCTTGACTCGCTTGAATTATTCTTGACAATATGTTACAATTTAACTCTGACTGTGGGTATAATTTCTCGTTCCTTTGTTCGTAACATATGGCGTCCAAATAAATCAGCCTTCCTGTAACGAAAAAAATTACCCCCCCGCAAAAAAAAAGTTATTGCGAAATTGAAATCTGACCGCACCAAGTTATCGGAGATGGTGGGAGATAGGACTAACGTCGCCTCATTTGCATAGCTATGCAGCAAAAGCAAGACATTTTTTAAACACTGGCGTGATGGCAAGTATGATGAATTAACACCTGCATTATCATCATCATCATCATCATCATTATTGTTATTTTCACCTTGAGACCCAAACAAGGCAAGGAAGGTATTCAGTAGTTATTTTCCGTGTGCCGCCTCGTACGAAGAACAGAATTCGATTGCGACAGGAGGGCACAAATTATCCGAAACTGGTCCCCCCGAGGCTAAAGCGTCGACGCTAAAGAAACCGAAGTCATGTTTGTTTGATACCCACGTTGGTTAAAACCTCAAGGGCGACTCAAGTGCCCCGAAGCAGGGCCGTCAACTGGTTTGTTCCGCAATCCGTCTCTCGACTGGTTTGATCCGGATCCCGTCATGCAAACTGGTTTCACCCAGTTATGCAATTGATTAGAAGTGCATCTGCAAGATGTAAAATCGCAGCTAGGGTGAACTGCGGCTGCAGAAAGTGTACGGTGATGTCATTTACGAGAAGCGTGCGTTTTACTTTTGCACTGATGAGAGGCATCACTGGGAAAGTGTGCAATTTTCGCAAGTGAGAAGACGTGCAGTTGCAAGAACATCGTTTCCTCTCGCATTCTGTCCTCAGATGAAGCAGGTCCGTTGGATCTCCGATAAGTAGAGCACTGCTACTCATTTAGCGATCGCATAAAAACAAAGAGACTTATTCAACGGCGCCGAACACTTCTGGTTCTTAAGTACTCATTTTTCATGTTACTTTTTTCAGCCGAAGCACACTAACTCTTGTGGTTACAGGGTTATTGCCACGAGTATGATGCCCCAGGACAGAACGTCTCTTGGACGGCTGTTCCCAAAGAGCTGCTTAGCATTTTTGTTAACGGAACTGCAATGCCAAAACAGGGGATTCTAATGGTTAGTTGCTAAGGATCACCGATTCCTATAATATTCGCAGTCTGACAGATTCCTGGACTTGGACCAAGGGACTAAAGGTGCGCATTCTCCAAATTGCTTTTATAGTACCGTCAGGGTATTGACACCGAGGACTGCAATTTTCTTCCCTGGCTAGCTCTCTCTCTCTCTCTCTCTCAAAGGCTTTCATTTTCCAGTGTCTACCAGATGCCTTCAAGTGCATTTTTTTGCTTTTCGCCAATCTGAAAAGGATTTCCTTTATGTTTTACATCCATGTTTCAGTTACATTTTACACTGTACGTTTATTACTGTACAAGCACGAAAAATCTGTTTCAATGTAAGTACGTAGGTATGTACGTATATATGTACGTGTGCCTGTGTTTATAGGTCTACCAGGTATAATATATACGCTTGTACACAAACTAAAACTGACTCTGAATAATATACATTTATATCTTACCTTGTAACGAGTTCAAAGAAATAGTGAAATTCAAGAAGTTAGTCCACACCATACCCCTCGCAGCCTGTTTCTCAAACATGGGGACTTCACCGTCAATTCAACGAAGGAAATTTTGCAACGCGTCCCGCTTTTGACGCAGAGGGGCTTTCCTCAGAAACCGGTCGTCACTCCGTCACTTCTCAGAACGGGTCATTCTATTTCCTCTTCGGAGAGAATCTAACATAATTTCTGCGGACGGTTTCATAAAAAGCTGACGAACGACGTCGAGTCTGGAAATGAACACTGGTTCATGATCCAGGGGGGCTTTTGAAGTACTTGTTGAAAATTCTGAGTAACTTAGGTCTTCCAATATCTGGTGCGCATCTAAGTCATAAGAAAGTCCAAATCATCATGTGAGAATTAAGTTTGAAAACCGGTTGCTGTTCAGTGGTACAAACACACTGGTATTTCTGTGACTAATTTCTACCGGGACTCTCATTCCTTTCCTCGTATAATGCCCTGCAATTATGTTGTCAGATGCCGCAGTTTAATATTTCTGGCATCTGGAATAGGAGCGCTGTCAAAGATTTATGTCGCGATTTCTATTTTATATTCGCCTATTTTGCGGGGAGGCCCGAGTTATAACGGAAAGCTTTTTACAATCAAGACGCAAATGAACTTGAATCTTCATTGCAAAAACTAAGAATGTCCTTGAGGGTTAGAAACCGAACTTTTTGGGTCTACTTTGCACTTCCGTCATCGGTGCAGAAATCTCTCAGACAAACGCAACAAAGAAATAAGAAAATTCCACGTCATCATTGTACTGCCTATGGCTACGATGAATCAATGACAACCCTTCATCACCTAGCAATCTCGCCCTCAGACGGACAGACAGAAACGGAGGGTGGAAATACAGAGACGGACGTGATGGAGGGGACGGGGAGGCGTCATAAACCGTCGCCAAAAACAGCCGAGATGTATAAGAAATGGAAGTCATCTTTGCTGGATCTCCATGAAGGTTAGGCCCTCAAGGCCAGAACGTTCTACGCCATGCACCTCTCAGCGCCGTGAACTGGTTCCGTCCAGTTTTGGCCGAGTCGTAACTATCGTGAAATGCTGATCTGTCAATTGGATGCTATCACTCGGGAGGCGCCCGTCACCCCTCGGGCGAACGGATCACTCACGCCCTTTCGTGAAGACCTCGATGACCCGGGCGGTGGAGACTTTCGCAGTGTGGGCGCTGATGATGATGATGATGATGATGACGACGGCGGCGGCGACGACGGCGGCGGGTTTCTATTTCCATGCTCCGATTATGTGGAAATTCTATGCAATTACCAAAGGTGCAATGTAATATTTGCGCCTTGCAAGAAGTATGCTTGATAAGAGGGTGTTATCCATAACTCCGAGAGTACAGTGATTAACGTAGCGGGGCACGAAAGTTACAGCTGCAACTCAGGTACGAGTCAGGGGCATGGCCAGAAGGACTAGCATGCACGAAAGTTACAGCAGCAACTCAGGTACGAGTCAGGGGCATGGCCAGAAGGACTAGCATGCACGAAAGTTGCAGCAGCAACTCAAGTGAGTCAGGGCATGGCCAGAAGGACTAGTATGCACGAAAGTTACAGCAGCAACTCAACGAGTCAGGCATGGCCAGAAGGTAGCATGCACGAAAGTTGCAGCAGGCATGGTCAGGCAGGAGAAGGACTAGTATGCACGAAAGTTACAGCAGCAACTCAGGTACGAGTCAGGGGCATGGCCAGAAGGACTAGTATGCACGAAAGTTACAGCAGCAACTCAGGTACGAGTCAGGGGCATGGCCAGAAGGACTAGCATGCACGAAAGTTACAGCAGCAACTCAGGTACGAGTCAGGGGCATGGCCAGAAGGACTTTTAGTAAGAAGACATGAAATTCGGGACGTTCCGCACAGTTGCTTTCCTTAAAGAGACAGACAGCTTTTAAAAACCTGACGAAGGCGACGACGTCTGCCTAATGTTTTGACGAAGGCGACGACGTCTGCCTAATGTTTAGAAGTTAAAAAGTTCACACTGGCTGCATGAAACAAATGTAATGATGCCCAATAACCCAAGGTTATGAGGTTCAAAAGTTATTCCCTTCGCTATCAAAATACTAGCGCAGCCAGTGTCGATTTCGTCTGGTGGTATCGCAGGCTCACAAGGAAGGTCGATCATCAAAAATAAACAACACCGAAAGCACGATCTCTGTCCAAAATGATTTGCATGCAATAACTATCTTCGAGCAAAACGATCTGCAATTAACGACGTAAGCCATAATTAACTTCCAGCAGACAATGACTGTTACTTTATTTCCAAGAGGTTTTCGCCTTTTCTTGTGATGATGGACGAGGAACCCTGTCACTTAACATAAAAAACACGAATAAACTGGATAAAGTTTATGTGGCAAGATCTACCTGGAAAACCATAAGCAAAATAATACTTAAAACTTAACAGTCCAAACTTCGCACAGGCAACCACAGTAACTTTCAAGGTGAAGCAAAGAGAGAAATGACAATTTACTAAAAGAAAAATAAGAAGACTGCACTGCTGACGCATACAACTCCAATTAACTAGGGACAATAAAATTTCCAAAACGAGTTATCATTGAGAATACCATTAATATTGTAATATATAAATTACGACAGTTACAAGAAAAAATCACACAAACTGCCACAGAGCCACAAAATGATTGCTACTTTACTGCTGTTATATTTCAGGCATTCATAGTGACAAGCGCACCCAAAAAATGTGAAGAATTCGAGAAGTTACGGGCGAATTGCGACTATTATTTTGACACACACTGTTTGTGGTCTAATCCTCTTACTTACACATTATTCAGAAGGTTTTTTAGCACCGACTGTTTATTCATTTTTTTCAGAACTGCCATGTCTTTAATAATCGGTGGTTAAAATAAACACAACGTCAAATAAATATATTTTCTTGCGTCTTCAGCAACATTTTTGCTAAACTTTAATCCAACAATCCAATACGAGCGAAAAAATTCCCTAAACACTTTAATTTTTCCATCCACACTGACTAGCGATGCAAAATTTGGAGGCAAGATGCTACAAGGTGTCGAAATGAAACGGGTATAAGTCCCGACCGGTTTCGTCTTTATATCTAGGGCATTTTCCCAGTGCTAAACCGCCTCGAGGAACACCTCTGAAGGGCACGCTCTTCGAAGAAACTGATATTTCTCAAGATGCGTTTGGTGTCGTTTTCCTAAGAATTTTTGCCTCGCGTTGCTTGTAGTGCTTCCCAGAGATTTTATTTCTATGATGCGATGTTCTGAGCTGTAATATCTCTCTCTCTCTCTCTCTCTCTCTCTCTCTCTCTCTCTCTCTCTCTCTCTCTCTCTCTCTCTCTGAGACTTCCAATCCAAAGTCACAAGAGCGTTCATCCTCCCACCTACTTACTGGCATAACGGGAAAAAGGGTTCAACATTAAGTGAAAGTGCTGTAAAAATCACTTTACAAAACCGGCCAAAACTGCTTCCTAAATGAGGCTGCAGTTTGGATGTCTAAGATATTTCCTCTGAGAGCCGCATCTTGTAAAACCCGTCTGGACTGGCTCAGAGGAATAGACGACAGTTCCTGGGAAAAGTTGCTTGCGCGCTCACTCTTCGGACCTCGTGACCGACGCTTAAGAATCTGTTTACTGATAACTCAAGCACTTTACACGAAGGCGAGAAGAAACTAATGGTGGACGGAATAGTCTTTCTAAGGGATATGAATATTCGACCAGGTGAATTTAACGACAAGAACGACACAGAAATGTCAAAATCTTCAGAGAATTTTTCGATGTGAAACTGCCATCTTGATTACTGTCTCCTGGGGTTGGACGAAACTCAGCGACTAGGAATGGTTTCTCCTCCTCTTCTTAGAACTACAGGGATCTAAGGAAGACCGGGGACACATAAAATGAAAGAAAGAAAGAATGAACGAATAAAAAAAACAGCTGGGGCGTGGGAGGTACCGCTCCATGGCGGTAACCAAGACAGTTTTTATCTTCAGGTACCAGGAAAAGAAATTGGAATGTCATGACACTGTAATAAAGCTGGCATGAGGGATTCCTTCTCTCTCCCCCTCTCTGTCTTCCTTGATATATATATATATATATATATATATATATATATATATATATATATATATATATATATATATATATGTATATAAATTTCTGTGTGTGTGTGTGCGTGTACTATACAAGGTCAGATACGGTCATAAGCTCTTACCACATCTGTTATAAGATCAATGCCGTAATTAACTTATATCTCAAAAGAACTCACGGAAGCGCTGGCTGGCCTGCTCACTGGGTAAATGCATTCTCTCTCTCTCTCTCTCTCTCTCTCTCTCTCTCTCTCTCTCTCTCTCTCTCTCTCTCTCGTTATCCAAGTCACTAACTGAACTAAGGAATAACAGCAAAAACATGTCGACAAAATATAATTTTGTCTGTAGTCTGACATGGCAAATAGGTTGGAATCAAAATAGGAATGAAATGGGAATATCAACATTCCCGAATTGTTACCCCAAAAATAACCAAGTAAAAATATAACATAGTGCTATCAACGTCCACCAGTTGAGTCTCTACAACAAAAGAGTCAAAATAAGTCAGTCACATTCCTCTCCATTTATATTGGCCTCTATTCAATACATCTGAGGAAACAGAGTGATGGAACATGGCAAAATCAAAACTCATAAGAAATCAACAAAAATCAAAGAGACATAGCAGGTAAAAATAAATACTGCAAAGAATCACGTTGAACAAAGTTATTAAGACCCATTCAGGTTTTTTTGGGGGGAAAATAAAATTTCAGCTCACTTCACAGGCCATACACAAAGTCTTCCAGGAAGGCAGATCCGATCACATGGGAACCTCATCCCGAAATGTCTAACCTGTGCTCAAATTGGATCATTTTTCCATGAAGCACATGAAAACGAACGAACGAACGCTCTACCGGAACTTGGCGACTTCCGGTGACATAGCCAGAGCATCAGCCAGGGCACGGTGCCCTTTGTCTCCATGGGAAGCCAGACTGACGCCAGGCCTTCGTCAGCACTGACTCGCTGAATACGTAGGCACTGTTTCCATTTACCTTTGCCCAGAATATCCCCAAGAAAAATGCTTTGCTAAAAAAAAAACCGAAATATATAAAATAATCATTCCAAATGGTTTTCATTTGTACGAGTATATATATATGTATATATAAATAGTTATATATATTATATATCTAATATATATATGTATATGCATATAACTATATATATATATATATATATATATATATATATATATATATATACAGTATATATACTGTATATATATCAAAGAAGACAGAGAGAGGGAGAGAGAGAAGGAATCCCTCATGCCAGCTCTATTACAGTGTCATGATATTCCAGTTCTTTTCCTGGTCCCTGAAGATAAAAACTGTCTTGGCTACCGTCATGAAGCGGTACCTCCCACGCCCCAGCTGTCTTGTTTTTTATTCGTTCATTCTTTCTTTCTTTCTTTTTAAGTGTCCTCGATCTCCTCTGGCTCCCTGTAGTTCTAAAAAGATGAGGAGAAACCATTTCTAGTCGCTGAGTTTCGTCCGTTGATGGCGGTTTCACATCGAAAAATTCTCTGAAGATTTTGATATTTTCTTTCTTTGTGATTTTTCCATTTATTCTGTTTTCTGTGTGTGTGTGTGTGTGTGTGTGTGTGTGTGTGTGTGTGTGTGTGTGTGTGTGTGTGTGAAAGACGGTGCAACTACATATAGGAATGTAGTTCCATTCCAGGTCTTTTGTAATAGAACAACGCAGCAACAATTTTTCCAGTCCTTTCAGTTTTATCCTTGATGATATAAGAAATTCGGAGGACTAGAGAAGGATCGTCTCAAGAGAGTGGACTCTACATGTACATCAGGGGTTCACTATATATATATATATATATATATATATATATATATATATATATATATATATATATATATATATATATATATATATATACTGAACACTGGTGCACTTGTGGAGTCCAATATTTTGAGACGAATCTTCTCTGGTCCTCTGAACCTTCTCATATATATCTTCAAAGCATTTTAAAACTGTGAAAGGAAAAAGAAAAAGATCGTTGCTGTGTTCTTCTATTACAAAAGACCTGGACAGGAACTACACTCCAATATATAGTTGAGCACCGCCAAAAAATCAAAGATAAAAAAAAATGGAAAAATCACAAAGAAAGAATTTGCACAAAGAAGGATTATTTCTAGTGATGCTTCACAAGCCAAGCTTTACAGCTCCAGTGAGTCGTGATGGTTTGCAGTAGAATTCTGCTCTGCTGGAGGGGAGAACTGAGTCTCCAGAGAACTGGAAGCCCAGTGTAGGCTACTGCACAGCGATCGTGACAACTGGGTCATTAAGACTCATGATTAATGATCCCGATTTGTGCCACTTTTTTTGTTGAATTTACCCTTTACTTGGGTTTATATCTTAATCTTTGATTCTTCACTGTCATCAACTATGTAATGGAGTGTACTGTAGTCCATCCTGGGTCTACTGTAGCCTGATGATGGCCGTACGTGAATGGCTGAAACCGGCAGAAATGAATCAAACAGAAGGACTCAGAAAATATTTTTGTCTTTTCTCTCAGAGTTTCAGCAGTGCGGATGAGAGAAGATTAAGAAGATTAGGAAAGTATTGTCTTGAATTATTTGACACCGACTTGATAACGACAAAGATTGTGTGTTTGCGTGTACCCCACCCACACACATATATACATATAATATACATATATAATATATATACATGTATATATATATACACATATAATACATACATATATATATATATATATAACTGTGTGGGTGTGTGTGGAGTGGGTGGTTTGGGGTACACACACACACACACACACACAGGGTCTTCTTAGTTAGCAAATCGGTTTCTAATAATTTAAGACAATACTTTTCTAATATATGTATATATATGCATATATGTGTGTGTGTATTTATATAAAATCTATTGGTCACCTTTGCCATTGCGATATCTCGAAAAAGTTCGCTTGAAGGTACTGCATGACAGAATTAGAACGCAAGTGGTAGGGTAAATTGCAAAACTTCCATGTGTGTGTGTGTGTGTGTGTGTGTGTGTGAGTGTGTGTGGTCAACAGGTCATTTGTAATTAAAGGCACGAGATAAGACTTTTCAAACTGGAAATGCCATAACTATGACCCATCTACTGAGCTTGGAATTTTTCTGATAGTACCAATTATGCTTAAGCGTACTAAATACACAACGAACCACAAAACATGAAAAAGTAGACACCTGAATATTTGGAAACGTTGAATCATTAAAAAAAATTCTCAGAATCATGAGGCATAAGTAAGCATGCATATAATACGGAGAGAGAGAGAGAGAGAGAGAGAGAGAGAGAGAGAGAGAGAGAGAGAGAGAGAGAGAGAGAGAGAGAGAGAATGACAACATCATTATACTCACGCAAGTGTCTTCTTCTTGCCTTCTGGATAAGACAGCCTGACTTCCCCATGGTCTTCTTCCCAGGTGCCACGAAGCAAATTGATGAGTGGGTTGTTAGGGCTCTTGGATATCAGGTCTTGACCTCTGGAGGTCACGACCCAGGCCGAGAGGATTATCCCCAGCACCCAGGTACCTCTTCCGGAAGCGCTCATGGCGAGGAGGGCCGATGACTTGTGGAATGCTCAACTTCGCGCGCTGTCACCTTGTTTGCCTGGCGCCCCTCAGAAGCCTGGCCAAGTCCGTTGCCATTGCAGAGGTCTGGAAAGAAAACGGGACAGCGGGAGATCAGACACTGACTGGGGCAGAATCCCTGAGGCGTGCTGAAGATAGGAAACACTGACTGGGGCAGAAATGGCGTGCTGAAGATGAAAGCTCACTCACCAGGAATATGCAGCATATGAACCCAGCTACATTATACATTTACTTATTCGAAAGATCAAAAAGTGGCAATATGGAGTCTCTTGGAGTGAAAAGTTTACCAAAGTGGTATTTAATGTTAGGTGGATGTAGCCACAGACAATATTACTATTCACCACAAAGATATGACATATGGTCCAACGGCTTCACAAGTTTTACATTTAAATAAAACAAAAAATAAAACTAATTCCAGAACCATAGAGCCACTTAGCCGAGAGCACAGTCAGATCTAGAGCCCCTAATTCGTAATACCAGGTTTTTACGATTTTAAACGCGATCAGTTTGCAAGGGATTTTAAGAACACTCCATGATTTTTAAAAAATGGAAGAAAAACCATGCCCAGGAATGAACTGGTAAATATTGCGTCCCTGAACCTCCTTTATATCATTAATAATAAAAAAAAACTGCCAATGAAGACGTAGACAGTTACATAAGTGTCCCTTGAATTTTCTTATTATTTTCTAATAATTTCTTTGATAATCAGTAAGATATTTTAATACATAACCATCCAAGCACACACACACATTTATATATATATATATATATATA
This sequence comes from Macrobrachium rosenbergii, assembly GCF_040412425.1. Lineage (NCBI taxonomy): Eukaryota > Metazoa > Arthropoda > Malacostraca > Decapoda > Palaemonidae > Macrobrachium > Macrobrachium rosenbergii. The sequence goes on along the minus strand of NC_089783.1, from coordinate 53,554,539 downwards.
TATATATATATATATATATATATATATATATATATATATAATGTTGAATTAATAAGTAAAAATAGCAAATCTTCAAAAGAAATGATCACTACAGTGATTCTCACTCCGATCTGGAATTAAAATATTCACAGTTTTATTCAGCTGTGACTAATCAAAATGAATTACAACCTTCCGTCTGCGTTCTGAAGGCCAATCTTGTGTTTTTCCGAGGTAGGTAACTCTGGGGAAAAAGCAAAACACGATTAATTCATCAGTTTCCCTTCTGTTGCTGAGGCATTTCATGAGAGGAGCTTTTCAACTTTTATTCATTAAGTCTTCTAGAATTTCAAGAGAATGAACTTACTACATGCGCTCTAATTTATGGTTTGTGTCTGATTTTACCTCGTGTCTTTACTTAATTTGTGACAGCTTTTTTCACCCGATGCCCAGGAATAAAATCACACGGAACCCAGTTTACGGGCACCGAATTACCGCCGCGAGAAACCTCTCGAATCGATAAAGTACTTCCCTACCAATCTCCCTAAACCTGGGGCCATCCTGCGCGCACATTCCTTGATAAACTCTACTCTGAGCTAATACCAATCGATCTTTTTTTTTTCGTCTGTTTTTTTCAGTATACCGTAATCAGCATCAACCTTGACTAACCGGTTCCATTTTGGGTCTGGCAAGTCGGTACACTACATTACTCAAAGTAGTATGTACCTGGTATTCATTTCTCAGCACGCAGTGACGCGTACGAAGGACTATCCTTGGGGCTTTTGTAAAATTAATGCAGAGTGAAGGCTGCAACACGAAAATTCCTGTGTCAGGTAAAGGGAACAGCTACTAAGCTGCTGTTTCCTTTACCTGACACAGGAATTTTCGTGTTGTAGCCTTCTCCTCTGTACGAATTTGACAAAAGCCCCAAGGATAGTCCTTCCTAAATTTAGCTGACTTACAGCAGCAAAAACCATTGTGGCAAATCTAAAAACGTACTGCTCGTTTCATCGCGTGGCAATCAGTTCCTTTTGTAGGACCACAACTCTTTCAAAATCAAGTGACTTGACTCGAGTACGCTAAGTGAGTGTACTACAAGCACAACGTATAGGAAGGCGTTGATCAAGGCCAGCTGTAACCTAGGCCTAGGGCAGAATACTGGTGTCAGTAGTCTGAGGATTTTTTTTTTATCCACAAGGGAAAATGAAATCATGCTGGACCAGAGTCCTCGTTATTCTGCCTACGGCAATTCTACTGTAAGGTCTCTCTCTCTCTCTCTCCTCTCTCTCTCTCTGGTATACACGTGCTCTTGGTATTGGGAAATACGAAGGAAAATGATTCATATGTTACTTCACCTGCGCATAGAACTGAATGGCGCGACAAGGGCGGAAATTCTGGATATTTATCTACTTTCCTGTTTCTTTCTGTAGTTTGCGATGCACTGATTCCGAACTGTATTTTAGTTGTTGCTGTCCATCCTTCTCGTGACGTTAAAATGTACGAGACGTATTTGTTCCTGGACAAATATACTGGTTTTAATATGAAGTGTCAGCCTACTGTTACAACATAAACAGCAAAGCCTCTGCTACTGAAATTCCTCCTGTTACGACAAAAGAAAGACCGATATTAACACAGAATCTGTTACACCTACTGTACTTCTCAAACCTAGAAGCAACACGATCAACGCCAGAAACATAGACCCTGGTCAAAGAGTGCTAGAAAAGAAAAATTTAATGTAAAAACCCACTTCAGTACTGCCGGTCAACGCTGACTCACGGGGAGGGGGGAGGGGTGGGCGAGGGGAGGGAAGGGGGAGACCAGTTTTCCTAGAGAATTCTTGTTGAAACTGGTTAGTAGGGGCTGGAGTCTTTTGACGTAACGATCATCTTGTGGGACTGGAATCCCGTCGGGGTTTTTGCTAATAGGTAATATGTTTTAATCACGGGGCGCGCAAGGCTGGATCCCGACGCTGGAAATGAAGAAGAAAAAATTGCGGCCATAGGAAGAAACTGTCAAGAATTCATCTCCAAAGCTCCCTCGCCGCACAGGCAGGCTCGACGACCAAGGCCGCTGCGTCGCAAGTTTGCTAAAGTCTCACTCTTCAAGTTTCAGCGTTTGCGAGTTCATGGAAATAGAGGAGGGGCAAGCAAGCAATTTTTAAAAGATTCCTTCCAAGTGGGCGACTGCAAGCGCACCCTCAGCGAGCGCATGCGCGCGCATGACTAGACCTGGTCCCGAGGCAAGTCATGACTCTCTGTATCCTAATTCCACTGGCAAAGCCGACGGTGGTGAGGCAGAAAAAAAAGATTATTATTATTATTATTATTATTATTATTATTATTATGATATACAAATATTTAAAAGCAAAGTTATGTAGGAACGTTTTTCATCCACGGCTCGGTGTATTATGCAAGTAGGGAATTACAGCAACAATTAAATCCACAGAAACTTCCTGACAAACCTGTCCAGTAGACGGCAGAAAGTTGCTACCTCATGAATGTTGGCAACCCCGGGTTTTCCAAAACAGTTCTCGGTAAACGAAATACCGGTCGTACGAGCAACAGAAGGAAAAAGTTAAATTTAGATAAGGAAGAAGTCCGGGAGGTTAAGAACAAAAAAAAAGAAAAAAAAAACACAAATGCCCACTGAAGCTTTTTTTTTTTTTTTAAAGAAACGTCATAAGAAGGCTTGGAGGAAATGACTGGATGAATTGCTCTTTACTATGAATTACAAGGCAGTTTTTCTGGGAGCGTTGCTCTTTGCCTGCGTGCACGCGCGCAAGTCCTCAAACACAAACGCACAAATGCAGCTACACAAATACATATATAAAGTACACACATACAATATATATATATATATATATACATATTTATATATATATAATGTATATGCATATATACATATAGTGTATATATCATATATGTGTATACATATATATGTGTATGTATATACATATATGTATATATACACATATATATGGTATATATATATAATATACTATATGTATGTATGCATATCCATATAGACATATGTATATATACACACAAATATATTTAGGCCATTCAATATTTCTGGCAACGTCCCACACATGTTCCACAAAGTACAGCTCCCACAACTTGGAGACGAACAAGAGAAATACTACTAGACAACGCTCCCTGCCAGGTCCATCCTCACACTACTGGCTCCATCTCCCAAGCCCCCATTCACTCTTGCGAACTCACCATTTGCCAAGATGCTCGTGCTGTAGGTTGTGCCAACACTATACCTACAGAGCAACCCGCTGTTGAAGGCTATAACCAGTAGATTTTTAAGTTTTTCTTTTTTAAATTGCCCATCGTAACAAACAGATCATTACTACTGTAAGTTTATGCACACCTTTATATGGAACGAGTCAATGATGCAGTTAGCATGTTCAGCGCGCCTCCGGAGGCAGAATAGAATGACTGGTTTTATGACGAAAAATAGGCTGATGCGACGTATAATATAGTTACACAATAACATCATATACAAACAAATGCATATATAGTTGCTAATAGATTCACAATTTCGACAATCATATAGTAATAATATATTACTCTGTAAAATAAACAAAGGCTTTCGAACACTTGAACGGTGTTCCTCATCAGTGCTAACAACGCCCGAACCAGCGCTTCCGTGATGGGCTGTTATCTTCTCGCTCCGCCCCCCTCTTTAAAAGCTATTCATAGGAAAGCTACCTCGTTTTGCATTTTAACGTTACCACTGATGAGGAACACCGTTCAAGTGTTCGAAAGTCTTTGTTTATTTTACACAGTAATATATTTTTACTATATAATTGTGGATTTTTATTACACAATGCATATATTTATATTATATATATATATATATATATATATATATATATATATATATATATTTACACAAACAAATACACTTAATTTATCCACTATACTATATATTATCACACATAATCCCCTTGCGTGCAAGATATTTCTAAAGCGACTTGGATATTTTAAGGGGTACAGTATTTATGGCTTAGTGTTTGACAGCACACAAGTCAGATGTGTAATTAATGGTGTGTGTGTGTGTGTGTATGTATGTAAGTATATAAGTCATGATGTATAAGGTATGTATGCATATATATGCAAACTTATATTATATACATGTATATATACAATCTATACAGACACACAAACATATATTTACAAGTATATATGCATATATATATATTATATACATATATATATATATATGTATAGAGAGAGAGAGAGAGAGAGAGAGAGAGAGAATAATCCCCATATAACAATATTTAAAGTTGCGTACATATAGAACCCGAATTTTTCCGATGTAGAAAGGTCTCTTGATAGCAACTGCCGAGCTCTCGGAGCCCTAGTCGCTAAAATACACGAAAATCAAGTACACTTACCAATGTGGTAAAAATATCAAAGTATTTCAAAGTAAACCAAACGTATTTCACTTGTCTTGTTTTACTATTTTGGTGCGTGTACTTATTTCTTAGTCAGCAAGTCCAAGGTAGTTGGACGAACGCTAAAATGAGGGAACAGAATAGAATATAGAATTTAGGCCAAGCACCGGGACCAACGAGGTCATTCAGCGGTGAAAGGGAAACTTAGAAAGGTTTGAAAGGTGTAACGGGAGGAAAACCTCAAAGCAGTTGCAATATGAAAACTGATAGCCAAAGAAAGAAATAAGAAAGAGAATAAGAACGGAGGTACAGTAAAAGGAATGAAAGGGGTTGCCGCTAGGGGCCGAAGGGGCGCTGCAAAGAACCTCAAGCAATGCCTACAGCGCACCGCGTGAGATGCACTGACGGCAATACCCCACTATGGGGATAATGGGGAAACAGGAAATAACGATACGCCTGAATGCAGGAGATTCCTGCTTTCTGTTGAAATCACCTGAATTTCAGGTGTAGTTTTTTTTATTTTTCTATTCCTTCTAATTCTTCTCCTATTGCTCGTTCATCTGCGGTCATCGTCTGTAGACCCCCAGCAAGGATTTTCAACCCCAAGATTTGAAGATTTCACGAAAGAAAGGAATTGGAGTACAAAATTTAGGCAAAACGCTGGGACCTATGAGTTCATTCGGCGCTGAAAATGAAGTCGAAACGACTGTTACGAGAGGGTGGAAAGTAAGAAGGAAGAAAGAGACTATGAGAGGAGGTGCGGTAAAAGGAGTTGCTGCAAAGAACCTTGAGTAATGCCTACAGTGCGCAGCGTGAGGTGCGCTGACGGCACTACCCACCCTGCAGGAAGAAAGAAAGAGAGAGAGAGGCCTTTGTGCATCGTTTGTAAAAACAGTTTGTTTATCTACATAATCTTTAAATATTGTTTTGGACTTCTCAATTTACACTAAAGGTACGGAAGAGTACGCATTATAATTAATACACACATACATACGTACATACATACATGCATGCATATATATATATATATATACATACACACAAACATATATATACATATATATATATAAATAAACACTTCTCTTCCCTCAAGGTAGGGTGCCCAGGTGTTGCCTATATCTAGTCCCTTCCCAGCATTCTGGGATAAGATCACAAAGCCAAGCGCTTCTCAACCCTAGCCGTGACGACCTGCATTTGACCAACTACCAGGTAAATAATTTCACTTCCTAACGGGACAGGAAGGCGACGGATTCTACTGGGACGTACCCATACTGCTCGGTCTCATCCGGGAATCTAACTCGAGTTTTCGTAATGGAGGGCAAAAGTCAACCCTAATACTGCCAAAAGAAATGAAACAACTGGAGTCCGCGACCACTGAGGAATTCTAATAATTATTCTTTGCTTGAGGAAAACTGACCAATATTCTCTGTAGACAAGTAGATTTGACTCATCAAGATCTGGGGTAATTGATGAATGAGATGCCAAGCATGTGACGTAGATAAGACTGCGGTACCTAACATCAAAGGGGTGATGAAAGTATCAACCTGTGATCTTCCGAGTCCTCATTTATTTATGAAACGATAAGCGACAACAGGTCATCAGCGAGAACAAACGTGCGCGCACGTACACTAAATATATATATATATATATATATATATATATATATATATATATATATATATATATAGATAGATATATATATATATATATATATATATATATAGATAGATAGATAGATAGTGTTAGATAGATAGATAGATAGATAGATAGATAGATAGATAGACTGTAATTATGTGAAACATAAAGACATATACATACAGTAAGTGTATCTATATATATATATATATATCTATATATCTATCTATCTACCTATCTATATATATATAGATAGATAGATAGATATATAGATAGACAAATAGACAGATAGATAGATAGATAGATAGATATAACACGTACACTTACGTGCGTGTCTTTATGTTGCACATAATTACAACTGTTAGGAACTGTGCGTTGTGTCCCGTCCTCATGTGACCTTCATTTAAATATCGGCAATCAATTTCAGGGTACAAAATCATCAAAGGGCTCCAGCGATACCTCACATCCGCCGAGTTGCTCCACCCCCGGGGTTAGGGTAGAATCTGCAATGCATTACCTCGGTGAAGCGGGCTTTGGCACCTCCCCGATTACCTCACCCTCTTGATTTAGGGAGACTTCAATGCGACCTCAGACACTCATCCACACGCAAGCCTGCAATTTCGTAGCGCAGAGATATTTGTCCAATATCCGTTTATTTGTTCACCGGTATATTTTTTTGGACGCTCGGGACTTTTACCGAGATTATCGTTATGAATGACTGCGGTAGAGAACGAGGATACGTAGAGACCAGCTGATATAATGAAAATAATCACGTTATTTTGCGATGCCTTGCACCAAAATTGAGCAACTTATTCACCCGCGCAAGCGAGGATAATGGGGCAGAGGGGAGTCTGCCCACCTTCAGACTAAGAACGAAAATGTTTTCCTAATTTTCGTATTTGATGATGCTCCTACGTTTCTTCCTCTTTGGTGTTCATAAGAATTCTACAGTTCAAGGATTAAAAGGTAAATCTGATTTATAACCTAGCTAGTAAGTAGATTTTTCTGTTAGGGCCCGTGACGGAAGTACTCCTGCTCCCGAGTTTTCGAAGGATTTTTTTTTTTTTTTACCATCTCAACGGCCTTCAAGAGATTCAATAACAATAACGCGACTCAATAATGATGGGGATCAACTGCGTAAAAGGCCTCTCCAGTGCTGCTTGTCATGACCGGCAAGACCTTTTAGTCATGGTAAAACCCCTTTGTTTTGAAACTGGCAAAGCTCTCCGCCACAACAACAATTGCTTGAAGCTTCTACGTTTCATCCTCCCTCTTCGTGAAGGTCGGGAAGCTGTGACCTTGAAAAGACTTCTTCTCCCCACTACGACAGCCGCAGGCTGCATCCAAGAATAAAAGGAGGGAAAAAATGGAAAATATATAATCAAAAGCGTCGTCTTTGAATACAGGTTCCGTTTCCGTTCAGCCAGACGACAACAGACCTCGCAAAACGAAAAAATAAGTAAATAAGAGATGAAAGGGGGCAAACAACAAAAATGGCTCATTACGAGGGGGACAAAAAAATTGGCCACCATCAAAATGTTTGCGTGACGCGGCTCTTAACGCTCGATGCGGTCTATGATCAAATCAAGGACTTCGCCACTCATGAACGTTGATAGATAGCACATTTCACCGTGTTCGACCCTCTCTCTCTCTCTCGCTGCCGTCTTTGCTTTCCGAACCCTCGAGTTATTTCTTGCTGACGTCACGGAGTGACGAAGACGGTGGCCTAACAACAGGAAGGCACCGGAAACATGATTTGTCCCCCTGCGCCGAATACGTTCGACCTCAAGGTTAGTTGAATCGTATTTTGTGGCATTAAGTAGACAATGACGATTTGCTTCTGGTTGAGGTGGTGTTGTATACTGCCACGTTTGGTTGGAGAAAATAATTTCGACGGAAAAGGGGAGCAAAAGAATTTGTGAAGGTCTTCACGAAGATACAAAATTTATATTCGTCGAAAAAAAAAACTTCGGGTGACTCAATGCTGATCTTTCATTAGATATTTTGAACATACTGAATTTCATCCTAAAATCACTTCTTGCAGATTTACCTTCCGTCAAGTCGAAAGTCAATGAAAGCACTACAATTTCCCATCAAGAATCCTCGTAGAAATTACCAAGTCAAAATCAAGTATAGAGGGAATATTCAACTTGCCTTAATCCAAATCATCGCTCTGTATTAATACCGCTTTGACCTTCATCTACATCAGAAACAATAATTTCTTTTAGCACCGTTCTTTATCATTTTATTTTGGCTGTCCATCAATCTTATCTTCACTAGTGACTTCGAGCCATCAATGAAGGTACGATTGATACTCTTCTCGATATACTTCCTCAGAATGTTCTTTCATTCTGTTTGCTGGGCGATAGTAAATAGTACGAATAGTCAGTATTTGGAGATCGTAAATACTTGGTTTTGTAAACACATATACACACAAATTTACATACATACATATATATTTATATAAATAATATATCATATATTTATTATATAATATATGTGTATACACATATATACACATGTGTACACACACACACCATATTATATATATATATATATATATATATATATATATATATATATATATATATATATATATATATATATATATATATTACATATTGATCTTAGGTCCTGTTACAAATGGCGGTTTTTCTGGATAAGAATGACTCGAGAGCTTTTCATATAGTCAATAAAAATGTCCATTACTTTTACGTTATAAATGTCAGCTCCTGAGACTGCCCCGCGTAAAGTAACGGCGCCATCTCATTTCTAAAGGCAACGTTCTGTCCCTGTTCCATTTATCTCCAGATTTCACTCCGAAAAGGTCAGCAATCTCCGCATCAGTCGCTTGCGATCGCGTTGCTTCCCTCCTGCCCTCTGAATTTTCCATTTTCTTACTCTCCAAATAACGTCTGATGTCTCCACCTAACAAAGAGAGGCAGGGTCTGAGGCTTCTTTGGTGGCTTAGCCTCGCTCCTCTTCTCTCTCCTCCTTGTCCCTGCGTTCGTCTTTCCGTCGTCGAGGCTTTGCCTGAATATGGTTACACACACGTCTACAGAAGCAGAAGTTTAGGGAAGGGGAATCGTCCTCCTACATCGCCGCCGTTATAACATGAGACAAAAAAAAAAAAAAGAAGTCGTTTGATTTTACTTTCGTTTGAGAATATCTGGACTGACTGAGACGTAATTGGTGCCCAGAGGGGCTATAAATAATTTCGCCTCGTAAAACTGACTTCTGGGATTCCTCAATCCATTGGTTTTTCGGGCCTCATTTACATCCACTGCCTCTGGTCTGGTGGAAGTCCCAGTAACAGTTTTGGGATCGTGCAGTGTGTGTGTGTGTGTGTGTGTGTGTGTGTGTGTGTGTGTAGCTACAGAAATAAGGACCACTGGCTGATAGAAAAGTTATTGTACATACAAACACACACACAAATAATACAGTGATATATATACAGTGTATATATATATATATATATATATATATATATATATATATATATATATACAGATAATAAGGATCTGAATCGTGGCTGATAGAAGCCACAGCCACTGGAAACTAAATACATAAGCAGTTTGTATGTCTTGGCGAAGTTGTCTCATTCACAGCACTTGAATTTTTAGCCGGCTATCTCCGCATTATATATTACATCACAAACAAAATACTAGCATTCACTAAATACAACATTATTCAATAAATATGATATATATAATATATACATATATACATATATATATATATATATAAATATATATGACATGTGTGTGTGTATATAATATATGTGTGTAATATAAATAAATAAATATATATATATAGACATATATATAAATATATATATATATATATATTTATATATATAATATATATATATATATGTATATATATATATATATATATATATATATATATATGTATATATATAGCGCGCGTGTATGCGTGTGTATAAGCCTATCCCATTTTCATGCTGCCTCTCCCATTTTCTTTCAGTAGGTACACCGGGTCGTCCATCGCTCGGGTCCTCTCCACATTTCTTCCGGCCTTTCTTCTATCCGCATCTCTGGCACAGTTGATTATCCTCCATTGTAATTATCTGGGCCCTTGGGTTTCAAAAGAGCAAGATAACATCATCCTGTTCAAGAACCGGAATGCCACAAGCGAGACGATGAATTGCGGAGAGAGGATTTTTCACGAAAACAGCGTCTAAAGTTTTTTTGGCGGGAAAATAATCTTGCGCAGAATCGGTCAGCGAGTTCTACAGACTTGAGCCTCTATAATACATCTGGATGAATACGGTCCTCATGCCTAGAACAGAATAGCAGAGGTTATTCAGCGCTGAAACGGAAACTGACAGCAAAGAGGTTTGAAAGGTGTAACAGGAGCAAAACCTCACAGCAGTTGTACTGTGAATCAACTATTAGGAGAGGGTGGAAAGTCAGATGGAAGAAAGAGAATGTGAAAGGAAGTACAGTAAAATGAATGAAAGGGGTTGCAGCTAGGAATGCCTACAGTGCACCGCATGAAGTAAACTGGCTGCTTTACCCCCCTAGCGGACTCACGATATCAGCGGCATACATCTGGACGAGACCGCTTGAAATGGAATGTTGATTGTTGCCAATGACAGTGATTGCGACTTGGTTCACCGTCCGAAGGTATACAGCTAAACCGTCTTCCATTTTTTTCCCTCAGCCTTTGAAACCTGTGCCTCTACTAATACTGGCCGCTACTTGTTATTCAGCGTCGCTTTTATGCTCTGTCGAGATGCGCACGTTGTACAGTACCGTGGGACAGTCCTCTTGGCTGTGTGTAAATCACTTTTAAGGCTTTTCGATTTGCGCCATCTTGTAATGCTATTTGAAAGCGCCCGGCGCCACTGCCTGGTTCTTTCTGGTGCTTTTCAACTGATGTTCATACCTGTACACAAACACACACACACACACACACACACACACACACACACACACATATATATATATATATATATATATATATATATATATATATATATATATATATATATATATAACATATATATAAATGTAGTTTATATCTTATTTTCGACATGTGACTCTGGCGTTAAATCATAATATACTTATCTTTTCAGGGTCAAGTTTTTCTCTTTTTTAAATCTCTGGAAAGTTTGCACACCGCCACCACTAATAATAATAATAATAATAATAATTAAGAAGAAGAAGAAGAAGAAGAAGAAGAAGAAGAAGAAGAAGAAGAAGAAGAAGAAGAATCGGAGACCAACCGCAGTCACATAACGGCTACGATCTATAAAATCCCACTGATAATAATTAAGTTGGGGTTTATTCATTTTAATCTGTATCCGTCCAATGAACACGGCAGAGTTAAGAAGAAATTTCAACTCTCTCTCTCTATCTCTATGAGTACCTAGAGAATGAAAAGAAATCTTTATACATACATACACATATACATACATGTGTGTGTATGTATGTATGGACCTCGCCGGATCACCAACATTACACGAAATCAAAAGGGCACTAAGAACAATGTACAACCCGCTCAAGTACAAAATGAAAGGCTTGCTGGCTGTAAACCCCAATCCTAGTCGACGGCCACATTATTACATGGCGGCTCTCCCGAGTCTTGGAAGCCCACGGCTGAAGATCCCTGGTTACATAAGTCTTTCGAGGCAGAACGAGGCGTAACCACTGCAGCAGGGGCCGACGCAGGAAAGTGAGCGAATGCCGTTCGAGATGAGCCTTCAGGGAAACGGGAGAGACCTTAATGAATACCTCTACGGATGGTAATCACCCAGACGCAGGTAGTTGCATTATGACTCCGGAATGAGTGATTCCTCCTCCTCCCCCTCCTCCTTCTTTCCCTTCCTCCTCCCATTCTCTCCCCAGTCTTCTTCCTCTTCTCCTCCTCCTCCTCCTTCTTTCCCTTCTTCCTCCCATTCTCTTCCCCATTCTTCTTCCTCTTCTTCTCCTCCTCCTCCTCCCTCCCATGCTCTGCCCCATTCTTCTTCTTCTTCCTCCTCCTTCAATTCTTTCTCATTCTTCCTACTCTTTTTCTTCTTTCTCCTCCTCCTCCTCTTTATTCTATCTCCCTACCATTCTTCCCACAATTCTTCCGCTTCTCTTCCTCCTCCTTATAAAGTTTGCCTTCCTCCCCCCGCCCCCTTGCTTCCTACCATTCTTCTTCCTCCTCGCTGCATTTAATCCTTCAGCTTTACATTATTAACTCCTTGAAACTGAGAGAGAGAGAGAGAGAGAGAGAGAGAGAGAGAGAGAGAGAGAGAGAGAGAGAGAGAGAGAGAGAGAGAGAGAACTTGTAATTGCAAAAGACTTAATTAATCTTAATTATCGACAATATCATAAAGGGAGAGTAACACAGGAACAAAACTTTCACCAAGAGAGAGAGAGAGAGAGAGAGAGAGAGAGAGAGAGAGAGAGAGAGAGAGAGAGAGAGAGTACTCTGCAGCTGCAAGATCTTGGGGTCCCACAGCATCACACACCTAAGGCCGCTTACCGCTCACTCCAACCGCGTTAGCGACCGCTACACTATAAGGGGTGTATTCTTTGCATTTTTTTGGCCAATCATCATTTCACAACAGAGTAGAAAGATCTCAAGGATGAACTTTGCCATACTGTTTTTTTTTATGACATTTATTCGTCACACTATGTGACTGTGGTCCTATTCACACACACACACATATATATATATATATATATATATATATATACATACAAATTAATATATATATATATATATATATATATATATATATATATATATATATATATATATATATATATATATATACACATATATATATATATACATATACTCACACACATATATACACATGTGTGTGTACACGTAATAACGCATGATAAAATGACGCAGAATATTACAGAATTATACATTCTCTTCGAAAATGTCTAATTAAACAAAACCATTAAGATCCATACCCTCCATTTTATTATTCCAAGTGGTATTTCGCATTTGTACTTCAGGTTGCCCAGCGAGTTAAACGCACACACACACATTATATATATATATACATATATATATATATATATATATATATATATATATAATATACATACAAATAATATATACATATATATACATATATATATTTGTATGTGCACGTGGCCAGATCTCTTTTCCGAGAGTAATTTGAGAGAAGGAATTCCATAACAGTTTCCACCTTTGTACCGAACATTCCCTTCTAAGGACAATACAATCGCAGGACAGACAAACCACAAAGAAAACATTCCATAACGTCTAAATATGGAGCGGGGTTTCCCACAGAAAGTTCTCCAGAAGATATTTGTACATATCTTTAAAATACAGAAGCCTTCTTTGCATTAATAAATCGTTAAAATTGCCATAGAAACTTCAAGTAGGTCTTTGATCACAAAAAATGTCCATGGGTTACGTAAAAGTTGGCACTCAGAAAGGCAACACCGAGCTTTTCCGCCCCAGCGACATCACTGAAGTAAACTAATCATTAACAACTGTCAGTTTCGAGCTCGAAACTTTGAGTACAACCAGCTCAGTTTCGGAGAATCTGTCGTATTACCTTCTTCACTAAACATTTCCTTCTTTCGTCGGGTAAAGAAGCAAATGAAGCACAACAATGTATATAATTATGCTAAGGTGGAACCGAGACTTCTTTCGTCACGACTTGAAGTATGTGCTTTTGTTTTGACAATGTCGCCGGGGGCCGACAGCTGACAGGAGCTATTGTTTCCAATGGACTTTGGTGCTGGCGGTCTACAACCCCTTAGTACACCGTGAGGTGTAGCTCGCAAAAGAATACAAAAGACAAAAATCACCAGAACAAAGCTGAAAGAATCATCAGATCTTGTTTTCTCGGACTGAGCTTTAGATGAAGCACCGCAGAAGTAAAAGTAAAAAAATGTATGCTTCAGGTGAATGAACTCCTCAAATATCAGAGAGGGAACAAACAACAGACAATTCCACGCATTCTGACAAAAAAACTGACCGAAACAATATTGAAAGCCTTGCAGAAGAACTCATATCGAATACGATATAAAATGTTGCCGAGCCCCTAACTCACGTAAGCGAGCATTCACCTCTGACTTGAAAAGCAAAGAAGAGGAACTGAAAGACCGAAAGGTGAAGAAAACCAAACGCAATAAGAGAACTCCCGCCAAAAAATCACGAGAAGTATGTCCAGGCTGGCACGTCCCTCACTACCTTTAGACTTATAGTGAGAGCTTCGACGTCAGCCTTGACCTATTCGTTCCCTAACGCTTACCTACATGCAAGTAATCACACACGCTTGCGCACACGCAAGCAAACCAAGTGTTTGTTGTATCCACGTACAGAATAGGCCCGGTGCTTTGTGTTTCTTATGGGTGGGTTGCAGCGCATTCCAGAGTGTCTTTTCTATATGATTGTGGACTTTATTTTCAGCTGCGAGTTTTATTTCATTGTTGAATGCGCAGGCAATAAAGGCACAAGGCTAAAATATTTCTTTTTACAGTTTTTGGGGAGCCTGTCTATTGTGTACGTAATGTCATCGGTACCAACCCTTCAGTAGTGGACACCACTGCCCTTTATAGGGAAACACTTGAAGCGCGTAAATGCGTTTTCTAACCAGTTCCTTATCTCCAAACAACTGGAACTACGAAGAAGCACTGGACACAGAACAGAGGAGGACCTGTGACCCGATGAACGAAATCTCCGCGCAACACAAAAAAAGGTGGAGAAAAAAAAAAAAACCTGCGGTTAAATCTCCTTGAGTCTTCCCGGCGGACTTGAAGAACAGGAAGAGGAGAAAGTCCCCAGACACATCATAATAGTTCTGTGGCTTCCCATAGATCAACCGATCAACAAGATGGGGCATTATGCGGAGTCCTTGGACACGCGCTATATCGCTTTACTGTTTGGGATGGCCACATACCAAACACTCCGCCGACATTGAACGGCCTTAAGACGCCGCTACCTACGTGATAACAGGCTCGTCGACGTAAACGGGTAACCCCTATCTTCCACGCGAAATTAAAAGTGATAGCATAGGAGTTGGTCGTGAGAGTATTCTCAAGAGAGGACAAATGTTAAGGAATTCTCTTATCAACTCAACTATTTATTCTTTTCTTTTTCCTTCAGACGCAATGCGGCTGTAGGCACAAACGCTGCACTTTCCACCATTTCACTCTTTCCACTGTCGAATTCTCTGCGCCCCTTAGACGCTATGTTGTGTGTCTAAGGATTGCACACACGCACACTCACACACACACACAAATGCTCAGCCGAACAAGCATCGGCTTACCAACCTCACTGATAGCAGTTGGAGTTCTCCAAACAAAACAGCATAAAAAAAAAAATTTAGGACCACCTGAAAAGCACTTCTGAAGTTGCTGCGTTGCATGAAGCACTAGAGCGTCTAACCGCAGGAGACAATAACGATGAGACAAAATAGATTAATTTCGCACTTCCGTACGGATCCACCAGCGCAGCTTTAAGTTTCCAAACCCAGACAAGGATATGGAACAGGAACCATAGTAGAGGCTGAAATGAGAGATGAAACTATCAAAAGAAATCGAGCTGTTTTCGTTCATTTTATATCTTGTAACGGGAAATAATAACACTTTACATTGCCCAGAAGTCTAAATGAACGAGCTGACAAAATACATCCCTTTTTTTTCTAAATGTGAATATTTTAAGCCACTGAAAAGTCCTATGAAATAATCTGGAGATATAAGCACCTAGAACAGGAGACATCGAAAGGTATAAAGCGAAAGTTAAATACGACAAATCCGCATTCTTTCGTCAAGACAAAAGCAAGACATTATTTACTTCTGCACATATCTTCTGAACTGTAAGGAGTCAATATTTACTTATGAAAATATACACGAATTGTTCTGCGCCGCATCCTGTTATATTCTTGATCGTCACCTGTATCAGTATTCTATCCTGACGAAAAAAAACCATGTGGTTTTTTATTTGTATACTCCTATTTTAGGCTGTGTTTACCATACACGCCTTATAGTGCGGGTCAGGGACGGCACAAAGTAGCCGAAAAAAAAATGAAAATCGGACAATAAATTATATATATATATATATATATATATATATATATATATATATATATATATATATATATATATATATACAAATATATACTATACATATTACATATATACACGATTATTATATTCATAAGATTCAAAGTTTAATTGAATTTGCTGCATATTCATCATGTATGACTTACTTAAATTCCCGTAATGTCTGACATAACGAGGGTAGTTGGATTTGCAATATTTTTGGGGGGGTAGGGGTGGATAGGAACTGTCAAGCTATTCTGGGAAGGCAGGTGTCAAAATTGCCCCTGTTAATTTGACTTCTCATAATATTTTTACCATTATCGAAGAGGTAACAATTAAATTTATAAGTCTGTGAATATCTTTACTTTTTACCTACCCATTATGAAGTTACTTTTTATAGTTTTTTCTTAGCAAGTGTCATGTTTCTTTTTAAATACTAATGATTTTATCTAAACAATTCCAAGTTAATTCTTACTTAACTTACTGATATTTTACTTGAAATTAATATTGCCAATTTATGATGCTATCTACCAAGTATCAAAATAAATTTCAATATACAAATATTCATATCCTTATCTAAACAACATTGAGTCATTCATTATTTTCCACTTATCAGTACCATTGTCTAAATCAGTGGTTTTCAACCTATGGGCCATGGGCAGTTCTGAGGGGGTCCATGCCACGGACATCTTCAAAATAGTATTTAAAAATGAAAAGTCATTTACAGTAAATGCAGACCAGTGCTTTCTTTCATAAATGAAAATGTGTAACTAATATAGTGTTCTGAAAAATAATTCCATAAACGAAAATTTAAAACTAATCAAGTGTTCTGAAAATGCTTTCTAATAATTCCATTATCATCATCACACAACTCTGAAGGGCAGTGGGCTATGAGTATTTAGGGATGCTAAATATGGGCCATGGGCACAAAAAGGCTGAAAACAACTGGTCTAGATAGTACCAAATTAATCTAATCATTTCACAAGTCCATACTTCTATCTGCACAACATCAAGCTGAGTTGCAGCAGTCCACACATTTCTGTTTTATCTAAACGGCGCCACCCTCATTTGTCCTGTTACGCAGACCGATCCTTTTAATCTAGACAGGAACTTGTCGCTCGCAGAAGCCGAGGCGCGAACGAACAGCTTCCGTGCTTTGCAAGACAGAGAGAGAGAGGCGGGTGATTCGGACGCAAGCCATCCGGCCACTTTCTACAAACAAGAACTGCAAAACAGCTTTTTAGCTAACCTCAGAACATTGCCACTACCGAAGAGAGGTTGGTCACTGCTCGCGACCACCCAGTCCTCCGTCACCTCAGTCAACCTCTGGTTCCAGGACCTGTCTGTCAGCTGGCTCGCAGCGGCAGTTTGCGAGACAAAATTGGCCTCAGCAACTATTTCCTTTGTTTATGCTCAGATAGGACGTTAACATCATCATGACAACAAGCCGTGCCCCATTTCATGCCGTGGTAAGCGCGAGAACGTCCACTTTCTAATTAACTACGTAAATAATTAAATAGATTCAGCAACGATGTCTCGTGCAGATGCTCCGGACATGTTTGCTAGGGGGTTGCGGAGAGAATGAGCGACCTTACGCACTTGGTGACCGCACAACATGCGAGAATCCAATACGCTTGCCTCAATGTTAGTTGCTTGTAACCATCAACCGTGCGTACTCTGAATACACGAAGGAGCATCAGCGTAATTTTATTAATGACGTAAGGTCTTTGCATTCGACTACGGGAGTGTGATTGTGGAAGCATCGAGGAGGTGCCGTATTTGCTGATGACCACAAGCAAGAAGACAAAGAATGGGTGAAATTACGATTAAAACGACGACCATTCTTAATACCGAATACGATCTGAGGGTCAAATACCGCCATTTTGTCATCGAATACTTAAAGCAATTCCGCCAAAGGCAAGGAATGCCTGACACAGCTCCAAGTAGGTTTTAAAAGGGTCACATTTCTTAAAAGACGTAAACACAGATGTAAAAAAATGATAAAAAACCTCGACTGGCGACTTTTGGCAAGCACTTCGCCCAACAAGCAACCTTCGGCATCTGTACCCTGTCAACCAATAGAGATGTCTGACGTCACGCACCTTTTCTAGCAGACTAATTGTTGCACGTAATTAATTCGGCAAGTGATCGTGGCTGCTTGAGCGACTGTTCATTTTCTTCGCTACAGAAAGAGACGCGGCGATTCGCTAAATATCTGGAACGTATGAAGGTTATAAGGTATTACCTTGAGCATTTATTATTGTTATATAACGACGTATTCTATTGTTGTGATCTCGACACAATTCATAAATTACGATTCCTCGCTTTCTTGTCGGTTCGTTAATCACCCAGCGGAAGAAAACGTAGGAGAAATAATGCACAAAGGGATTCTCAAAACGAAGCGACAGCACGGACGGAGGCACAAAAAATAAAATGCTTTCCCACGCAACTCGATTCGATCGAAGTACAGCGGGATAATGTCTCCAGATTCCAGATCTGTCGAAGAGGGCATCTCGGACAAATGTTTGACATGACAGCATTCCCGCAAGATCGCACTGCCTATTATCAAGAATGAGGAGAATATCATCCAAGCATGTATATATATGTTGATCATTACTGAATAATATATATATATATATATATATATATATATATATATATATATATATATATATATATATATATATATATATATATATATATATATATATATATACTCAGGCAAATTAGAGCATCTGGAACGTCGGAGATTTAGAAGGAAAGAGTCGTAAAATATACAATATTTGCAAATTAAAAACTGACTCAGTATAATGACAATTACAAAAGTTAAAAACACAAAAAAACGCCAAATAATCTATACTAAAACAAAGTAAAAAAAAAAAAAGGAAAAGTGAAATAAAAAATTACAAATACAAAAAGTAATCCAGAATACTTTTCCGGCCATGGATATTATAGACCGATATCCCAAAATCCTAAAACCTTGGGTTCCTTGCTGTCCACAAGGATAAACCCCCGGCTTTGATGCGGTCTTTGGTGGTTTATCGTTTTATTTGCCCAAAACATAAGATTGGGAAATATGTCAGCTCCACCAAAAGACTGCTCAAGGTCAAGATAGATTCTCATCCTGGAGTCAGTCACCGTCCGGGGTGTACTTTGAAAAACCAAAGACTTCTCTCGTATAAGAGAACATGCTAATAAATGTAGGACTTTATTGACAAATGATGACTATTCTCTCTATGTTTTGGAATCTCTAACCATTAAGCAGCTTGTGCCCTCGTTTAGTCAGGCCTCCTCCAATGTCCTGTTTATAGAACAGTCCACGTCCGGCCTTCCAAGAAGGGGAATCACTCAGTTTTTTTTTTTTTTTTTTTTTGCTTCCTAGAGACTGGTACTGGTCTTAGAGTTCTCTTTACTCTTTATTTTTTATTTCACTTTTCCTATTTTTTTTTTTTTTTACTGTTTTAATATAGATTATTTAGTGTTTTTGTGATTTTAACTTTTGTAATTGTCACTTTACTGAGTCTGTTTTTAATTTGTAAATTTTGTATATTTTACAGCCCTGATGATGAGACTTAGAGTCTCGAAAATTTGGCCAAGAAAGTTAAGATGCTACGATGGCTATTTTCCATCCTTTTCCTTCTCATTCTGGATAGTATCTAATCGGTTCTCTCTCTCTCTCTCTTCTTTTATATATATATATATATATATATATATATATATATATATATATATATATATATATATATATAATATATACATCAGATGATCTCACAAATATAAGCATTATTTAAAGAAGTATTCCAAGTGTGTATACTTAAAAAGAACGCATAAAAAATTTTTTTCAAGCTGACGGTTATCTAAGAAAAGAATTTCGAAAGGTAAGAACCCTCTGCTTGCAATGAGTGGTTGCACTGGGTTCAAACGGCCGGAACAAAAAAAGTCAAATTAAAAAAGGAAAATTTCACATTACCCAAGTCTTGCAGAAGAAATTCCTGTCGACTTCTTGATCAGGATATGATCTCTGAAGCTGTCATGCAGAAACTCGCAAGCTCCAAGCTCTTTAGGCTCACTCTTCCAGTTGATTTCTCAATAATAATGAATCTTTTATTGTATTTTTGCTTTTATTGTTATTTTGTTATTTTCCCTGCATATCACTGTAAATATTCATATTTTTTTCCCTCCTATTCTGAGGATGGTTGCTGCTCAGAAAGTTACCAGACTTCTCGGCTTGTTTCACGAGGGTATGGCCACATTTCGAATAATTATGTGGATTCTCGCGTGAATTTTACGCAACTTTTCTTCTCTCCCGTATTATCATGACGAGCTCTCTATGGAAAAACGCTAATTGAAGTTTCCCGTTCCTGTAGGGGATATTTGTCTAGTGAGTGTGTCACCCACGCTTTGTAATGCAAGAAACCCCATCAGTTATCACGGCGTTATGACAATTTCTTAAAATCAGCTTGCTTACACATACACACACTAATATACATATATATAAATAATATATACATATATATATGTATGTATGTATATATATATATATATATATATATATATATATATATATATATATATACACACACACACACTTACACAAAGACGACAATAAAACGTAAGAAATATTTACCCGTGAGAGAATCATGATTATATACGGGAATGCATAAGGCCTTAATAGGCAGACGGTAGCATTTTATTGATGATAAAACAGGCATTCTTGCCTTTCACCTGTGGTTCTACGATACTTGTTCATGTTCTATACTGTAATACTATAAACAGTTCTTTCAAACGATTTTCGACTCTATTGTAGCCTCCACCAAGCTATCAGCACCAAGTTAAACAGTTTTTTTTTTTCCCCAGCTGCTACTATACTATGGAATAACAATAAAAAAATAAAAATATACAAATAAACTCTTTTCCAGAATTCGATGCGAGAAGGACGTCTTCCACCATTCACTGGAACTCCATCATAACGAGGCATATGAGCACAGAGGCTGCCAGCGCTGATAACAGGGTAGACACGATGAGCTGGTCAAATGGCGTCATCGTAAGGCCACGTGAACTTTCTACCCTCTTGATGGGAATCACAGTCTTTACGACTCTGACCAATCCCATCACCTTGAGAAGGCACTGAATATGACAAACATTATCTTGAGTCATTACCTCCACAACGGCTTATTTACCTGGCCCTCTGGCGGGAGAACCACCAAGGGAAACAAGGATAATTTACGAAGATTGCAACACAACGGCTAATTTCAAGATATGGAGAGTTGTCTACATTTTTCAACAACAGAGACTGAATTGCTTTTCCGTGTATTTGCTTCTTGACAGGCGTGATTTTGTTTTATTTTTACTTATGTTTCTCTGCGCTTCGCCACATTGTTTGGTAAAACTAAGGTATACTTTTTTTAACATTGTTGGCCTCTCTCTCTCTCTCTCTCTCTCTCTCTCTCTCTCTCTCTCTCTCTCTCTCTCTCTCTCTCTGTTTTTTAGTATATGGACATCCTGCTCTACAAAAGCTCACTTAGCATCAGTAACCATGCTAGCTGCCATGCCAGAAAACTCAATGAATCAATAAGCAATCGAATGATTTTTTTTTTATTGTTTCCACATTTCGAATGCTTATAAAAAAACTAAAAGTTGTGTAACATCTACCCTACTCTTGACACTAGTAAAATGCAAACTACTCATTTCAGCAATGCAAATATTTCAAGCAGGCAGGAATTCAAGCAGACTCAACAACTCTCAAAAGTGAAAGTGAGAGAATGTTCTTTCCCGTTTGCTGACTCTTGGAAATCAATAAACTGAATGGCGTTGGATATTTATGTTCTAGGCAAACTAACTGGAACTGGAATGTAAAATTTAGGCCAAAGACCAATCGCTGGGACCTATGAGGTTACTCAGAGGGTTTGAAAGGTGTAACAGGAGGAAAACCTCGCAGTTGCACTCTGAAGCAACTGTTAGGAGACGGTGGAGAGTAAGATGGAAGACAGATAACATGAAAGGAGGTACAGTAAAAGGAATGAACGGGGTTGCAGCTAGGGGCCGAAGGAACGCTGCAAAGAACCTTAAGTGCATCGCGTGAGGTACGGTGATGGCACCACCCTCTTACGGGGCAGGTAATCTGATAATTAACGGGTGCTTGTTACATGAGTCTCTGAAAGGTCTGGGCATAAGGAATGTCGAGTCATTACAGATATACAAAAAACACGCTTATCAGCTTCTCGTGCCTTACTAATCGCTTTCATTTCTTAACATTATACCTTCCTGAACGATTGAACAGCGCGCAGCTCTCGTAATTATAACTAGACCGGCAGTAAATTAAAACTAAATAATGCTTGCATGTCACTAGGCTGAAGAAACAAATTCTTGGTCAAATTTTACCAAGATAGAGGGAGAAGTTAATGTAAAGTTTCTGATTAATGGGGATATGAGTGAGCAAAAAGGCTTATGGAATCAGTAATAGAAAAAGATTAATAATATCATAGCAGTCACTAGAGAACATGCAAGCCAACTGAACAGCCGTTGGCAATTCAAGGCCTCCTTTACCACTAAGCAACTGATGTACCTCACGGTTTATAACACCCTACTGATTCAAGGCTCAACTTCCAAACTAATAACAAAATATCAAGTATTTTGTGTTGCTTTAATATTCTGGCTAACTTTAATCCTACAGCTTTTTATTTCTTTCCATGGTTAAACGTTTTTTCCTCGAAAATGCTACGCTCCTCAACGTACAGTATGTACGTCACTTGACGTTGACTCCAGCTCTAATGCGAAATCTCAGTCACTGTTTCCATCTGCCAGTCACAGTCACCACTTCGTATAATCTTCGAACAACAACCAACAAAGGATAAGAATGAAAAAGGGAAAGAGTGGAAGACACGAAAAAGTCACAAAAATTCAAGCAGTCACTGTTTCCATCTGCTAGTCACAGTCACCACTTCGTATAATCTTCGAAAAACCCACAAAGGACAAGAATAAAAAAAGGAAAACTTTGGTAGAGAAGAAAAAGTCAGAAAAATTCAAGACACGTTTTCTTGCAAGTGTGCTTCGGTGTCTATTCGCCACGCCAGACTTCGCTTGGCATAATTCCCGACTGCACTGCACACCGTGAAATCAAGAGGGGAAACTAAACCTAGCACATCTAAAACGCTAGGTTTTTTTTTTTTCCACGTCTTTTTGCATGCTGCGTGCGTGACAGGTGTGTGATTCCTGGATATAAGTAACGTGTGCAACCGTACAATTAGGGCAAGACACCATGACGGGTACAATACCTCTCTGCCATTCATAATCACCAAAGCATTTCTGAGGGATGCTCCAAGATCTTTTACTTTATCGTACCGTAAAGATCTACCGTCAGTGCGAGAGAAACCTTGAGAGTTAGGATGATGCAACCAATAAAACAAGCATGAAAACAAAAACTAAAACTTCGATTACAACGACACAGGCAGACAAGAGACAAAAAATAGGAAAAATAGCATAAAAATCTCATGATCTGTTGTGACTGGCACCACAAACCTTACCGCCTCATCTATTCGAACTCATAAAACCGTTTCCTGTCGCAGAATTACAGACTTGAAAAAATGTAGTTAATAAAAATATAATTTCCTTCCCAATTTCCATATCAAGCTTTTGAATTCAGAAAAGCAACGAACGAATGGCTGTTTAGACCACGAATGGGTCCTTGAGTTAAAACATATCTCAGGAATCACGTAAAATATGTGGCCCTTAGCCTACTCTTCGTGCGCCGAAGTAACAAAAAAGCACATGCAGGAGAATTTCAACAGCGTGTCTTCTGTGGAGAAAATTATACAAATTAAAGGGCGTCAGTTTTTGGAACCACAGAATTTTTGGGGAAACAACCGTAAACTTAAGAGTGAAAGGATGGATGTCCACACACGCACACACACTTACATTATACAGGGTGAACCAAAAGTAGGTGGAACAGGGTTTGTTAGGGTTATACTAAAACGACGGTGTTTATTGTAACTATGGCGTTTGTGTTATTTTAAATTTTATATCTAAATCTATTTAAATTTTATATTTTTTCTTTACAGATAACCCATAACGGAATATAATTTAAATACTGATGCAAGAAAACGGGTGTTAAAGAGAGTATTGGAAGCCTCAAAACGCCGACGCCGTTAGAAGAAAACGGGTCGAAGCATTTGGTACTCAAGCCCCGAAGCGACAAACCATTTACCGCCTTCGTGACAAATTTAATAACACTGGCTCAATTCTTGATGCCCCAAAAACTGGTCGACCCAAAACAGTTTGCAAAGAGGTTCATAAGACAACTTGTTGCCGAAGCATTTTGTCACAGTCCCAAAAAGTCCACCAGAAGAGCCTCAGTAGAACTGAACATTTCACAAACCACTGTTGCACGAATTCTGAAATCTACTGGGTTGAAACCTTATCGTCCACGGCTAATTCATGGCTATCGGAGGATGACCCAGACAGGCGGTTCAATTTAGAGAAATCATACCGAATGAAATTATAGAGAATCCATTGTGTGGTCCGATGAACCTTTTTTCAAATTATCCGGGCATGTTAACAGACATAACTGTGTTTACTGGTACAGTGAAAACACCCATTTAACATTAGAACAACAACTAAACCAGCCTGGTGTCAATTTGGGGTGGCATTCTGAGTGTTTTAGGACCAACTTTTGATGGAACAGTCACAGGCGAGAAGTATCTCGAAATTCTAATGAATCAAATTGTTCCACAGTTACAACAAGATGGTAATTCACATGGCCTTCATTTCCAACAAGATGGGGCCCATCCACATTATTCAAGACAGTCCGTGAGCATCTCGATGAAACATTTCCCGAGAAATGGATTGGCCGAAGAGGACTAACTGATTGGTCAGCACGTTCACCTGACTTTATCCCCAAATGGATTTTTTGTTTTGGGAACTACTCAAGGACAAAGTTTATAGTCGAAAACCAAAAGTGTTGGCGACTTGAAAAATTACATCAGAGATGCATTTCAAGACATTAATACACAAAGAGACTTGTGCAAAAAGGTTTGTCGAAGCGTGAAAGGTAAACTTCAAGGTTTGTGTAAATTGTGGTGAACAGCAGTTTGAGTTGTCTTTCACTTAGCAGTCTGCTAAGTAAAGGACGACAGTCGAAAGGCCTCGCAGCACTCCTGTGTTTCTCTTTCCTTCGTGGATTTTGTGTTTATATATATATATATATATATATATATATATATATATATATATATATATATATATATATATATACATATACACAAACACTTGAAATCACCACTACACATGACATATTTACATAAACGTACAGTGTAGATCCTGCCCCGTTTGCTCTCTAGTTTTCAAAGACATCTGCAAAAGAACGATCACAAGGTGGTAGAAATTTACACTGTATACAAGTGTGAGAGTACTATATCAAGGAGTATATAGACGGCTGGAAAAATTATTCACACCTGATGAGAAGAGTAAACTCACTAGCGTCAGAGGTCAGTGCTCCCTGTACAAATTATGTTTATGCAGATGGGCTCAAGCCTTTCCTGTAGGGCCAGGTGTATTAACTTCCTAAATGCTAAAAATTTTACGTATTCCTGTTGAAATATAAGGATCGAGTTTATGCATTCCTTGACTGATATTCATGTTCTTGCGAGAGCCTTCTTTTACAAAGCTGGATTCTATAAGATTTCTTTCCAGTATATTACAGGAATAGAGTATTTTTTAGCCCCTATCTGATCGACAGTTTTCACTAACAAGAACGAAAACTGCACTGAGTTGTGCATATCTTATATATCTTTTATCCTGCCTATTTCCCTTATCCAACCATTTACCGCTTTGACCGTTATAAAGACTCTCATGAATTAGATGGGATTTCATTTGCGCATCCTTTAGTATTGTTGGAAGAGTTCTCTATAGGTGCTTCTGTCACTTCACTACTTCTCTTAAATCCTACATTAATTCCAAAGTTCCCAGGGATTATGGAAGTATCTCTGAAATTATTACTACATTTTTTTTTTAGCTTCTATGCTCTTATCTTAAAGAACCCTTTTTGTAGCTGTTGGATGTATCGTATAACATAAAATAACGATATCGTAACTTCTTATCTGTTCCCAGTCGTATCCACTTCATCATCAATACACTCGGGGCTACATATACGCAATACTCTTATAAAATGGATGTGAAAATTGATTTCTTTACTATACTGTATTAGCTAGTATGAAAATGTACATAAAACAATAAATTCAAAGCCTTCCCTATTGCAGTGTATTAGGTATTCCAAAAAATGCAATTGCATAGCAATGCGTGAGCTCTTCCGCACATATAAACTATTTATCTAAGAGGAGCACTGAACTCAGATGCTAACAAGTTTATTGTTTCTCCCTCTTTTATCTAATTATCAGGTGTGAATGGTTCTTCAATTCTGTACGTTTTTTTTGCATTAAATCTGTATAAATCTATATATATATATATATATATATATATATATATATATATATATATATATATATATATATATATATATATATATATATATATTGTAAATTTCCACCACTACATATCAGTCATCTTGAAGATGTCTGGCAAAACCAGTCAGAACTTATACCCAGTGTTTTTTTCCTGGGGTACATTTGCATACATACATAAATTTATATATATGTGTCCTTATATTTTCCACAATATTCTACTCATCTCCCTAATGTTCTTTTATACTCTTTCGTTATTAACTAAATTTCACTATTTTCCTAAACGCCACATTTCCAAGAAGATGATTTACCACAACCTGAGAGACCACCGAACCTGACATTTCTCTTCGGGCAAGAACGAAAGTTGGGCTGAAAGAGACAGATGATTGGCATTCTCCTCCTTTCCTCAGGACTCTTAAGAACTGACGTTAAATCTCCTTTACTTCTTTTATTTTTCACGTTTTTTTTTTCCTGTTCTTCTCGACATTTTAGTTTTAACATTCTTCATTGTTCAACTTCTCCACTTCCCACTGGCATAAAGTAAGAAGGTAAAGACTGACAGAGAGACTAAGACATTTGCTAAATTTACTTGTTACTTTCAAAATTGTTTTGTAAATGTGCGCAAAGTCAAGTTAACTGTGAAAGTAAGAATAAAACGGAATAAAGAGGGTAATAATGAAATAACGATTAAAGCAGTAGTGTAGATGAAAAATCAATAAAATACATTCAAGTGCATCAATCAGTAACAGCTGTGCAGTAAATGGGAAAAGTTAAGTCGATGAGTATGGCACTTTAAAGTAAGACTACAGCCTCTCCTGAACTTAGGAGCATCATTTACATAAGATATGACTATGACCAATAGTATTATATTATCTTCCACATGTTTGTGCATTCCCTTACATGGAGAACTTAACTCTTTTACGACGTTTACATAAAACATAGGCTATTTTCCGGGGTATTTCACTTTGTTACGCTAACAAAGTCTGCGTTCCATATCTTGCCATTAAAACTGCGCTCAGTCTCGCTGAAAGCGTTGCAAAATATGTCAAAAACAAACATCATAAATGTTTTACCAACTGGGACTGATGTCATAAAGAAAAGCATCTTCCGACAGGGGATGTTTATGCGTTCGAGATTACGTAACCGTTTCCCTCCGATTCCTCTCTCCCTCCCCAGTGAGTAACCCACCTCTCTCCCTCCCCCGTGAGCAACCCACTATCTTAAAAACCACTCGGTGGTAACTTTTTTCTCGGGACCCTCCAATGGAAAGTAGTAGGTCGCTCAGAGTCCTTGGGGAGTTAACTCGACCCAGCGCCGGTTGGTTAAGTCACCCCTCGCTATACGTATAAACGACCGCGTAGAAAATGGAATAAAACAGTTTTCTCCAAGATGAGAGGAGACGGCCCATTACGGGATCCAATGCTTCTGATAAAAACCAAATTAGGATCATTTTTCTCCTGCTGGTAAAGATGCTGCAACTGATTTGTGCAGCACAGTCTTCTGGGGCGTTAAAAAAGGCATATTCTTTCTTCCTCTCTTTCTCGCTTGTTACTCGAAAATGAGCCTTCCGCGTCACAAAGTAAAGGCAAACACGCATAACTTATTAAAACCATAGGCCCACTGTTCCATTGAAAAACAACTTGACATTAGTTTGCTATTACAGTGATTATACTCTCATACCAAACGACCGCATCGAACACCTCGTCAAACAAAATTATGCAAATTGACTTAAAAAATTCCAACTATCCACTCTTTCCAATGAAATTTCAAATACAGCGCATATATAAAGGAACGTTTTACGTATTCATTAATGTCATGACGTTTTTGAACCCGGCAGTTTTTCCAGTAAATTTCGAAGACGCAAAACTCTTCAAGGACGCCTAGGCTTCAAACATTTACTTGGAACCTTGACCTTCATATGACACCGTTGGAGCTGGTGAGATTAGGCCTAAGTCCGACCTTAACAATTAGCAGGGCTGCCAAGATTCCCTCCAGAAAAAACAGGGATTATCTTTTTTTTCTATAAATAACCAGTTTTCTCATCTCACTGAAGCCCCGTTTATTGTGTTACGTGATATTTATTGGTTCTTGTCCCTAAGGATCAACTGGCCACTTCTAATCGTCAGCGCATTATTCTGAACAAGAAAATTTCACTGTCAACACATCCGCCGTCGTTCTATTCATTTCACCCAGGCGACAACAATACGTTCTTTAATATCGTATGATCAATCATGCTTTTGACAGCTGAAACTTGCATAATCAATGACCGAGCTAAATAATTATTTTTTTACTGTCAGATTCTAGGCTGAAACAACAATTCATTACTTTCGCTTTGACTAACATAAAAATGAGTTCCGGAATGGCGTAGAGCATACTTCCACACGCTGAAACATTTTGTCCAACCAGATCTAGATCACCTCCGAAAGGTAATCAATAGGCCCCACGAATGAAGTCACGGGTTCATGGCTGATCTCATCCAGAATTTCCATTCAAGTCCAAATCCATTTGGTTCTAGATGAACAAACCAAATTCTGGTTATAAATCTTTATTCTGAATTGAAAATGCCTGTATTTCCCAAAGAAACGTTATCTACAGCTTATGTGAATATCAGGAACTGGTTCTCTGTCCATAGTTGAACTTTTCATAGAAATTCATTTGAATCTCCAGATAGTAGGTTGCGTAACAAAGTCGGAAAATTATCAAGGACGTAATTAGACTGACTGGCAATAATCCCCTCCTAGGCTGATATGTCCTCATTGGGTAATTAATGCTCTCCAGGACACTCGGAACTTTAGCCTGTATCTGACGGTTAGGTCACTAAAGTGAATTTTTAACACACATATAAGAAACTACAACGTCTTTCAGCATTTATGAACGAGGAACTATTTACACCTCTTCAAATTCAAACAACGATTACAGGTATTGACGTGCAAGAGTTATATAACGTCTGAAGTACCTGCACAGTATTGGCTAGTTCACCTTGCATATTTTATTTCCATGACTAATTCAATGAATTCCCCGAGAAATAACTTATTATGCTGCACAGGGTTACGCGTCTGTAATTTGTGCATAACTCAGTTACTTTGAATCATGAAACTTTGCCTTTAAAATTCACTTTCGATAAATTCACTGGTTGACAAGCCAGCTATTTACTATAACAGCCACCCCTCTGGGTCTCTCTCTCTCTCTCTCTCTCTCTCTCTCTCTCTCTCTCTCTCTCTCTCTCTCTCTCTCTCTCTCTCGGCTAAAGTCCTATTCCTGTTTTACTTCTTCCTTTATAATATTGTCATTAATTGAGTGTAAAAGAGTTTTTTTGTAATTGCAAGTTCTTTCTCTATCCCTCATATTTTCTAGGAGTTAGGCAAATTTAAATGAAGGAGGAAGAATTTTAGGAAGAATACTAGCGAAATATGATTACAGAGGAGGAGGAAAAGGAAGAAGAAGAAGAGTAAGAAGAATGAGACAGACGATTACTTGAGAACGATCTACACGTCGAAAATCGTAAAATGTTCTTCATTCAACTGTTAATATTACCAGACATCAATAAAATTAGTACC
The DNA here is from genome assembly GCF_040412425.1 of Macrobrachium rosenbergii. Lineage (NCBI taxonomy): Eukaryota > Metazoa > Arthropoda > Malacostraca > Decapoda > Palaemonidae > Macrobrachium > Macrobrachium rosenbergii. The sequence continues at coordinate 53,524,460 of NC_089783.1, read as the reverse complement.
ACTAACATTTTGTAGTATCTAGTCATTTTGCGTGTTGTTACCCCTACAATAAAACTGTTCTAAGAAATCAGCAGAGCGCTGCATTGCCCCGCCCCCCTCCCAAGAGAGGAGTGAGAAATAGGGGTCGTCAGCCCCTTGTAGAAGTATTGACATATCGGGAACGCACCCACTTACAGGGGATTATGCCAGGCGGTCATCCAGACTGACCTCCCCTGAACCCCCTCCCCCTCTATTCCCTGCAAATAAAGAGACTGCTGCTCGTCCAAGAGCGACAGGTAGATCGATGGACTAAATTGCTCGCACACGCTCTTTGTCATAAGCCGTTCATTGAACAGCTTCAGCCTAGTTTTGCAGCACGCAGGAATTCCTTACTTCCTGCTCATGTTCTGGCGATTACCCGAACGATTCTTAGTGAGAGAGAGAGAGAGAGAGAGAGAGAGAGAGAGAGAGTGTGTGTGTGTGTGTGTGTGTGTGTGTGTGTGTGTGTGTGTGTGTGTGTGTGAGAGAGAGAGAGAGAGAGAGAGTGTGTGTGTGTGTAAGAGAGTGTGTGTAACAGAGAGAGAGAGTATGTGTGTGTGTGTGTGTGAAAGAGAGAGAGAGAGTATCCTTATGTTCAGATATGTTCTTCTATGGACGTCAATGGGACTTTCCCTAGCTTGACCTTGGCATTCCCTGGGGCTTTCGACACGTCGGACAAAAGAACTCGTTAATCAAATAATCTTTTAAAGTATTTGACTAAGTATTCTGTAAGCTGAGAGCTTATTTACTTGATATGGATTGGGTCCTAGTTAATATTCCACACACACCACCACCACCATATATACATATATATATATATATATATATATATATATATATATATATATATATATATATATATATATATATATATATATATGGGCCTCTTATAACTAATGTCATAAATGCAACGTATATTATAAATCAAATCATTTCCCTTCCAAATAAACGTGAAGTCATTTAAAAATAATAATCTGAGGTACTTTTCACTACCGATAGTACAGAGTCCACAACAGTAAATGTCAAAAACTCAATACAAAAACACAAAGATCATAGTAACATATCCCAACGAGGGTCATCAATAAAACACTCAAGTTTTAATGAGACTTCGGCAAAATGAGGCGGTACTGATCTTGATCTTTTGCTTTGGCAGTCACATTCGGAATAATCCTTACAGTAATTTGTTCAGTCGATTTTTGCTGTCCTTAAAGTGCCTCCGCACCCCGGTTTTAGTGCGCATTACGATCTCTGGCCTTCACAGGGGCCCAGCGAAGATTTTCCTATTGGTTTACATGATTTGCATTAATCAAGTGAGAGAGAGAGAGAGAGAGAGAGAGAGAGAGAGAGAGAGAATAAGCCAACAGATTTGCACTAAGGAATAGAGGGTGAATAGTCATTGGAGAGAACATTAAACAAGACAATTGACAAATTTTTAAATAAAAGCCCAAACAGAGAGAGAGAGAGAGAGAGAGAGAGAGAGAGAGAATAAGCCAACAGATTTGCACTAAGGAATAGAGGGTGAATAGTCATTGGAGAGAACATTAAAGTAGACAAATGACAAATTTTTAAATAAAAGCCCAAACAGAGAGAGAGAGAGAGAGAGAGAGAGAATAAACCAATAGATTCGTACTAAGGAATAGAGGGTGAAAGTTATTGGAGGGAACATTCAACAAGACAAATTTTTTAATAAAACCCAAACAGAGAGAGAGAGAGAGAGAGAGAGAGAGAGAGAGAGAGAGAGAGAGAGAGAGAGAATAAGCCAACAGATCTGCACTAAGGAATAGAGGGTGAAAGTTATTGGAGGGAACATTCAACAAGGCAAATTTTTTAACAAAAACCCAAACAGAGAGAGAGAGAGAGAAAGAGAGAGAGAGAGAGAGAGAATTTTCGAATTGCTCTCACAAAATTCTCAGCCAATGAGGTAATGTTCCTACAGAGGGCACTGCAAGAAACGCATCCACAGCCCACCCCGCAAAAGGCAACTGCAAGTCACCTCTGTCAAGGGGGAGGAGGAGAAGAAGAAGAAGAAACATGGCAAGTCTGTTTGCGCACAGAGGAAGAAGAAGAAGGCAGAATTAGCCAAAACTAGCGTCACATCACGTGACTGCGCGCAAACAGTCCATTCGAAGGCGATACAACTGACTGATAAAAAGTAGGATAAAAGCAGAATGTGATGAATCTTTCTGGGAGAAAACCAGAACGTCGTCCTTCAGCGCCTTCTGGATGGGATGCAAATCTCTTTTTTTTCTTACAGACGGACGTGCACCGGGAGCTCGAACGAACGTCAGAGAAGCAAGGGCAAGAGTCATTAAAGGTGGGGCTTCAACAATTAACAAAGGATGCAAGGGTACTTGGAAGAAGCGACGTCATGATGCATAGTGAGGCTTCTTTTGTTCCGTCAATCGCTCACCTACGTTTGATTTCGAAGGCTCCGAAACAGGTTAATTGCAGGAAAGAATGATGGCATTAATCGAGCTGTTCGCCGGCAATTCCCGCTTAATTTTGTGTCTAAAACCAACACGCAAATATTACGTCACATCATCTCACAAAAAAAGAATTGAGGAAGTATTATTATTCAGATATACATTTGAAACACTCCCAGAATATATATATAATGTTCGCTCATATGTGAGAATGGGACAATAGGCATACAATAACCAATAGATAAAGACAGGACAACACGACGAAAGGCACGCAAGTAAAAATTGCAAGGATCTGCATGGCATCAACATACCACTAGCTGTGCCAAACCTTTAAGGGATATTTATATGCAACAGGCAAACCCCTCGCGTATTTGGGACAGGTTTTGTTCGCTAAAATTCCAGTGGTATGTTGGTTGCTCTGACGCTACTCAGCGGAGTCTACAGAACCGACGACTGCATTGGTTGCTCCAATATTGACCTGAGGCAAAAACACGCAACTTCTCCGTCTGTATACCAGACTAACTACCTACACGGCTTCATCAACTTGAGCTCTCTAGATTATACGCATACTCTCTCATCTGCATCCTCTTTTAGCTGGTACAAAAGATTAAAAATGGTTTTGTTGTTACATTACCATAAATTTACTTGGGAACAGAGAAACAAAAAACGCGATTTTTTCTATATACAACAAAATTTACTTGGAAAGAAACAAAAACCGTGTTTTTTTATATATACCACAAAGTGGCAAATCTTGTTTTCTTCTGTCCAGTATAATCTTCTGCCCCAAAAAATGGAGACTCATTTGATCGGTAATAGCGAAATCCCCGCAAAAAGGAAAAATATAAAAAAAAAGAGCGATTTAAGACGGGTGGCAGCAATCGAATACTAAACTCAAGAGGCCGGGGCTCATTACGTAAAACAAGGAAATTCCTTCTGGAACCGAGAATTGATGGAAGCTGATCAAGCAGGAAATCATTCGGACATGATTGACGTCACTATGACCACTGCTTGAAAGGTAAAATATAAAGTAGCCGATGAAGAAAATGTTGCCTGGATAATACCGATCGTCATGTGCCCGACCAAGCACTTCCTGACATTTCTTGGCGGCCATTCTTAGCTTTCCCGGTTCGAGTCGATGATCATTTAGGGTTCGGATGATTTTATCAATTCAGGTGAAAGCTGCGAACACCAACGAACACCAACTTTCTATCGTATGTATATATATATATATATATATATATATATATATATATATATATATATATATATATATATATATATATATATATATATATATATATATATATATATATATATATATATAAATCATATATAATATATATATATATATATATAATATATATACTTATATTTACATATACAGTATATACAATTATATACATATATAAAATGTGTGTGGTGCTATATTCCAAGATTTAAAATCTGTCAAATTTTTACCTTATATAATTATAGGCATCAGGACAATTACCCACCGTGGACAATTACCCACGAGGACAATACCCCATAGGATAATTACCCCCGGAATTATATACTGTTTGAAAAAATTTTAACTTTTAACTTTATAAACAAAAAAATCAATTTTTTCGTAAGTCACTAAGTGCCATATTACCTATAACAATGTAACATTCGTTACAATAGTAATTGCTTTAGAATATATTTAATTTTAACGACTAAAACAACTTAACAACACATACACTTATAATTGCTTTCGAACGCAATCGAATGTCATTTGAGTCTGAAGAACGTAGAAACAAAAGCTTTGGTGAAAGCGCAAATCAAAAATGAAATTGTTGGCAGACAAAAATTAAAGCCCCTAAAACCATCCACAAGATAATAATGCAAGCAAATAATTTTTGAGGCCTGAACTCTCATTAATGAAGAAACGGGAGCAAATTTGCCTGCAAGCACCACTCAAAACGTAACATTAGGCGCCAGCGACATTGTTCGTCTTTTTTCATTTCTTTTCTGAAAAATTTTTTTTTCGGTTTTTCATACCCCGTAAAAAATTTTAACATTACAAAAAAAAAAAAAAATTTAAAAGTTATCCTTTTCTGCAAACAGCACATAATAACGGGGGCTAATTGCGCTCGGGGATAATTGTCCGGGTAATTGTCCACGGGGGTAATTGACCTAGATTCATAATTGTATGAGGAGACAGGAATAAATAGGCGATAGATTCCTACATCAAGACAAATAGAGAATAGCATAAAAATATTTGTCGTAATCAAATAGACAAGCAATGTCATATATATATATATATATATATATATATATATATATATATATATATATATATATATATATATATATATATATATATATATATATATACATATATTTTTTTTTTCTTTAAAGATTCATAAAAAATATTTGGAAACACGAAACCTTGTAAGTATATACATCTACTCAGTGTATGCAATGCAAAGTTCATGTATGTCAATTGCAAAAAAATTGATCTCATATTCATATTTATATAAAACAAAAATATATATATATAATATTCAGTATATATATAATAATTCAGTATATATAAATATTTATATAGATGTGTATACACACACACACACATATATATATGTGTATGTATATATATATATATATATATATATATATATATATATATATATATATATATATATATATATATATATATAAATTTCTGACTCACATCAGGATCGAACCCAGGTCTTTCAATTGAAAGGCAAGGGCGCTGCCCACTAGGCCATACAAGTCATAAAAGAAGTTGGAACCTGATTAGAAATTTATTACTGTTCCACACGTGATTGTGTGTTGATGTATAAATCCCTTTCAAAACACCTTTATGTTTACCAAAACATTCATTATGGAATCGAGTTTCCTATTACCTACAGCGTCGAGTTTCACGCCAAAGCTCTGAACACAGCAAAAAATATATAAAAAAAATCGTTTCATGGAAATGGAAGACATGTTTAGTCGATGTCACTCAATCACTTTTTCTTAATATCAAATACGTGCGACACAACTATATTCTCATTCTGTTAATTGAATAAACACTACAATTTTTTGCAATATAGTTCCACATTAGTAACAAAAGTGACATCCGGCTTTACGCAACCATCAACCACAAGCCATCTCCATAAATAAACGTTCAAAGGTGACCTCTATCATTCTACATTAGCGCTTTTATTCATTTTTTCTATTTAAAATCAGCTCTACACATCTGCATTTAATTCACCTAAGTCATACCACGAGAAATATGAGCGATTCTGATCATTTAATTCCACTCACAGCTTTCAAACCATTCCCAAAATATTGAAGCAAGGTCCCCCCTGGGCCATAATGCTCGCCTGAGCCACCTTGCTCTACCAGCAACCACACGATTACGATTTTTCCGGCGTAAAACTTTGAACCCCTGCCGTCGCTCCACCTTTCCCCCTTTGGCCATGGTTTGAACAGTCTTGAACTTGAACCTGGATTGCACAAGGAAGACTGCATATTGGTCTGACAAACTGCAGCTCTGTTGTTCGTGAGGAGAAGACTTTCACGGACTCACGACTTTCACAGAATTTTGCTACGTGTTCACAGCTTTCTCGTTCTAGAGGCAACAACACGCTCTGAATTGCCGTTTTCCCAACTCTGTTATATTACACCATAAACTATCAGGTATATTACACCATAAGCTATCAGGTATGTTACACCATAAACTATCAAGTTATATTACACCATAAACTATCAAGTTATATTACACCATAAACTATCAGTTATGTTACACCATAAACTATCAAGTTATATTACACCATAAACTATCAGTTATATTGCACCATACACTATCAGGTACATTACATCATAAACTATCAGGTATATTACACCATATCAGTTATAGAGTATTACACCATAAACTATCAGTTATATTACACCACTAACTATCAGTTATATTATACCACTAACTATCAGGTATATTACACCACAAACTATCAAGTACATTACACCATAAACTATCAGTTATATTACATCATAAACCATCAGGTATACTACACCATAAACTATCAGTTATACTACACCATAAACTATCAGTTATATTACACCACACACTATCAGTTATATTACACCATATACTATCAGTTATATTACACCATAAACTATCAGTTATATTATACCATACACTATCAGTGATATTACACCATAAACTATCAGTTATACTACACCATAAACTATCAGTTACACTACACCATAAACTATCAGTTATACTACACCATAAACTATCAGTTATACTACACCATAAACTATCAGTTACGCTACACCATAAACTATCAGTTATACTACACCATAAACTATCAGTTACACTACACCATAAACTAAGACAGTAGTATCTAACACTACGTTTTGACATAACTTACTCTGTAAAGTTTTTTACCGAATGATTCAGGAGCATCTCTTTATCTATCTTACGAGGCTACCTTAGGCGGTCGTCTTATCAGTTCTCGTTTGATCGGTAAAGCGGGACCCTAATCGTCCGACAGACAGGAACGGACACCTTTCACCAAAGAGAAACAAGAGTCAAGACGACAGGAAAATGAAAATCATCACCAAAACAAGGAACTAACTAACAGATTCACGACTTCTGTTCAGTCATCAACTTTTTAAAAAATGCAACAGAATTAGATAATTGGTCTTTGATGTCATTAGCCTCTCTTTACATCACAGCAGAGCTGGCAATAAAGAATGAATCCGAATTAACATCAAAAGCGGTTTACCAACAACAAACCAAAAGTGGACCATGAAAATGCTAGATATTTTTCAGCTTCCGAATATGACGACTCTTTTGCAATTAGGAAAAATGTGACAATAATTGCACGCTGTCAGAGAGAGATTTGTTCACGCTGCTTCCCAGCATTAGACAGGTCACTGACATAAAAGACACACACAAACACACACACACACACTCTCTCTCTCTCTCTCTCTCTCTCTCTCTCTCTCTCTCTCTCTCTCTCTCTCTCTCTCTCTCTCTCCGAGAAAAATATCCCTTCAGCACCTCTTCAATTTTATTATCTATAACTTAAAAACTTAAGTGGAGACGTACAAAGATTTTTTTTTTCCTCGCAAACCGCTATCAACTAATTGCAAACGGGTCCAGCATTCCTCATCTCTGAGAATATCAAGACCCGGAGACGGAAACGTTCGTGAATGCGGCTTAATTCTCACCTGTTCCTGAAGATTACAAGAGTCAGAGAGTCACATGGTCTCTCTGCGATACCAAAATAGCACAAATTCGTAGCTCAGGTGTTCCTCGGCTTTTCATCGCCCGGGCAAAGCACGCTCTTAGGTCCAGAGTGGGTTTTTTTTTTTTTTTCGTATACGTCACACTGCCAGGTACGAAAATGTGGGCTGGAGCGAGGATTATAATTTAACATATACATGCAACGGATAGACCTCACTATTCGTAGACGCATTCTACGTGTAACGGCGACACACATTATAATTATATATATATGTGTATGTATAATAAATATACATATATATATGTGTCTGCATATATACATATAAAAATATATATATATGTTATATATACAGTACATATAATACATATACTGTATATGTATATATATATATATATATATATATATATATATATATATATATATATATATATATATATATTCTTCTAGCGCTAATGAACATGTGGCATCTACAACTTACTGGCAACACTTCCAGTACCTCCAGTACTTCTTCCAGTATTCAAGGTCGAAGCACTGAAGGGCTAAAAAAAAAAAAAAAAAAAAACCTGACACTATGCTGCTATATCTCATACCAAAACCAACAGCCGTTGAAGCTATTAACCATTTTGGTCTTCTTCAGGGCTGCGTTACATTCACATTAGAATTACATTCTAGTATGTGGAAGACTGCAGCCATAACATTGTCTTAAAACAAGACTCGGAAATGAAAATTTAAAACATTTAACATTTCAGAAAAATTACGATAATTTTCAAATGCCACGCTGCAGAATTTCGCGCGTATGATTATACTCCCCATCATCATTTAGCCCACCTACTGACTGATGTGGAATTTATATCGCATCCAACAGAGTCTAAACAGGAGTGGCTAATGATCTAAAGTGCGCAATTGCAAAGAAGAGCTGGCAACGGACCCTCGAACCTCAATGAACTGTTACTATTTTTAGGCGTATGTTGAGCATTGCAAACTGTTGCAGGCATTCGTCGAGTTTTCGCGCCCTTCAACATCTCAACTAGTTCATTCTAATTTCTCCAGAAGGTTTTCCTGGTAGTTATATGTAGTTAGGCAAGGGAATCACTGTCACCAGCTTCTATCGTAACGATCACAAAACAATGTAATCGTTTGGTGTCGATACTGATGTTGCATTCTGGACAGAAACTGTCATTCATTACGTATGTTTCAGTATACTTAAAGTACAATAACTGCTGACACAGCAACATGTCTTCCAATGGTACTGGCCTGCCATCCTCCACAAACAAATTCGCCCGTCACTTCCTAAAACCTTTTTCTTAAGAATATGCAGCTGCAGATTCTCGCTTACACCTCAACACAGACTTGCCAAAGGCTGACTTTTGTTTTCATGGATGCCATTTGATAGCAGATGACAGCAACGTTGCCAGTTCCTCACTTCGCCCGCTCAAGCATTCCTGGTGCCCAGCAACCCCACTGGGATTGGAAGAGACTTTTGCAAGTCCCCGAGAATGTGTCCTTGAGATTTGGGCAGGGTTATCAAGGCATCCTTGATAAAACTTAGAACCAAGCTATGCAGAGGAGAGGGTCTTTCAACAAGAGTCACATGGATCTCTGGCGTGGAACCGTTGGTGTTATATGCAGTGAAGAAAGGTGGCGGAGGAGGAGGCACGAGGGAAACGAATCGATGAAATCCTTGAGGCAAACTCTTTGGGTTAGGAAATATCTTTCGCCAGAAAAAAAGACTTCACTCTGACGCAACCTTAAACATCCACAACACAAAAAGAACTTCATTAAGTGGAACGCAAAATAACGCAAGAGGCAAATCTCTGGTCAGAGGCCACCCTTCACACTAACATTCACCATCGCCGTCATCGCTAATACTCGCACAAAGTTACTCAAGGCATCCCAGAAAGGTTTCTTAGTATCCTTCTTGAAGTAAGTGAGACGCAGTGAGGACTCTGGTATGATTCAACCTAAATCCATAACGATTTGTGCAAAATGACGACAAAATAAAAAAATAAAATGTTGGAATTAAGAGAAGAGTGGTTTAAAAAATGTCAACTCTTTAGAAAAAGTACGCATAACGAGAGTTCTATTATTATTATTATTATTATTATTATTATTATTATTATTATTATTATTATTATTATTATTATTATTATTATTGCTGTGGGTACACCACAACAGAAAATTATTATCATTATTATTATTATTATTATTATTATTATTATTATTATTATTATTATTATCATCATGGTGTTAATGTTGAAATGAGCACGCACTCAAATGAAACAAAACCTAAAGACGGCTAAACTACAGAACGAATTTTCAGGAAACAGACGGGACAAACGCTTGAAAAGCATGATTAACCAAAGCTCAATTATCCACTCAACGATAAATCACCGCTCAGAGCAATAAACAATTGAACAAACCAACAAAGGAACACATGCACTCAAAGCCTCATTCAATGCCCCAGCGGTTAGGTAAGCCACAAGTCAATGAACTCATCAAGAACTGATGACTCAGCCGACACTTGGTGTTGTCTCAGCAAACACTCAGGGCTTTTGCAGACTCAGTTAATTCTCCGCCTTGGAACTGAGGTCATATCCCGGTTAATATTCCTTCCCTCAGTTAGACACGAGTGTAGATAGAGAGAGAGAGAGAGTGTAGGCTAAAGGACAAGCATTGGGACCTATGAGATCATTCAGTGCTGAAACGGCAACTGATAGCAAAAGCGTCTGAAAGGTTTAATAATAATAATAATAATAATAATAATAATAATAATAATAATAATAAATAAATAAATAAATAATATCCTTTGTTTCAGCTCACAGCCATATACATGGAATATACAAATACAATACACACAATCCAAGTAATTAAGATAAGATAAAAATAATGATCGACAATATCCACACAGTTGCTGAGGAAGTAGAAGAAATTGACAACCTCAAAGCAGTTGCCCTATGAATCAAATGTCAGGAGAGGGTGGAAAGTAAGATGGAGGAAAGATAATATGAACGGAGGTACAGTAAAAGGAATGAAAGGGGTTGCAGCTAGGGGCCGAAGGAACGCTGCAAAGATCCTAATGTAATGCCTACAGTACGGCGATACCCCACTAAGGGAATTTCTCCGCGAAGTTGTGTCTCCCCTTTACAAATGCACTGTGGCACTAATGGAGTAATCGGCGATGTTAGAATCCAATGATAATGGAAATTAGTTCCAAATGGTTAGAAACTGATGCCAAATATTAAAAATCAAAGAAGAAAAAGAGAAAAGCAATTTATGAAAAACAAATGGTTTTCAGTCGATGCAGGTGTTTATTCATCCCAATCTTTCTCTCTAAATTATCCGAAACCAAGTCCCAAAGCGCTACTGGAAACAATTTTTTCAAAGCCGACCGACATTTTTCAAAATATTCCCTTGCCTAAAATATTTCCCGTTAAGATTTTAGTTTGAAATTTTCCGACGGATTTTCCTATTTTCTACTACCTGGTTCTTACAAACATAAATCTTACAATGTTCGAGAACCTACAGTAGTGTTACAACTCAGCAAGTGATTGATGTTTTATTAGTATTCGGCAAGAAGTGAACTAAATCGCGGCAACAGGTGCACACTTCCCGGCAAGTTTGAAGAGTTTCTTTCCCCAGAGTGATTACAACTCTCCGGATGCTTCATGGTAATAATCCTGCTGATGGATTTCATTCTTCTCTTGTCCTATCAGGAAATTTCTTTTTGTTTCGAGTCCGTTCTCTGTACTGAGTTTGTTTTCCTATGTTAGTAATCCTTAACTATTATCATTACAACGGCTTGTTAAATCATAACAGTTCTACTTTATTCAATGAAATGTTTGCCAAAGCAATATTTTTCTCTGCAACTTGGGGATTTATCGGTCGTTCATGAGCGGTAGAGGCAAAGGGTAGACCATGGCACTGAGGCACAAATTCCTAGACCATAGGCCAAGTGCCTTCCCCACCCAAGCTAGGACCAGGAGGAACCAGACAGTGGCTTCTGAAGGCACAGCAGGTAGACCTACGGACTCCCCCAAACACCAGTCCCTACCTCTCAGCAAACTGCAAAACCATTCAAATTTTGCCATCTCGTTTGATTAAAAAATTTTTAGTAGTAAACCACGGCACTCTGGGATTTCTGAAACAATCCTGATAACTCCCGCTACTGGAAACGGAAATCTACTGATTTAGTTGCAAAAACTGAAGGCAATATTCACTGCAGGTATGATTACTTTTCTCTGTGGTGAGCGATACAGTGACGTCGGTAGCTAATTACAACATTATCCCTCCATTTGGGTCCAACGGAATTGCGTATTTCGAGGGTCTACAGTCAAAATGACTAAATCTATCCACGGTCAAAATCCGAAAAATTGGTCAAATACGAACGATAACACTGTAATTCCACATTGAGATTGGAGCTAATAATAATGATGATAATGATAATAATAATAATAACGAGCTGTCTTCGAGATCCACAAGGCAAAGCATAGATAGATGAGGAAAATGCTGTGCCAACTTAGGAAAGCAAAGGAGCCGCTGTTTTCAGCGAACAACAGCAGGGCTTGGCCACGTCCTGTTAATAGAACAGAACAGCATATAGAAATTCGGCCGAGGGCCAAGCGCTGGGTACTATGAGTTCATGCAGCGCTGAAACGGAAACTGACACTAAAAGGGTTTGAAAGGTGAAGCAGGAGGAAAACTTCGCAGTTGCACTATTATTCAATTGTTTGGAGAGGGTGGAAGATGGAAGAAAGAGAATATGAGCAGATACACAGTAAAAAAATGAAAAAATGCAAAAGGAACGCTGCAAAGAACAATGCCTACAGTGCACCGCAAGGTGCACTGACGGCTCTATCCCCCACGGGGACGTCCTGTTCATAAAGGAATGGTCTTCTCACAGGAGCGGTACCACCGCATGAAACGCCCTGCGGACAAAAACCGGGCAAGAATTGACAATAAAAGCCGGGCAAACCTGCAACAAACGTCCCTCTGAATTCGTGGTTCGGGCCAAGGAACGCAGCAGTTATGAAATCAGGAATGAGAGACCCTCGTGCCAAAAGATCAATTTGTTATGCAAATTGATGTTCTTTCCCTTAAGCTACGTTGCTCATAACTGCACACAGTTACGAGCGAAGCCTTAGGTATCCGAGTGTGGGAGTCATACACATATCCAAAAGGAAACCATTTACCTCTGCAACAAGCATGACTTCAATTTTTTAAAGGGTCGCGTGCAAGCCACTGCGTGTGGGCGTATTAAACGTCTGCGCGGCAAGAACGATTTTTCAGCGTTCGTGATAAACATCGGAATTAAGAATCGACACTGAATTATCGTGTCATACCGTCGTCTCACCTCCGGCAGACCATGTCAAATAAAAACCCAAGTCGGCTTTCTTCTCCGCAACCGACTTGGGATCAAACAAGTGGAAAGCGACTGTAGCAGATTCTAAAAATGCTAATATTCAAACCCTTCCACCGGGGTTGATGACACTCCTATTGCTAAAAATGGCAGCCACCTTTCCTTTTCTCTGTATGTCTTCAACCTCTCTCTTACTGATATTTTCTCTCACACACAACCACATAACTGTGCATACCCTACATACATACATACATACATACATATATATATATATATATATATATATATATATATATATATATATATATATATATATATATATATATATCAATCGACGTCTAAATTCGGTATTGCACTGCCAAAGGTCTTGTTAAAGGTGTTCGAAAGAAGTTGCGCAGGTGAGCCATTAACTTAAATGCCACACAGGTGTTCGTCAGTCGAGTAATTCATTCAGCTTCCCTTGACGAGTCTATATTCGTCTGGCTTTAGAGCTCATTTACCTCATCTCAGTTGGATTTCCTTTAAGGTTTCGTCAGCTTTTACCTGCTTCGATTATCTTGTGACATTGTTTCTCTGCGATAAACGTCAGCTGATCACAGGGTCCCGGATGATCAGACCAGTGGTCAAGTACAGGTGTTTTCAGGGGGAAAAAAACTTCTAATTACTACAGATCAGGCAATTGGAAATATATTTTTATCGGTTTTAGACATTTATCAGTCACAGACATTCTATTCAAAATTAGGTTTCCTCGAAATTCTTCAACACTGCCGTGTTTCTCTCTTGCTTCTCTACTGCCGATGGTTATACATATATAAATATATGTTTGAGTATATATAAACACACGTATATATATACATATATACATTTATATATATATATATATATATATATATATATATATATATATATATATATATATATATATATATATATATATATATATATATTTATATATGTGTGTATATACATATATACATTTATATATATGTATAACACACATATATATATATACATATATATGTATATATATACAGTATATATATATATATATATATATATATATATATATATATATATATATATATATATACACACACACACACACAAGGTCACTTCCCATACAGGGGCCAACTCAAAAGAAAAAACCAACACAAATATCACTCCTACATTCAAACCCTAACTGCGGAACCGTGGATGAAACCCCTGCACAGAAAACTCCCACTTCACGCAACAACTCGTTCGTATTTCTCGACAAGACACAAGTGTGTCTACCAGAAAATCGCGTGGGGCAAAGCTTTTAACGAAATCTTAACAGGATCAAAACGGACCGCAGCTGGCTAATTATCAATGACATGTTTTTTCTTTTTTTTTAAGCAAGACGAAGAAACAAAGTTGATTTTCAGAACCGAGCGGCCAGCCAACTGTTACCGTGGCCTGTCAACACGTTTTCTTTTGCGATGACATTCGAAGCAAAACAAAGCACTCGTTGTCACAAGTACAGAATACACGTTTGCTGGGAGACAAAATGTGTGATTATATGCTACGTTATTATTAAGAGCGTGTTATTAATTCTTGTGAGATCTGACATTAAGCTACATGCGATACTTCAAGAATTATTATTATATCACACAGAACACGTGATAACTAGAACAGTGAACATATCAAAACCATGGAAAGATATAATGATATACATTTTAAAGACACTATTATGAGAAATATATATATATATATATATATATATATATATATATATATATATATATATATATATATATATATATATATATATATATATATACTGTATATATGTGTGTGTGTTTTAGTGTGTATATATTTTTGTTTACTGATATACCATAGCTCACTTGACAGTTCTGTTTTGTACACTTCTGCTCTTCCGAGTTTAATTTTTCTTTCACATAAAGCTGTCTTATCCTAAAAAAAAAAAAAAAACCTTCCATCTGAAACCCCAAGCATTAGATAAGAATCACCTCGGGAAGAACGTCAGACATCACCCTTACGTTAATTAATGTTATCATTATTATCAATATTCTTCCACAGTTCTTGTCTACCTAATTCCCCAACTGGGTCAACGACAGGCCCACCAGAGCTCTTGTTGGAAAGGCGAGGGTCCTAGCCGATATAGGCTACCAAGACAAACGTTACTATTCGAAGTGACCACACATTAATGAGGAATCGGGAAAAGAGGTCATTATGATTTTGCTTATCAAGCGGCCCAAGAAATAAAGAAGGAACCTGCAAAAAAAAAAAAATAGATTTCTGTGTCTCGCGTGCATAAGAGACATCGACTTAGTCGATTGAATGATATGTGGGACAAGACCAGTGACGCGAATAGCGGAGTTTCTATACCTGAATGTGAAAACATTTCTTTGACTGTAGCCACACCATTTCATCCTAAGTGATATCGCCTCTCTCTCTCTCTCTCTCTCTCTCTCTCTCTCTCTCTCTCTCTCTCTCTCTCTCTCTCTCTCTCTCGTACATAAAGGTATTGATCCATATCGGAACTCAACGGGAATCAATATCAAATATTTTCTTTTCCTTTTGAAAGGAAAAAAAATGCTTGATTGCATTTGTACGTATGGTTACCTATATATACGAATTTCTCATCCTTTTTTTAACCAAACTGGACTTTTTCCGATACATATGCATGTACCAGTGATCTCTCTCTCGCTATCGTTGATAGGTATGCAGGTAATAAATAAATCTCTACAGGTAAACATTCATAAAGTGACATGACTTCGTTTATGACGCCAACGCGCGCGCAAAGAAGAAAATCTGGAGTTTCTCACAAAACCAAAAGGAATATTAAATGTATATTTCTCCACATATTCCTCGTAACCAGTGAAGTACTGATTCAGCGAAGCCCTGGCACCAATTCGCGGCGTCCTGAGCGGACGGCCCAAAATCACAAGGAAGACAGATGCACCTGCAATTAACCTCTGGTACAGTTGGCAGACCAGGATGGTAAAATGACTTGCTTAGGTGAATCACACCTTCTACACCTGAACGCATCGCACCTGTTACGATTCGATGTGGAATAGATAAGTGCAATTTAGGCCAAAAGCAACGCGCTGGGACCTACGAGGTCATTGCACGCTAAAACGGATCATCATCATCATCACTCCTCTCTATTTCTGGCTCTCTGCAGCAACTGAGCTGCAGACATTCTTCCTCCAGTCATATTGACAGTAAAAAGGTCTGAAAGGTGTAACAGGGGGGAAACCTCGCAGTAGCACTGTGAAAAACAATTGTTAGGAAAGGGTGGAAAGTAAGACGGAAGAAAAAGAACATGAACGGATATACAGTAAAAGGAATGAAAGGGGTTGAAGCTGGGGCCGAAGGAACGCCGCAGAGAGCTTTAAGTAATGCCTACAGTGCACCGCACGAGGTGCACTGACGGAACTACACCCCTACGGAAACATTCATATATATGAACTAAGGCCGGCCTTAGGTTTTCCACTTTCACATTTATTTAGATGATAAATCAACATTCTGACTGCAGAGTTCAGGCTATAACAGGACCCACTTAAAGGGTCCTGAGCTATAAGAACCAAGAAGTGACAGAAATAATGAGGAAACCCGAACGACAGAAGAGAGCGGAGCTTAAGTCATCCGGGAATTATTTCACAAAACACCTCTTCAAATGACTGTTGCTCTATGAAGCTTTTTTTGTCCCCGGAGAAATAAAAGCGTGACAAGCAATATCAGTTTAAAAGTCATTCAAATGACACGAAGCGGAAAATGTCAATTTTTACATCATTAAGATTTATTGAGTCAAGACGGAGCAAAACCGTTTGACGCTTTAGCAAAAAAAAACAAAAAGAAAGAAAAGAGAGACAGAGAGAGAGAGAGAGAGAGAATAATGTCTGCATAAAATCTGACAGAAATAATCCTTTGAAGCAAAAGAACACCTCTGATCGGCTCCAGGGGAAGGCAGGCCGGACACGAGCACTCCGTAAAAAAAAAAATGAATCAATAAAGGTTTTGTTTACCTAAGCAACGAAGGCAGCTTCACCCTGTAAGTTTGTAGAGTGTGAGTGTGTGTGTGTGTGTAGGTATGTATGTATATTAAACTTCTCACCAGAACTTTGCAATGATAAAAGACATCACAATGTTTACAGACAAAGCTTGCATTTGGTCTGTGTACTGCACTAACATCCTGTATCCTGTAAGATTTGAATCTAAGTGTCGTTTTCTCTCTCTCTCTCTCTCTCTCTCTCTCTCTCTCTCTCTCTCTCTCTCTCTCTCTCTCAATACATACACACACACATATATATATATATATATATATATATATATATATATATATATATATATATATATATATATATATATGCGACTATCTAAATTCTCATCTTTATCTGCCTCTTAAGGACAAGTAAATAATGCCATAAAGATAAATGAACAGTTACTGCTTTCGCGCTGAGCATTCTGCATGCAAGCATACACAGACGACAGACACAGACAAATGTGCACCGACCATCTGACACCTCCTCGCAACACTGAGAGAGAGAAGGAACCACCCACACCCCAATTCCGGTTGACAAATCGGACTCGAGATGATCCAATTCACTTTAAAATTATCACATTTTTGTGACTTGACAAACAGTGGAGGTTTATAATTAAGCACTGTGACTTACGCCATCTATATCTTCTAGTAATATACAGTACTGATATCAAACCAACAACAAATTTACCCGGAATATAGAGGCATCCTGACATCACATATCAGCTCCAGAGGCATCCTGACATCGCATATCAGCGTCCTGACATGGCACATCAGAGCCAGAGGCATCCTGGCATCGCACATCAGCGCCAGAGGCATCCTGACATCATATATCAGCGCCAGAGGCATCCTGACATCACATATCAGCGCCAGAGGCATCCTGACATCGCATATCAGCGTCCTGACATCGCACATCAGCGCCAGAGGCATCCTGGCATCGCACATCAGCGCCAGAGGCATCCTGACATCGCACATCAGCGTCAGAGGCATCCTGACATCGCACATCAGCGCCAGAGGCATCCTGATATCGCATATCAGCGCCAGAGGCATCCTGACATCGCACATCAGCGCCAGAGGCATCCTGGCATCGCACATCAGCGCCCTGACATCGCACATCAGCGCCAGAGGCATCCTGACATCGCACATCAGCGCCAGAGGCATCCTGACATCACATATCAGCGCCAGTCAGCACATGAGCGCCAGAGGCATCCTGACATCGTACATCAGCGCCAGAGGCATCCTGACATCGCACATCAGCGCCAGAGGCATCCTGACATCACACATCATCGCCAAAGGTATCCTGACATCGCATATCAGCGCCAGAGGCATCCTGCCATCACATATCAGCGCCAGAGGCATCCTGACATCACATATCAGCGCCAGAGGCATCCTGACATCACATATCAGCGCCAGAGGTATCCTGACATCACATCTCAGTGCCAGAGGCATCCTGACATCACATATCATCGCCAGAGGCATCCTGACATCCCATATCAGCGCCAGAAGCATCCTGACATTGCATATCAGCGCCAGAGGCATCCTGACATCACATATCATCGCCAGAGGCATCCTGACATCCCATATCAGCGCCAGAGGTATCCTGACATCACATAACAGCGCCAGAGGTATCCTGACATCACATATCAGCGCCAGAGGCATCCTGACATCACATATCAGCGCCAGAGGCATCCTGACATCACACATCATCGCCAGAGGTATCCTGACATCGCATATCAGCGCCAGTGGCATCCTGACATCGCATATCAGCGCCAGAGGCATCCTGACATCACATATCAGCGCCAGAGGCATCCTGACATCACATATCAGCGCCAGAGGCATCCTGACATCACATATCAGCGCCAGAGGCATCCTGACATCCCATATCAGCGCCAGAGGCATCCTGGCATCGCATATCAGCGCCTTAGGCATCCTGACATCACATATCTACGCCAGAGGCATCCTGACATCACATATCAGCGCCAGAGGCATCGACATTACATTTCAGCGCCAGAGGCATCCTGGCATCACATATCAGCGCCAGAGGCATCCTGACATTGCATATCAGCGCCAGAGGAATCCTGACATCGCACATCAGCGCCAGAGGCATCCTGACATCACATAACAGCGCCAGAGGCATCCTGCATATCAGCGCCAGAGGCATCCTTGACATTACATTTCAGCGCCAGAGGCATCCTGGCATCACATATCAGCGCCAGAGCATCCTGACATCACATATCAGCGCCAGAAGCATCCTGACATCCCATATCAGCGCCAGAGGCATCCTGACATTCCATATCAGCGCCAGAGGCATCCTGACATCACATATCAGCGCCAGAGGCATCCTGACATCACATATCAGCGCCAGAGGCATCCTGACATCACATATCATCGCCAGAGGCATCCTGACATCCCATATCAGCGCCAGAGGCATCCTGACATTGCATATCAGCGCCAGAGGAATCCCGACATCGCACATCAGCGCCAGAGGCATCCTGACATCACATATCAGCGCCAGAGGCATCCTGACATCACATATCAGTGCCAGAGGCATCCTGACATCACATATCAGCGCCAGAGGCATCCTGACATCACATATCAGCGCCAGAGGCATCCTGACATCACATATCAGCGCCAGAGGCATCCTGACATCATCAGCGCCAGAGGCATCCTGACATCACATATCAGCGCCAGAGGCATCCTGACATCACATATCATCGCCAGAGGCATCCTGAAATCCCATATCAGCGCCAGAGGCATCCTGACATTGCATATCAGCGCCAGAGGCATCCTGACATCACATATCAGTGCCAGAGGCATCCTGACATCACATATCAGCGCCAGAGGCATCTTGACATCACATATCAGCGCCAGAGGCATCCTGACATCACATATCAGCGCCAGAGGCATCCTGGCATATCAGCGCCAGAGGCATCCTGACATCACATATCAGCGCCAGAGGCATCCTGACATCACATATCAGCGCCAGAGGCATCCTGACATCACATATCAGCGCCAGAGGCATCCTGACATCACATATCAGCGCCAGAGGCATCCTGACATCACATAACAGCGCCAGAGGCATCCTGCATTGCATATCAGCAGAGGCATCCTGACATCGCATATCAGCGCCAGAGGCATCCTGACATCACATATCAGCGCCAGAGGCATCCTGACATCACATATCAGCGCCAGAGGCATCCTGACATCACATATCAGCGCCAGAGGCATCCTGACATCACATATCAGCGCCAGAGGCATCCTGACATCACATATCAGCGCCAGAGGCATCCTGACATCACATATCAGCGCCAGAGGCATCCTGACATCACATATCTACGCCAGAGGCATCCTGACATCACATATCGCCAGAGGCATCCTGACATCCCATATCAGCGCCAGAGGCATCCTGACATCCCATATCAGCGCCAGAGGCATCCTGACATCACATATCATCGCCAGAGGCATCCTGACATCCCATATCAGCGCCAGAGGCATCCTGACATCGCATATCAGCGCCAGAGGCATCCTGACATCGCATATCAGCGCCAGAGGCATCCTGACATCGCATATCAGCGCCAGAGGCATCCTGACATCACATCAGCGCCGCATCCTGACATCGCATATCAGCGCCAGAGGCATCCTGACATCGCATATCAGCGCCAGAGGCATCCTGACATCGCATATCAGCGCCAGAGGCATCCTGACATCGCATATCAGCGCCAGAGGCATCCTGACATCGCATATCAGCGCCAGAGGCATCCTGACATCACATATCAGCGCCAGAGGCATCCTGACATCACATATCAGCGCCAGAGGCATCCTGACATCACATATCAGCGCCAGAGGCATCCTGACATCACATATCAGCGCCAGAGGCATCCTGACATCGCATATCAGCGCCAGAGGCATCCTGACATCACATATCAGCGCCAGAGGCATCCTGACATCACATATCAGCGCCAGAGGCATCCTGACATCACATATCAGCGCCAGAGGCATCCTGACATCACATGTAACATAAAAACTACAAGCTGTATCACAACTCGAATCTGCAAGGTGGCTACGAAGACCCTACACTTCGAACCAACAGCAGAGGCCAAAACGGGATCCGAGAAACATCACTTGACACTATCAAAGGCAACTTTGACTTTTACGGGAAAAAAAAAGAAATAAAAAAGATCAAGTCATCCCTGGCACCGAATGTCCTTCGGAGAGGCTGTAAAAGGTTAGGAACACGATGTCTGTTTAACTACGAAGGAGGCAAAAAAAAACAATGAATGGCGTGATGGATAACACGATGTCCTTCCGCCAACTCCTGCGTGTTGGAATGATTTACGCCGTTATGCAATACGGTACTTTTATAGATTATATATTATAGATTATATATATATATATATATATATATATATATATATATATATATATATATATATATATATATATATATATATATATAGATTAGAGAGAGAGAGAGAGAGAGAGAGAGAGAGAGAGAGAGAGAGAGAGAGAGAGAAGAGCAGTGATTAGTCGTAACTACGAAAAATTACGTGTATAATTAGTTTTACGACCCTGGAAAGGGCTATGCTACGCAACGCCCTGACATCCATCGGCCGAGCAGGCAACGACCTGGTCGTTTGATGAGACTGACACGAGAGAGAGAGAGAGAGAGAGAGAGAGAGAGAGAGAGAGAGAGAGAGAGAGAGAGAGAGCGCGTCGAAAGTACTTAGACAAAACGACAGGTTTAAACAAGTATTCCTTTTCTGGCGTTTATCCATCTGAGAGAGAGAGAGAGAGAGAGAGAGAGAGAGAGAGAGAGAGAGAGAGAGAGAGAGAATGTATAATTTTTCAATATAATATTCATTTACTGGGTGCTACGTGCTGAAAACGCATTCGTGCAGAAATGCATACACGCACCCCAACACGTAAATGAAATTCCAGGAACAGGATTCCATTCTGAAAATTCTCACAATAACCTTTTATAAAAAAAAAATTACAAGAATTATTTTCCGTGGTGTAGCGAAGACTACTTTCGGGAAAGACCCTCTCATGACTTTAGTTGTCTATAAAATTAGAAAATCTACCTGCTTGAAAAAAAAAAACATTCTTGATTCAAGAATGAATACAAAACTGAAAAGACTTCAGAAAACCTCACGAACAGCATAGTATGAGTGGTAGAACATAAGATACCCAACACGTGGTGGATTTGGAGAGTCCGAGAAAAAAAAAGAACAAATAAAAAAAAACTTTAGCTGGACAGGGAAGGGCCACTTTTGCTTGAGGCGACATCCATCCTAGATAGGCGGCCCGTCCCTGCCTGCTTACGTCCTATGACCCCTTGCTTGGTCCAACCCAGTACCCACTAAGTTTGGGCACTAAGACGCATGTGGGCGACCCGCAACGCCCTGCAGTGGGGCGTGAAATTCTACGGTTTCATCACATTACTTTCGAATAAACATTCGTTAGCATGAGCCGGAAAATTAAGAGTAGAATGGAATAGAGAATTTTGGCCAAAGGCCAAGCACTGGGACCTATGAGATCATTCAGCGCTGAAAGGGAAATTGAGAGCAGAAATGTCTAGAAGACGTAACAAGAGGAAAACCTCTTAGCTGCACTGTGAAACAGGTGTTAGGAGAGGCTGGAAAGTATGATGGAAGAGAGATAATATGAACGGAGGTACAGTAAAAGGAATGAAAGGGGTTGCAGCTAGAGGCCGATGGAACGCTGCAGAGAACCTAAAGTAATGACTACAGGGCACTGCATGAGGTACACTGATGGCCCTACCCCCTACACCCACCTACGAGAGAATAGTTATGAGGGCATTACGGTTATTACAAATGCATGACACTGCACTTGAGTCGAGGTCCTTAATAACAATTATTAAAAACCGGTGATTAAATTTTTCAGAATTTCAGAATGAATCTTTAACTGAAACACACCATTTAGAGCGATTAAGTGCTTTGAAAACTGAACTTACTCGAATCTAAAATGATAAGCTTATGATATCGAGAACATGAATTGTACTTGAATTGCCAGCGTATTTCACCGCACTTATTTCTACTTCAATCCTACTATAAATTTTACTATCAGCACTATTCTCTCTCAGAGAGAGAGAGAGAGAGAGAGAGAGAGAGAGAGAGAGAGAGAGAGAGAGAGAGAGTTTATATAATCTAGAAAGCCAGCAGTGAAACTACAATTTGTAGCTAAAGACAGCCTTTAACAAACACAGTATCATCAATTATACAAAACATGATTAGTCCATGGAATTGGAATATAAAATTTAGACCAAAAGCCAAGCGCTGGGACCTAATAAGGTAATTCAACGCTGAAATGGAAATTGAGAGCGCAGGAGGTTTGAAATGTATAACACGAAGAAAACATGGAATATGACCGAAAATTCTAATTCTGTCCAGCAAAGAAAACTGTCGTCTTTAAGTTATGTTTTAGCACCTTAAATTCGTCTGATGGCCTGACTCTCTGAGAATTCATTGTGTAAGAACTAATTTCATTTAAAACCTATAAGAATGCGGCCATCACCGTGCCCGTGAACACATTACAATAGTGGAAGAGCGTCGCGAGAAGCACCAGATTCAGCTGGAAAAGCATCAGAAACTGTTTCATGCTGGTTCAACAGAACAATACAAATATGTCAAGGAGAAAAGGCAAGCTTTCTTTTTCCATTTAAGCCTTCACAGCTACGCCATTTTTATTTGGCGGATTGTGAACTCCCTTAAAAGTCCAGAGCAATTAGAATCTGGATTAATTGCGTCCAGGACTAGTATGCAGGAAAAATGAATCATCGCCTGCTGTGGATATTAAGTACAAATTGCCTGTCGTTATCTGACTGACATGATTAGTACAGAGTCGTTCAACCAGAACAGCGGGTCATTTTCTGGGCTTGTCGGCCCGAGGGATTCGTTCTTTAACGCGGAGTAAAGCAGGTGGGTGGTTATGTGGGGAGAAATCACAGCATATTATTGAAAAATTTAAAATGAAGATCGTGGTGCAACTGGGTACGAAGGAACGTTTACAAATCGAACTGCCTACAGACAGAGAGAGAGAGAGAGAGAGAGAGAGAGAGAGAGAGAGAGAGAGAGAGAGAGAGAGCTGCGCCATGCACACTGGTAGGCGGTATCCCTGTGAGCCTACAGAACGTCTGACAAGATATGAAGCTACCACAGAGTGGCATCAGAGCGATTTAAGGACAGCACGTGGAAGAATTACTGGCATGAATCTTATAGATATATACAGTATATCTTTCCCTTTGTATGGTTAGGCGTTAAAGGAGTTAGAGGGCCGGTATGGACCTCTAGAGGCACTTAGACCTACCAACAAAGATATAACCAAGAGATAACAGTATATTTTCGACAGTTCAGACAAGAAAGCAAAAGAAATATAAGAAAGTCCGCGTCTGACATGTGACCAGATACAAAATCTGTAAAGAACACAGAAATCCCTTCAAAAGAAAAAATGAGGCCAGCACCCATTTTATTTTGCCAAATGTGGTCAGACACATAGGCATTAACTTTACGACAACCAAAACCATCTAACATAAATAATGTGTCCTGTAATGAAGCTTGCAATAGATAACACTTGTCTACATAGGAACCACGACGTTTTTGAGGCCAGATTCGACCCTGAGAATGATAAATCTCCTGTAATTTGTAGGCTCTAATGTACTGTGACACAGCAGTCATCCCAGAAACACGAAAGCACTGCGAGCATTTTGATATTGGGCTGCTACAGCAATGATGCCACTTCCACGGCAAACAGATCTGCGCGTCTTTGAGTCTCCGTAAAACTACAATACACCACAAATTATATCTCGAGTTCTCACACTAGAATTAGTTATCGTATTGACTTGCTAGTCACGTCTGAAAACAATTAATCTCAGGCTCAGATAAGTCTCTCTGCGAGACTGGAAACTCTTTGAATGTGTTGTTAATCGTATTATCCTCCCGAATGGCCACTGCAAGCTCTGCGTTCCTTGCGAGGCTATAGTGAAGCCATCTGTCTGTGCATCTCAGACTCATTAAAATAACATTTTGAGATCATTAAAATAACATTTTCTTTGCAAATGCAATGGTACTGATGGCAGGTGCAAAGATGCCTCTTTCATGGTTGACCTAAAAGAGAACGCAAATTTTTCAATATTCCCATTTTATTGACAAGTACGACCTATTTCAGATAAAACATAAAAAAATGCATGCGTCCTGACCAAAATCAATATCAGCCGCACGGTGAAGTGGAGGCTGGGACTTTGGCATTAATGAATGTACAAAAAGTCTATATCATTTACAAAAAAAAAAATTAATAATAATAATTATAATAATAATAATAATAATAATAATAATAATAATAATCATGAGTCCTGATCAAAATCAATATCAGTCACATGGTGATATGGAGTGGACTTTGGCATTAATGAATGTTGAAAAGCCTATATCACATACACTAATAATAATAATAATAATAATAATAATAATAATAATAATAATAATAATAATAATAATAATAATAATAATGCGTCCTGATCAAAGCCAATATCAGTCGCATAGTGAAGTGGAGGCTGGGACTTTGGCACTAAAATAATAATAATAATAATAATAATACTAAAGCCTCGAAATCTGCCTCACTGGGAGGATGGATTTATGCATATGGCAGACCTACTGCAGACACTGAAACAAACCGGTTCACTGAGGAGAAAAGCAACGGAAATAACAGTTCGAAGACTGGAATGAATAAAATACATCCTGGGGATCAGTGACGAACACGACTGTATTCCAGCGACTGATTCACGCGAAGATTAACAGGGGCAGGGAGAGAGAAGGACGAGGAGAACTGCAAGGAAGTTGCACAGGGGAAAGCCAAAGGCAAGGCTTCCATCCTTGGTGATTACGTGACGGAATGAAGAACTTCGATTAGAAATCAACCAAATTCAGGTGGCGGGTAACATCCGTGATTTTTGGGGGGATTAGGTAACACTGAAAAGCAATGATCAATACACAAACATTAATGCCTCATTACGCACCTGTCCACACACATACACATTGTATATATATATTTATATACATATATATACACACACAAACATTTGTGCGATCAGTAATATCCGCGTTGCTCAACTGAAAAAAAGTCAAGGTTAAATTCTGAGTGAGGACGGAAAGACAAGAGTCTATTCCGTTAAAAACAATTGTGCTTTTTTTTTTTTTTTATTCCATTCAGTCCTCTACAGTAGATATCCGGTGGGCAGTCGAGTGTTAGGGTACTAGCTGACCAAGCCGGCGCTGCCCAGGATAACTCTGAATGAAAACCGATAAACTTTTTTTCTCTCTCTCTCTCTCTATTTCCTCTCCCCACCCTCTCTCTCTCTCTCTTTCTTTCTCTCACTCTCCCCCCCTCCTCTCTCTCTCTCTCTCTCTCCAATCCTCCCTGTCTCTTTCCCTCTTTCTTCTCCCTAACACCCCCTATATTCTCTCTCCCAATTTCTCTCCCTCTCACTCTCTCTCTCACTTCCTCTCCGTCTCACTCTTTCTTTCTCTCACTCTCTCCCTCTCTCTCCATCTTTCTCTCTCCAACCCTCCCTGTCTCTTTCCCTCTTTCTTCTCCCTAACACCCCCTATATTCTCTCTGCCACTTCCTCTCCCTCTCTCTCGCTCTCTTCCTCTCCCTCTCATTACTTCTTTCTGTCAGTCTCTCCCTCTCTCCATCTTTCTCTCTCTAACCCTCCTTATCTCTTTCCCTCTTTCTTCTCCCTCCCTCTACCGGTGCCATTGATGCCTTACCCCCACAGTATTCTTTTCCAGATAGTAAGTCAGATGTATATCGAAATTAGGTATGATAAATTCGTACTAAGTCTACGGTCACAACCAGCCCCGTTTCACGGGCAGATCCCGCCCCGTTTCGGGGGTGACCTCCCCCCCGTTGGTACCCTTTGGTGCTAGTGATGTTTTACCCCCACAGTATTCTTTTCCAGTTAGTAAGTCATAAGCATACGAGTTTGGTTGAAATTGATCAATGCATTTCAGAGTTATGCTGGAACATACATACTGGAAACGTAGAAAGAACTCGTTTCAAATGCCGAAATAGTGGAAAGGATAACTTTAAGAATTTTCCTTTCTGTGAAAACAGACAGATCTCGAACCTATCAATGTCTCGGGCTTTCAACAATGCCGAAAGCCAACAAATTTTGACATTTAAAAGAATTTCAGAGCTTTGCTACAAAGTTTGTTCAAGAAAACTCTCAAAATATAAGAAAAAAATAATAAAAATACTTTGATCACATTTTCATCCTGTCAAAATCGAAGTAGCAGCTAAACATTCATGTTTATAAGTCAGAATACATACATACATACATACATAAATATATATATATATATATATATATATATATATATATATATATATATATATATATATATATATATATGGGTGTGTGTTTGTGTGTGTACATATATACATATAACTGCATGTGTGTATGCATGCTTGTGTATGGAGGGGTATACACAAATGGAGATACAACTGCATTTATACACCATAATGTGTACTGACAATGCACAAATATTTAAACACCCATACGTATCCATAACGTAACAGTATTTACACGCAACAGAAATTAAAAAAAAAAAAAGGCACAATATATCTCCAAAAAGGACCCCGGTCTATTGGAAACAGAGAGAGAGAGAGAGAGAGAGAGAGAGAGAGAGAGAGAGAGAGAGAGAGAGAGAGAGAGAGAGAGAGAGGAGTTATTCCTCTTTGTAGGACAATGCACATTGTTTGATGGGAATGTTCTCCAATGCTTTCCAATGTTCTTCAATCAAGGTTTCAGTATGCTTCGATCCCAAAATGATACCGGCATATAATAATAATAATAATAATAATAATAATAATAATAATAATAATAATAATAATAATAATAATAATAATAATACTAATATTATTATTATTATTTATTATTATTATTATTATTATTATTATTATTATTATTATTATTATTATTATTATTATTATTACCAAAAGTCAAGCTGCAGCCCTCGTGGGAATAGCAGAATGCTACAAGCCCTAAGGGTTCAGAAAAGCAAAAATGAGAAGTAAAGAGAAAACAGTTAAGAGAAATGATACGGGAAAACAAATAAATAACAAAATACGGACAAACAAGGAAGTAAAATGGTAAAGGCCAATAACAAACAAACTATGACGTGCGATTCATGCCAGCCAGCGCTACAAGTTTGACCTTACGAAGTTCCGAAGATTCAACAACACAATAAAATAATAGGAATATCATTGCATAATTCTGTCACAATAGGAAAACTTGGGTATTGAACCCTACAGAAGAAACTTGGGTGTTGAACCCCACAGAAGAAACTTGGGCGTTGAACCCTACAGAAGAAACTTGGGCGTTGAACCCTAAAGAAGAAACTTGGGTATTGAAACCCACAGAAGAAACTTGGGCGTTGAACCCTACAGAGGAAACTTGGGTGTTCAACCCTACAGAAGAAACTTGGGTATTGAACGCTACAGAAGAAACTTGGGTATTGAACGCTACAGAAGAAACTTGGGCGTTGAACCCTACAGAAGAAACTTGGGCGTTGAACCCTACAGAAGACACTTGGGTATTGAACCCCACAGAAGAAACGGCAAGAATTGAAATGAACCTCAGAAGCGGCAGGCATAAATGACACATCTCATATAAATGGCACAATGACCTTACTTGACCGACGGTGCCCGGGATTAATATCAAGACCAAGGATAAGAAACCTGATAGGACAGGTGTCTGCCCAATAATTCACTGTTTAATTCATTCACCTTAAAATAGCACCGAACACCACTAGAAGGTCGTTGATTATATACACATCCAAATGCAAAGACGAACACATGCTTTTTTTTACACACACACACACACACACACACACATATATATATATATATATATATATATATATATATATATATATATATATATATATATATATAATATCAATATATATATGATTTTAGTATTATATATTTTCTCACACACACACACACACACACATATATATATATATATATATATATATATATATATATATATATATATATATATATATATATATATATATATGAGATAAATACTAAAATCATACTAATAATAACAATAATATGACAAAGTCACTACTACCCAGATTACCAAGCACCGAGGAAAGGCCCGGTGGAAAATTCCACGATTGGCATGTCCATGCCGGCTTGATATCCTCGGGGTATCAGTCAGCAAAAAGATAAGTACGGTATCGAGGATTTTTTTTTTTCTTTTTTTTTATCTAACGCACATTTTCAGCTTCGTTGTTCCGCCTGAGATGGATTACAAACAATTACAACAAAGGCAACGCAAATATGCCGTGATGTGGACGCTATCACACCTTAATAAACCAAAACGGTAGATACGATGGGAATTTGAGCTGACATCCCTCACAATTCACCCCGGCGTGTATTTTGCTAAAGTCTGATTGGTCCCTGGCAATGAAAAAAAAAAAAAAATGACATGAAGATGACAGTGATTTTACCCAATTTTGGATGAATGAGTTACTACCTGCTCGTCTATTTTACTGATAGAGACTGCGAGCCAAACACCTGTGCCACATGATTATCCCTGTGAGAATGCAGTCGAACAAAATGAAAACACTGACTGCTAACTGCAGCGGAATTACATCGCTAAGTGAAAAATCAGGCCAAGAGGAGCTTGAAGAGGGACAGGAGCTCCGCCCACTCCCACGTGGACACACGTCTCCCAAACATGCAACCACTAATGCTCTTTATTAAACTCCACTTTCGGCGGCTGTCAGTAATCCCCAGTAGACGTATACAGGTGCAGCATTTGAGAATAACTCCGCTCTGCGGTCCATTTCAAAAACGAAAGATTCAATGTGCGTCATTTTTAAATTTTTCTTTATAGTACCCTTGGACTGACACTAGGCTGACACTAGGAAAACGCTCATAGTACCTGCCTTCTAGCCTAACATCATGAAAAAGTAAACGATTCACTTACGTTTTCCACAGATCAACGTTATCTAAGCAGCTCTCCAAAGCGCGATCCTTTATTTTTGCGTTTCCGTCTCCCCTGGCACAAGTATTTACTTTCTAAATATTGAACAAATCTTGGGTCCAATCGAGGAAAACTGGAAACGTAAAAACTTGGGTGCGTCTTTCTCGTCACACTATAAATAAAGACAGGTGTTAAAGAACCCTCGGGTGCTTAATTAACAGTACGAAAGACACTTCGTCGTACGATCACCGTCGCCGCAATATTCACAGGGAAAGAGAGCTACACGGCGTACCTCCACGGCGCCATCCACCAGACTGGGAGACAGGCACGGCTGGCGGCCAACCTGGCTTGCGTTCGCCATGTTTTCCAGCCCTCGTCCCGCTCAACGGTGACCTGATGCGGTGAGTGCGTGCGTGTGTTTGTGCGGGCGTGTGTATTGGCGAGTAGGATGTGCCTGGAAAGGGCTGCTGGAAACCCCAGGCAAGGGACTGGCGTCGACTTTCACTCTGGCCTTTTTATTTTGGGAAATAACTTCATCATTTGACATGTGACTCACCCCATTACAGCGTAAGCGGGTCTTACTTGGAAATTTTAAACTGAATGATTTCCTGGTGTCAACAGACGGTTGCTTAGCAACTTAGCGCACGAGGACGCAAGCAGTGCATGAAAGGTTGCGCTTTCAGAAAGACCCCAGTGCATGGCATGTCGAACAGGGCTAGAGCAGTTAACGTGGATAAACTTTGTATACCAACGGTTCGCGTTTGGAAGTCAAGAGTTGGGAAATGCTAACTGATTCGAGAGTATGTGAGATGAACGTCCAGAAGGAACCTGTCCAGCGTTTTCTCTTTAACACTGAACGAACAAGTAAAAAGTGCGCCGAAATTTCTTCGGCGCAAACGAGTTTTCTGTACAGCTTATAATCAAGGCCACCGAAAATAGATCTATCTTTCGGTGGTGTATGAAACCTTAACCATGGCCCGGTGGTGGCCTGTCCTATATTGTTGTCAGACGCACGATTATGGCTAACTTTAACCTTGAATAAAATAAAAACTACTGAGGCTAGAGGGCTGCAATTTAGAATGTTTGATGATTGGAGGGTGGATGATCAACATACCAAATTAGCAGCCCTCTAGCCTCAGTAGTTTTGTAAGATAAAAAAGTGCGGACGGTCAGACAAAGCCGGCACAATAGTTTTCTTTTACAGAAAACTAAAAAAAAAAAAATTCTCACACACAAAAATGATTATACGACAAAACGAGGGAAGTATAGAAGCATCGAATAAAGAAGTGTACAAATAAGCAAGATGACCCTTCATGAAAAATACGGATATTTAAAGTCCCCAAAAGCAGAAGGAAAAGTCACTTTCTCCACACAATATTTGCGTCCTTTTATGGCGATGCGCAAAGTTCCTCAGAAGCTATCTTAATAAGCCTTCATGTTTATTTATTACGTTAACTTTAGACCTCCCAAGGTAATGCGGCGCTGCTTCTTCAGTTACCGGTACAGGCGTACGAACCAGGGGGGGCTGCAGGCCCCCCTCCCCAAGATTTGGGCAGACAAATTTTTCGGGCAGAGTAGTCAATGTAGTAAGAACTTCGACTTGCAGATCGTGAGCTAAATCCGTCCATGAATGAAGGTGAACAATAATTTCCCGCAATTTTTAATAATTACAATATTTATACCATTCAACCATTGGAATTTATTACAGTAACAGCTATTATGTATTTAGTATATTACATTAAAAAGTATAACCCAAAGTAATTACTCAGTTCAATTTTATCCTGTAAGCTTTACGTAATACTTGTAAATGTGGGTGAAATTTAGCAGGTGACCTTAAATTTTACAAGGTGTGTAGAATGAATGTGCAGTGTCCTCAAGAAGTTTGGTGTCTTCCTTCACACACGCACACACACACACACACAATATATATATATATACAACTGCTTGGATTTACAGGTAAAATATATTTCACGCAGAGAGAGTTCAGGCCCCCCAGATGAGAAGCGTTCCCACACGCCTATAGTTACCGGTTTCTAACTTCGGCGCTGATTAATAAACGAGCGAATGAATGAATGAATCATGGGATCTAGGCTATAAAAGCAAGCACAAAGGAACCTGCAGCCATTCAGCGCTGAGGAGTCGGAGTGGCTGAACAAGATCCAGCCAACAGATGAGAAAGTACAAGGATCTAAAGGCGGAATTGCAAGAAGACGTGACGTTGCAGTAAGAAGCAATGGATCATGGTAAGATCAGCGGACCCACTCGCAGCAGGGTTCGCTATTCTTTACATGATGATGATTGGGTTCGTTTTTCTTGACGTGGGAATAATCGGGTTCGCTGTTCTAGACATGAACACTTCGGTACCAGACATTTGACACCCCAAGGGGCTGGTCCTAAACGAGGCGAAATACATTTGACACTCCCCACTCCAGGGGCTAGTACTAAACACGGCGACACAGTGTAGATGAAACACTGTTTCGCCGTGTTTAGTACTAGCCATCATGTGGAACTGGATTCGAAGTTCGGACAAGAAAGGGTTGGCCATTCTTCACATGGGGATCACTGGGTTCGCTGTATTTGACATGGAGATGTTGGGTTCTTGACATGACCCGGAATAACTGCTAGAGTGGGTGGGCATCAAGTTGCGGAAAAACAAAGCGGGATTGGACTGAAAGTAAATGGCTAAAACCTGGATGCAACTAGGGGCCGAAGGGAAGCTGCAAGCGCCTTTTGGTAATCCCTACAGAGCACCGCGTGAGGTCCACTATTTGGTCCTTATTTGGTCTTCAAAGATGTTTTACTGCAACCTCGGGACTTGACTTTTTCTTAACATTATTATTCGACTGACGGCACTGATCCCCCGGGATTTTCTCGTAAAACCAGGCTTTTTCCTAGTTACACAGGTAATTTTGTGACGGCAACGTATCTCTAATCTTTAAGCAGTGTTACGTGTGAGTGTTACGTGAGGAATGCAACCAAGTGAATCTTTCTTTTAGAGGAGTTGCCTACTAAAGTTGCAGTTGGTTTACTGATGGCTATGAAGTAGGCCTATTCCTAAAAGATGCGTCTGAAGCGGAAACACAGAAGGCAGGAAAAAAAGTAAAAACAAAAATCATAATGACTTTCAGAATCGACGAGGCCTTTTTGTGAGACCATATGTAAATATATATAAAATAAAGATTTAAGGACTTAGCTTCCATGACATGCCTATACTGTTAATCTTTTTTTTTTTTTTTTGAGAATTCGGTAACAAGTGATAAATATCCTGAAAATACGCTACCTTTTGTAATGAGTATTCGATATTAAGGAACTACCTAAAAGATCACGAACTCATAAATAACAATTAAGAAATGCACCGACGTTTCTTCGGCGGAATCGAGTTTTCTGTACAGCGTATAATCAAGGCCACCGAAAATAGATCTATCTTTCCGTGGTCCCGGTATGATGCTGTGAGAGCCGCGGCCCATGAAACTTTCAGCCACGGGCCGGTGGTGGCCTGTCATATAGCGTTGCCAGACGCACGATCACGGCTAAATTTAACCTTAAATAAAAAAAAAACTACTGAGGCTAGAGGGCTGCAATTTAGTATGTCTGATGATTGGAGGGTGGATGATCAACATGCCAATTTTTGATAAGATCTGAGGGCGAACAGATAACAAATACCGAGATGGCAAACGCAGAAAGAGACCAGGAAAAGAAAACAATCAAAGAAGCTCGACCCAAAAGATGAATATAATCACATTTAATTCTAAAATATTTGTCACACTTTACAAGCCAACAGTACCACAAATGAACATATGAACACTTCCTGCTCAAATGTTGGAACAAATCTGTCTACCTATTTATATAACTATCAATGTCTATATATATTACATCAATGTATAATATATATATAAATATAATATATATATATATATATATATATATATATATATATATATATATATATATAATATAGATATATAATTATATATATATATATATATATATATATATATATATATATATATATATATATATATATCTTATGTATAAAGTGAATGTTTGTATGTATGTTTGTATGACTGTATATTTGTACGTTTGTAACCTTGTGCACTATAGAAATCCGAACTGCTTGACCGGTCTAAACAAAATTTGGCACGTAGCCATCATTTGGCTCAACCTAGGTAATGGGGTAGGTATCAAACCCGTAACCCCTTCTCCTTCCCCCATCCCCTCCCATCG
The DNA here is from genome assembly GCF_040412425.1 of Macrobrachium rosenbergii. Taxonomy (NCBI): domain Eukaryota; kingdom Metazoa; phylum Arthropoda; class Malacostraca; order Decapoda; family Palaemonidae; genus Macrobrachium; species Macrobrachium rosenbergii. The sequence continues at coordinate 53,490,178 of NC_089783.1, read as the reverse complement.
TACCTTAAGTGGTAAATAAACTACAGGTTTATCATACCTCATTTCATGTATTCGATGACATAGAAATATATTATTGAAAATGTTTTTCTTTCCTGTGATTAATAATTCTGTATCATGGTTTAGACAGCCACCCCAGTAATACCCGGATAAAAGGAACAGCCACCTCAGTAATACCTGGATAAAAGGGGCAGCTACCCCAGTAATACCTGGATAAAAGGGACAACCTCCCCAGTAACACCTGGATAAAAGGAACAACCACCCCAGTAATACCTGGATAAAAGGGACAGTCAGCACAGTAATGTCTGGATAAAAGGGACAGTAATGTCTGGATAAAAGGGACAGTAATGTCTGGATAAAAGGGATGGTCAGCACAGTAATGTCTGGATAAAAGGGACAACCAGTACAGTCATACCTGGATAAACCCGACAGTCGCCAAAGTAATACTAGGATAAATGGGACAGTCAGTACAGTAATATCTGGGTAAGCGGGACAGTCAGTACAGTAATATCTGGATAAACAGGTCAGTCAACACAGTAATAACCTGGATAAAAGAGCCCTTCAGTTTTCCCGGGCAACGCCGGGTTGGTCAGCTAGTGTTTGTGTGTGTATATATACATATATATATATATATATATATATATATATATATATATATATATATATATATATATATATATATATATATATATTAGAATGTTTTACAAAGTCTCTAAAAAGTCGTCCTGATTTTTCTCCTTCCAGTCGTTCAAATCCCTTATGCTTCTAATTAAAACTTCAGCAGAAAATTTTACCTGATGTCCATAGACCATTCTTCTTGAAGTCGGACAAAACCGTCCGACGACGCAGAAAAAGATCGAGGAAAACCTGAAAGTCGGGCGTGGACTTCGAGCGCAACTGTATTCTTCTTAATCGCTAACATAAAATATGACGATGTACCCTACTATGTAAACGAAGAGGAAAACAGAGAAAGGAAGATCGGTTTTCAAAGCCCTTCAGCTAATGAATATTTTACAATCTACTTCATCTCCAGCTTCCCTTCTCGTACTTCTTACCCGAGTAGTTCTGGGCCTTCCAACTTTTCTGGGGCCTCTGGAGACCAGCTGACACTACCTGAACTACTGTATTCTCCCAGGGGCTGTGCGAACGCCATTTTCAAGCAATCTCCAACTCCCTTTCATCATTATCGCATCTACGTACGAAACTTGTGTAATTTCCCTTATGGTATATATCATTTCTAACTCTATCCTGCCACCTGACTCCTAATATTCTTCTTTGATGCTTTAAACTTCAATCAACATCTGTATAATCTTACTCTAAAAAATTCAATGTACTTGATTCTCAATCTTTCACTAGATGCCAACTCGAGAGAACCTGTCTTGGCTATGATAATTCCTAATTTGAAAGAACCAATCTCATTATACCTATCTCTTGTTATCATTATTTCATCCCTTTGTGCACACCCTGTCCTGAATGGTTCAGTTGTTCAAAGATTTACTTTAAGTAATATCTCTATAGCTGTATGATGCATTTTGTTTGGCAAAACCTTGTGGTGTTCTGCCGATTCAAACGCCATCGTCTGCACATTCTGAGTCTGTGAGATTTCTCTTCACTCCAGTCCAAAACTTCTCTTCCTTTTCAGACCCCTTTTCTATTATTGAAATAATATTCCTACGTACACTATTTACTACCAAATCAATCGATGATTTCAGTTGTCTTTACATATTTTACATGAATGTCCAAATATACATATAGAACTAAAACGACAAATATTGAATTTCCAAGGAGAAATGATACCAAGTCGCCTAACAACTCACGAAAGCCCAAAATAACATAATCCTTGCGTTCAGATGAGAGAAACGTAGCCTTCACACAGACGGAGTGGTGTTCCTGAATGTAGCGATTGATTCTGACTCAAATGTGCTTTTTCCTGTAATTTATATGATTCTATAAAGTACAGTTTTAAATTGTTTAAAATGTGAAAAATCGTTAAGTCTTAAAGATTGGTTACAAAAACCTCACATTCAGTGTTAATTCTTTATCATTTCATAAACCTCAAACGTGTTTTTCCCAGTCTTGTGTTCAAATGATGTGAAGCTACACTTCACGAGCATTTCCACAGTGGATAGAGGGGAAAACAGATTTTAAAAAAGTGATTTGGAAGTTACATTAACAGAATGTCGTGAAAAGCGTCCTCAATCAGAAACAAGGGATCTCCACCCTCTGGTCCACCGTATATGGCAAGAAACTCCTGCAAAAGTAAAAAGGACGATGAACAAACGTGTGTATGAAACAAAATTTTTAAAAAATACTTAGAATAAAATGTAGAATTAAGGCCAAAGGCCAAGCACTGGGACCTATGAGGTCACTCAGCGCTGAAACGGAAACTGACAGCAAAAATGTTTGAAAGGCGTAACAGGAGGAAAATCTCGCAGTTGCACAATGAATCAACTGTTAGGAGAGGGTGGAACGCAAGATGGAAGAAAGAGAATATGAACGGAGGTACAGTAAAGGGACTGGAAGGGGTTGCAGCTAGAGCCCGAAGGAACGCTGCAAAGAACCTAAAGTAATGCCTACAGTGCATCGCATGAGGAGCACTGATGGCGATACCCACCTACGGGATATAAACAGCTGGATTTCCACGTTCAGTGAGACAGTTCGAGTTCTTGAGCAGCGCGTGTTTGAGGGAGAGCAGTCAATTCTGTATTCCTCCTTACAATTTCAACCCTGCTCTCAAACCACCTATCTTATCCTATCTTATCCATCCTATTCAAGCCTCTAACAAGTCTGTTCGGCACTTCATCTACTGCCTTGCTGACGGAGGATGGTAGTTATTCCAAGGTAGCAGAGCAAACACAACGCTTTACAGCGACAGAAATTTCCCAGCCAAATTCTCCAAAATGATGCAGACAACTACACACACACACACACACACACACACACTTATCACCTCAAACCTAAAAAGTTCAGTGCTAGCCATAAATTACTGGCTGCTCATGAAAGTAAAGAGGCCGTCATACCATAAGGCCAGCTTCATCCAACGATAATAACACAGGCAAGATAAAAATACTCAATCTGAAAAAAGAAACTAAACAATACTTACGATTAAAAATTAATTAAGCACATCTTTGATGTCCAAAGTTGAACATTTTATCATAAAAAATCCATTTCCCAAGGTAACACTGAAGATGAAAGTTAGGCGGGGTCACTCTTTATTTGGTCAAATATTTTTTCGGAGGTAACTTGATTTTTGTTTGTTCAAAGATGCCAAGTTCGATCAAATTTTGCCCGAAGAATGTACTGAGGTATTTATTTTGCGGACGTTTGGACGGCATAAAAGTACTGACAGACCAACACGCACACACACACACACAGAGAGAGAGAGAGAGAGAGAGAGAGAGAGAGAGAGAGAGAGAGAGAGAGAGAGAAGAAAAGTTAAGTATACCTTAGTTTTACCAGACCACTGAGGAGCTGATTAACAGCTCTCCTAGGGCTGGTCCGAAGGATTAGACTTATTTTACGTGGCTAAGAACAAATTGGTTACTTAGCAACGGGACCTACAGCTTATTGTGAAATCCGAACCACATTATAGTGAGAAATGAATTTCTATCACCGGAAATAAATTCCTCTAACTCTTCATCAGCCGGCCGGGGGAACTGAACTCCGACCCATCAGGTGACAGTCCGAAGCTCAATCGACTCAGCCAACGAAGGGCTGGAGAGAGAGAGAGAGAGAGAGAGAGAGAGAGAGAGAGAGAGAGAGAGAGAGAGACCTTTATAATCTATAATAAATATCCACGTACGCAGATCCTACACCAGTATTCAGTCCACGTAGAGCCTTAAAGTGCTACATAAAAATACGTAGTCCAACCAAAGCAGTCTCTCATGTGCTCATAAACGGACGTAAGCTGTCCTGTCACTCCTAGCCCCTAGTGCTGGATTTTACCCACTGCCCCTTTGCAAGCGTGCCTTCCAGCGCCTTTAAAATGAGGCTGCATCTCTGCTGGAACACCCCAGATAAGCCAAGGTTAACGAGGTCTGATTACAGGCCCAAGGTCGAACCGCTTGAAAACGCCCTCAAGTTCTGTTATCTTTTTTATGAAAATGGCACAAATGATATAAAAATTTCTATCGCCACTTTCAGAAGCGACCTGCAGTTAAATATCTCTTGTGACAAAAGACACATTCATGAAGGTTCCTGAAAATTGAGGTGAAAATTGAGGTGTAAGTAAGGTATATAAGTTAGGGGATTTTAGGATAATATTCAACACCTTACATAATGAGACTGGATTGACCAGCAGGAAGGGACGACTGATGGTATCAGTCAGAAGGGGAAAAAAACAAATGATGTTGACAATAAACGTAAGGGAACAAAGACAAATTTCAAAACGAAAAAAAGACGACGCCTGACATGAAATTCAGTTTGTTAACAACTAATTACATTTAGATTAGTCCTTTCTTCAAGTTCCATCCTCGCTGAACTTTCTTTCGCTCATTTTGCGACAGTGATAGCCATAATGTGGCAGAATTAACTCAGGAATGCTTTGCAGAAGTCATCTAAGAGAGAGAGAGAGAGAGAGAGAGAGAGAGAGAGAGAGAGAGAGAGAGAGAGAGAATATCAGTATCAGTTACGCAACTCTTCTCACAACACACAGGGCCGGAGTTCGAATCCTAGGCAAAAGTACAGAGCTACAAGAGAGTTCTATTAACACCCTGCACAAATAGCTAATCTATGCAGAGTACTACTGTATGTAGCATGCAATGCAATGTCATAGGCAGGGCAAATATGGGTATGGGCTAGCAATCGCCTCCTAAAACCAGGGCCGAGAATCAAGAGGGGTAACACCATTAGCTAACTACCTTGCAGGAAACAGGAGCGCCCGCGCACCCATGCCCACACATATTTGTATGTAAAAAGGGGGCGTTCACATGCATGCACACAGTATGTATGTGTATATATACAGTATACACACATATATGTGTGTGTGTGCCTGTTTCCTCAAAAACAAAAGCAATATGGAGTTTCATCAAAATAGTAACATACCAAGTACCGTATGATTATTTTGTATATAATGATAGTGGAATTCATTACTAATAGACACACATATATATATATATATATATATATATATATATATATATATATATATATATATATATATATATATATATATATATATATATATATATATATATATATATATATATATATATATATATATATATATATTGACCACATTCATAAACTTGAAACACCACAAAAGACAACAGAAAATTCTTGTAAGTTCCAAAACATAAAATATGAATGTGCTGAGAGCTGCACACACACACACACACACACACACACACACACACACACACACACACACACTAAGAACATTACCGTCATATTTGCAACACACTGAACTGAAGCTGTAAGTATGAACAAACAAACTCCCTGCCAAAGATGTCACAATCACTGTTAGAGAGAGAGAGAGAGAGAGAGAGAGAGAGAGAGAGAGAGAGAGAGTTTATTGCACTCTGATAAAAGAAGAAATCCAGGTAAACTGACGCTTATGTAAATGAAACTGAGAGAGACGAAGAGTGAATGTATATTCCTCTGTTCAATCATCTCTACAGCGCGCTGTAGTAAGAGTAATTCACTATACAAGGTTTCCCTTACAGGTGATTAAATCAAAATTAACCTGTTATCCTGAATTGAAGAAATATTCAGGTGTACACTATGTACAGAGAGAACTGCGTTGGTTGTGTCACTATGGGACGAGTACAGAATTTTCTTTATATCGCGTATTCCCCACACAAAACATTCTAATAATAATTATATTTACATAGCAATTAAATTGCTTTAGTTATTAAGAGTAACAAAATGATGATTTCCAATGCGAACGGTACGTACGAGTTCGCGGGTAGGTTAGGCATACATAATATGCAAATACCATGTCCAGAGTTATAATCCATTTTAGAGATTTGAAAATTATTTTTAGTTCTGAAACAAAAACCTGAAGAAAGTGCTATTTTGGGGAAGAAGAGGTAACCACACACTCATTACCACAAGTAACTGACAAACCAGTGGCAACAGATGTTTCCCTCAAAGAGGGCGTCTCTTCCAATTTGTCATAAGCTCTCTATCGATCATTAATACAGGAGTTGACCTCAGGCACAGGCTCTTGTCCTCCAGGGACCTTAGCATTGTCGAGATACCCTGACCCTTGCAGAATGTTGAAGTCACCTCTGATCCCGGTTTAGTTTTCTCTCGACGCTGTCAAATCTACCTGGAATAAATATAGTACCATAGAATTTAGGCCAATGGTCTAGCGCTGGGATCTATGAGGCCATTCATATTAATGACGGTATGAAGTTAAAAAGTCTGTTCTATGTTTGTAAGTGATTAAGTAATGGAACCAGCATCACGCTGACAACTGTCTGCTAAACAAGCTTTCCTTGAAAGAAAATTGTCTGGAGGTGGCGTGCATTTATCAACGTTGCGCGAAAGGTGTTCAGCCGTTAAAATGATTCCGCTGTACATTAAATATTTACGAGACAGGAGCTGTTCTTGGAGAACGGAGTCGAGATCTCCGTGTGATCGTCCAAAGATAAGGCGTCCATCTAGATAAGTCAAAATCTGCAATGTAAATTCCAGGCTCAGCATTGTACCAGGCTTTAGCAGTGGCGTAGCCGGCATTCCATCAGTTGGGGGGGGCTAGGTGGGGCCAAGATATTTTTTGGGGTTGCTAAAGAAAATTACACAAAATAATGTACCAGTTCTGTAATTAGGTAAATATGCTATTCTCGAATGTATATATCCATGTGAATGAAGGAAAATAATGGTATTGGTAATTAGTAAACCTATAATTGAAATGATAGAGCTCAACTTTCAACTAATTTTCAACTCTTACTATATGCAGATGTATCAAAAACTGTAAGGGTTAAAGTTTAGCTACAATGGGAATATCAACTCGGGGAAGGCAAGCATCTGATTGGGGGGAAGGGGGCAGGCGCCACCCATAGCGACGCCACTGGGCATTAGACCAAGTACTCAAGGTATATTAGTCCCCGTATGCAATCTGCAGTTATGCCCAATTATGCGTCTCTTTTTTTTTTTTTTTAGATTTTAGGTATATATGCCAAGCACTGGGACCTATGAGGTCATTCAGCGCTGAAACGGAAAGCGACAGTGAAAGGTTTGACAGGAGGAAAAACCTCAAAGCAATTGCACTATGAATCAATTGTTAGGAGAGGGTGGACAGCAAGATGGAAGAGAGAGAACATGAACGGAGGTACAGTAAAAGGAATGTAAGTAGTTGCAGCTAGGGGCCGAAGGGACATTGCAAAGACCCTGAAGTAATGCCTACACGGCACCGCATGTGGTGCACTGACAGCACTAAATCCCCTACGGTGTTTTGAGGTAATTATCGTTATAAAATGTATTTGACCTTCCAAGCCTTTTTACGGGCACTACACTCAGGTGTATCTGTGTATTTATGAGTTGCAACCTAATTCTCACTCTCCTTTTGGCCAGTTTTTCAATTTTCAACGTTCTCTTTGTTTTCTCAATTCGTCTAACTTGCTAACTTTTGGTTTGAATTTTCTTTCGATCACTTAGCTCTTAATTTTCAACTTTTGTTGCGCTATTACTGTTGTCTACATCCTTTTGCAAAGTAATGCATCGTTAACCTTGCTTTGCCATTTACGTTGAATAGTTGCATTAGTATGTGTGACTGCAAGAAGACACTGAACGAATTAAGCAATCAAGATTCTCGAAACAGGTCAAGAGTAATAAGCTTAACAGGGAGAAAGATGCTAGTACAAAAAAAGTCAAGAGAAAACAACAAAGATAAGTACAATATAAAGAAATCAGACGAAAAGAAACAGAATTTTCAGTGGAGTACGAAGTGCAGTTCCAGGAACAACAGTCATAAAGATCTGAGAGGTTATATAAATTTGAAAAAGAATTGAAAGGAGGCATCAGCTGAGAGCGAGCGAGCTTCCCCACATGAATAAGCCATAATCCCCTTGAAAGGACCATCAGTGAATTGGCGGACTACGGACTGTGAATATGGTACTAGAGGAAATGAGTACCCAGCAAGACAGTCACAGTCAGTAACGAGTCTTTGTTTGGGTTCATATGGAGGTCTCTGCTGAGACAAGAAGCGCAGACGTTCATATGGACTGATCATTAAAGAAACTTATTAATGAATACACTTTCCACGATAGCACTTTGATCAGGGAAATATCAGATATAGGTCTAGGAGGAGCCAGGGAATAGCAGTTCTTTGCACTTGCTGATTCAGGACCGTATTCGAGATTCCTCTCCAAACCTAAATGGACCCATTTGCGCTCATAATACCTTGAACACTTTCCAGTATGGCATACCCTACCAATTACGTCACAATAAAAAAAATAATATATATATATATATATATATATATTACGGTATTTGTTTCTTTCACTAAGTTACTGAATATCCAATTGTTGAGTTCTTTCTTTTCTACAAACGTAGTCTGTTTTTAGATGAAGTCACATTCTTACACACGGATGCACACATTGCATATATACACACACACACACACACACACATATATATATATATATATATATATATATATATATATATATATATATATATATATATATATATATATATATATATGGTATGGACACAAGAGGAAACAAATAAAGTACCAAAGACAAGAAGAAACATAAACATTAAATGACATGTAGGAAGAGCTGGAAACACCTGGGGGGGGGGAGAGAAAAATTCACAGAATTGCAAAGTCGAGGGACAAGAACACCAGAGACTACTTCCACATATAAAAACAGGCTAAGGATGGGAGTGGAGGGGTTTTATGCAACGAGGATAAGATAAAGAAGAGGTGGAAAGAATATTATGAGTCGAGTTGACTCAAGAATTTAGGCCAAGGGCCAAGCACTGGGACCTATGAGGTCATTCAGCGCTGAAACTGAAATTGACAGTAAAAGGTTTGCAAAGTGTAACAGGAGGAAAGCCTCGCAGTTGCACTATGAACCAATTGTTAGGAGAGGGTGGAAAGTAAGCTGGAAAAAAGAGAATATGAAAGGAGGTACAGTAAAAGGAACGAAAGGGGTTGCAGCTAGGGGCCGAGGGCACGCTGCAAAGAACCTTAAGTAATGCCTACAGTGCACTGCATGAGGTGCACTGACGGCACTACCTCCCAACGGGGAAAGTATATTATGAAAACCCGTTAAATGAAGAAAGCCTAGAAAATTCTTTGAAGGTGGATTCCAGAACCTTGGAATGACACATACTATTAGCAGGAAGTAAAGAACGCACTAAAGATGAAAAATGCTAAAGCAACAGGACCAGATGGTATTCCTGCAGAGGTGCAGAAGAGTCTGGAAGAAGGAACAGACATGCTGTGGGACCTAACAAAGAAAATATACAGTCAGGAAAACATACCAAAACAATGGAGAGAAAGCTGTATTGTGCCCCTATAAAGAAAAGGGTGACATCCAGGATTGTGCAGACTACAGAGGAATAAAGTTAATGTCTCACGCCATGAAAATCTTGGAAAGAATAATGTTTTAAAGAATTAGAGAAGAAACATCTGTAAGTGAAGCACAATTTGGTTTCATGCCAGAAAAGGCAAGAGTTTTGTAGGTGTATGCGAGTAAAGGGAACACCAGAGAAGTATGTGAGTTTTGTCCAAGATATGTATGAAGGAGCAAAAACGCAGGTTAAAAGCAGTGTTGGGTTAACAGAAAAAGGAATGAAAGAGGTTGCACGTCTAACCCCCTACGCGATGAATCAGTACGAACATAAAATCAAGAAACATCAACCACCACGTTTCATCTGACACAGCTAAGGGTAAGGACTGGACATGATCTGCGATAATCTTTCCGAGAGGGATCGGCATTTATTGTAATTGTTAGGAATCCACTCATAAAAATAAAAACAAATTAATCCCGCATTTCATGAGAACCAGAGATGGGCGAAGGAAACAGAATCGGAATAACAAGGCCATTAACAGGTGAAGATACACAATTCAACAGAAAAGTAAGTGGGCATTGTTGACGGAGCGTTATGAACATAAGGACAAACTATGAATTCGAAAAAGGTTTTGAACGGTTTTTATGCCAGAAGGCCGCGTGTAAATATAAACAGTTGAAAAATGCATTGGATAACAGAAGTAATGGGTAAGATGAATTTATGTTTCATTGTCCTACAAAGATTCTTCTTCATGCAGCAATGCAGATCGTGCTCGAGTTCTGTGTAATCTTACTGGAAGAAATTCAATGTATTCGATTTTCAGTCTTATTCAGCCATTTCTAGTCTTTCACCAGACGCCAACCCAAGAAAACCTGTCTTGGTTATGAAAATTCCTAATTTGAAAGAATCACCCTCATTATACATCTCTCTCTCTCTCTACTATCATTTTATCCCTTTGCTCATACTCTGTCCTAAACAGTTCTATTGTTCTAGGATTTACTTTACATAAAATCTCTAGAGACATTATGATGCATTTGGTCTAGCAAAACCTTGTGGTGTTGGGCTGATTCAAACGCCATCATCTGCACCTTCTGAGTCTGTGACATTTCTCTTTACTCCAATCTAAAACTTCTCTTCCATTTCAGACCACTTTTCTATATAAAATCTAAGAAAGGCATGCAGCAAAGGTGAGATAATATTCCTATACGTATTATATATACTGTATATATATACATATAAAACTAAAACGACAAATGTTGAATTTCTAAAGAGAAATGATGCCAACAGTCGCACTATATAACAACACAGGAAAGCCCAATCATCGTGTTCAGATGAGAGAACCGTAGCCTTCACACAGTGGTGTATCTAGATACAGCGATTGATTTTGACTCAAATGGACTGCTTCTTCTAATTTATAAGATTCTATAAACTACAGATTCAAAACGTGAAAAATCTTAAGTCTTAAAGATAGGTTACAAAAACCTCACATTCAGTACTAATTCTTTACTGTATAAGTTCATAAATCTCAAACGTTTTTCCCAGTCTTGCGTTCAAACGCCGTGAAGCTACACTTATGAACATTTCCACGCTGTATAGAGGCGAAGACAGAGTTTAAAAAATGACGGGAAGTTACACTAATAGAACCTGTTGTGAAAAGCGTCCTCAACCAGAAGCAAGGGGCCTGTACCCTCTGCTCCACCGAATATGGCAAGAAACTCCTGCAAAAGTAAAAAGATGAACTAATGTGTGTATTAAACAAAACAACACAAAAATAATACATTCTGTTTAGAATAAAATATAGAATTTAGGCCAAAGGCCAAGCACTGGGATCTAGGTCACTCAGCGCAGAGACAGAAACTGACAACAAAAATGTTTGAAAGGTTTAACAGGAAGAAAACCTCAAAGCAGTCGCACTATGAATCAACTGTTAGGAGAGGGTGTAAAGTAAGGTGGAAGAAAGAGAATATGAAAGGAGGTACAGTAAAGGGAATGGAAGGGGTTGCTGCTGGGGGTGGAAGAATCGCTGCAAAGAACCTCAAGTAATCCCTACAGCGCACTGCATGAGTGCACTGATGGCGCTACCCACCTACGGGAGATAAACTGCTGGATTTCCACGTTCAGTGAGACAGTTCGAGTTTTTGAGCAGCAAGTGTTTCGAGGGAGAGCAGTCAATTCTGTATTCCTCCTTTCAATTTCAACCCTGCTCTCAAACCACCTTTCTTATCCTATCTTATCCATCCTATTCAAGCCTCTAACAAGTCTGTTGGGCACTTCATCTACTGCCTTGCTGACGGAGGATGGTAGTTACTCCAAGGTACCAGAGCAAACCCAACGCTTTACAGAAATAGAAATTTCCCAGCCAAATTCTCCAAAACGATGCAGACGAACTACTCACACACACACACATACACACACGTATCACTTTAGCCATAAATTACTGGCTGCTCATGAAAGTAAAGAGGCCGTCATAACATAAGGCCAGTTTCATCCAACGATAACACAGGCGAGTTAAAAATACTCAGTCTGAAAAAAGTAACTAAATATTTATGGTTGAAAATTAAATTACGCACATTTTTGATGTCTAAGGTTGAATATTTTATAATGAAAAATCCATTCCGAAAGTAACATTGAAGACGAACGATGGGTTGGGTCACTCCGTTTTTGGCCAAATAATTTTTTCGAAGGAATATGCATTTTTGTTTGTTCTAAGATGACAAGTTCTATCAAATTTTGCCCGAAGAATGTACTGAGGTGAAAAGTTAATTTACTGCCACCAGTATTCACTCACTTGGAATAATCATTCTTCAATTACTGACTGTATAAGGTTAAATTTATTTAGCTAAAAACCGGTTCTAGTTTTGTGAGCGATAATAAATCACATTCATTAAAGTTACGATAAAGGTGTTCACTTCACTGAAAACAATTCCGTCGTATTATACAGAACCTGATTTGCAAAACGTATAAACACTTGTTAATTATATCTATATAGCTATTTATGAATCTATCTATATACCTATATAACTGTATACATAAATATACATGTATGTACTGTATATGTATGTATATATATATGTATATAATTTTACTTCACATGACATGAATGTTTCACGCATAATTCCGGTACTGATATATTATCCCGTGCTTTGTCTTCTCCAATCTCCACTCACCTCCAGTTCGCCTTCTCAAAGTTCTTACCAAGGCAGGTCTGGGCTTCCCAATTCTCCATCTCCCTTTCATCATTACCGCACGTAAATAAGAAACTTGTGTAATTTCCCTTATGGTATATCTTTCTAACTCTATCCTCCCACCTGACTCCTAATATCCTTCTTGATGCTTCGAACTTCAATCAACATCACCCTTTGGATAATGTTTCCTTTCACTGGATGCCAACTCGAGAGAACCTGTCTTGGTTATGAAAATTCCTAATTTGAAAGAAATCAGTCTCAATATACCTATCTCTTATTATTATTATTATTATTATTATTATTATTTCATCCCTTTGCGCATACTGTCCTGAATGGTTCTGTTGCTCTAGGATTTCCTTAACGTAATATCTCTATAGATATATGATGCATTTTGTCTAGCAAAACCTTGTGGTGTTCTACTGATTCAAACGCCACCGTCTGCATATTCTGAGTCTGTGAGATTTCTCTTATACACCAATCTAAAACGTCTCTTCCATTTCAGACCACTTTTCTATTATAAAATCTACGAGAAGGGCAAACAACAAACGTGAATAATATTCCTAAGCACATTATTTACTACCAAATCAATCAATGACTTCAGTTGACTTTATGTAATTTTACACGAATGTCAAAATATATATAGAACTAAAACGACAAATATTGAATTTTCAAAGAGAAATGATACCAAAAGTTGCACTAACAGCACAGGAAGGGCCAATCATTGTGTTCAGATGAGAGAACAGTAGCCTTCGCACAGATGAAGTGGTGTGTCTAGATGCAGCGTCATGTATTGTTTCCCGTAATCTATAAGAATATTCTTTCAACTACAGATTCAAAACGTGAAAAATCTCAAGTCGTAAAGATTGGTTACAAAAACCTCACATTCAGTATTAATTCTTTATCACTTCATAAATCTCAAAACGTTTTTCCCAGTCGTGTGTTCAAATGCCGTGAAGCTACACTTCATCAACATTTCCACACAGGATGGAAGCGGAGACAAAAATTTTAAAAAATGACTGAAAGTTACATTAATAGAATCTGTTGTGAAAAGCGTCCTCAACCAGATACATGGGGCCTGCACCCTCTGGTCCACCGAATATGGCAAGAAACTCCTGCAAAAGTAAAAAGAGGATGAACAACCGTGTGTATGAAACCACAAAAAAAAAAAAATTATACATTCTGTTTAGAATAAAATATAGAATTTAGGCCAAGGCCCAAGCGCTGGGATCTGAGGTCATTTTGCGCAGAAACGGAAACTGACAGTTGAAAATGTTTGAAAGGTGTAACAGGAGGAAAACTTCGCAGTTGCACTATGAATCAGCTGTTAGGAGAGGGTGGAACGTAAGGTGGAAGAAAGAGAATATGAACGGAGGTACAGTCAAAAGAATGGAAGGGGTTACAGCCAGGGGCCGAAGGGATGCTGCAAAGAACATTAAATAATGCCTACAGTGCACCGCATGAGGTGCACTGACTGCACTACCCCCTCCCCAATGGATACCCGAAGGGATGCTGCCAAAAACATTAAATATGCCTACAGTGCACCGCATGAGGTGCATTGACGGCACTAACCCCCTAAGGGACACATTCTATTTACTGCCCATTAAATATCGCCCTTGGCCACTTAATGACGTCTGTTTTGAGTTTGCAAAACATGAGGTTAGATTAAGTCGACCTTGTGCCAGAACGGGTCTGGCTTTTGTGCAGTCGTATGAGCCCAAAGAAATCTAATACTTAAGACATCTCGACTCAGACCGTGGGCACTGGTGCTGCAAGTTACAAAATAAATAGGCATTCTACTCCCATCCACGTAATCTTCATTTGTAGTGGGTAAAACCACAAACACGGGTGGTTGAACTTGACATCACATACACGGCGTGATGTTTCCACTTTCTCCTGTATTATCAGCCTTTCGTCGCAGTCTGCACTGTACAATGGAATTTATTTTTGCATTTAGCCTTTCATTTATCTACCAGTCTTCATCATGCCAGTTATTCAAAGTAACCACTAAAAATAAGTTCTGAAATCATATGTTTCACGAGATGCACTATGGGAATGTTTCTGAGAACGCAACCGACTCCTCAAGTCTTGATCGTACAACTAATTTTGGACTGAAAAACATTCGTGCGTCTTTTGTCAACTTCGAACAAATACCTTTCACTTGGTAAAAGCAGAAAAAGTTGAAGATCATCAGTTCTTCCGTGCCTTCCTTCATCATTATGCACTTTTCTGAGACAAGCGAAAATGCAAACAAGTAATTATTTTTCATCCAACAAAACAAGTTCAATCTTATAGTGGTTAGAAGCTTTTGTGATTCGGGAAGGTTGTAGACCGCTCACAGTTGCAAAGTTTTCGTGTGGACATGTGAATCTAACGATGCCTTAAAATGTACAAATTAACACTACACTGAGTTTAATTCTAAGGAAATTTAAAATATTTCGAATGACGAAGGGAGACCGTATTCATGTATATTGAAAAACTGTATTCATGTCTATTGAAAAACTTTCAAAACGACCGTAAGATGTTTTTTTTTTTAGCTACTAGCCATACTCCCTGCCGATGGCTCTTCTTTGTGGATTCACTTCAAATTTCTACTCAAACCTGCCTGTTTCCTGTCTCTGGTGGCGTTCCTCAAGGATCTGTTTTATTCCCTACACTGTCCCTTTTCATTATTGACCTCCTGAGCCCCTCTGTCCTACCTTTCCTATGCAGATGGACTCGAGTACTATATTCTCAAACTCTTTTCCTTTCCCTGTTATCTCAAGTATTCCATCTCAGTCTCCTTAATTACTGTGTGATACCATATATGTGGATCTGGACAGAAGTTCTGAATAAGGCAGATGGAAATGTATTTTCCAAGTTTCCAAGATCAATTTCCTTCTGTCCCGTTATCTTACACTCCCTAGCATTTCACACTGATGTTTGGTAGTCCTGCCCCAACTTCTCCAGCTGCTACTCAAGTTTTATTGTAGAACTTTTCAATTCTTTTAAAAGAGGATTGTTGTCATATCTCGGGAAATTCTACATACACAATTCTTCTTGACATAATAAATCATAGTCACGAAGTTTAATCACTTTTACCAAAAAAGACACTAAAGACAATTCTGACTAATAGAGAAAGTACAAATCGAAAACAACACACCACCAAGGCCCCGTGTCGCTCATTCAGTAAACCAACAAACTGCATTCAATAAAATAAACAGCAAGGAGTTATGGACATATTCAGAGATTCTGAAAAGGCATTAGAGGCCATCACCCTTCTATCAAGAGGGGATAGGCTCAACAGATTTTCCCAGACTCACACACTAAATGAAAACCTAAATAAAATGTAAAAAGGAAAACCATAAGGAGAAATGTGGCTCCTAATCCCAAAATTAGGATTTTTTGACAGGTGGACCAATCTAAAGGCAACGACAAAACTTCTACAAAGTAGGTAACAAAGACGCAGAACACTAAATGATCTCTCTGTGCATTACTGACGACGACCCAAAAATTTAGGAGGAAAGAGCCACCTCTGATGAAATGAAACCCCCAAAAAAAAAAAAAATGTGCGACTAACTCTGGGCAGGGAAAACGGGATCTTCATCATAAGTTTTATTAAACATACACGGTAAAGGTTAATAACACTAAATAGTAAAACAAACAGGTATATATAGAATGTATGTATGTATATGTTATATATATATATATATATATATATATATATATATATATATATATATATATATATATATATATATATATATATACACTAGCTGACGTAACCAGCGTTGCACTGTAAAAACTCAAAGTGCAGAACACACCCAGAATCTAGAATGCACCCAAAGCATAGAACACGCCCAAAACGTAGACCTCACCCGAACATTTATTTCTCCCAACCTTCTATTAGACAGGAAAAGGATCAGATCTATCTGTGGTGTAATATCAAAGAATTTTTATTTACAGGTTTTTAAAAATATAAATACAGTATGCAAATTATAAAGTAAAATCTTTCACAACTTCACTATAATATTACTTTAACACAAATACTGAATGTAAACATATTTAGTTTGACCGTCAGGAGCAAGAATAAATAATTCTTGGGCGAGGCCACCCTTGGGCAAGCAACATAAAGTTGTCCGTGGGAAAAACATGACGCTCTCAAACCCACCCCACAGTACTTAATAGACAGTCCCCCCCTGTGCCTTGTTGATCATGATCGAGAAGGCAAGTCTCAGTGGAAATTGCAACCTCTTAAAGTTAAAAGAGAGATCCGTCGGAATGAGTGGTATCCGTGGGATAAAAACTGTTTCACCCTCTCCCTTCCCTGTTAAGATAGTTGCTCCAATTACATGCCCAACATTTTGGACATTTTATACTTCACCCCTTCTCACCTACCCTCTTCCTATCGGGGCTGAACTTGGACTTGAAAGGCATCGGGAGTGACACTATTCATCTCAGCGACCTCAAAAACTATGGCTTAGACACTGATATATGTTGTTTTTGGTTATTTTTACATGTCACCCACTTCCCACACCCACCCCCTTTGGCGCCAGTGATGTCTTACCCCCACAGTATTCTTTTCCAGATAGTAAGTCATATGTATACCGAAATGAGATTTGATAAACCCATAAAGTTTATTTAGTTATTAAGTCTATGGACAGAACCAGCCCCGTTTCAGGGAAGCCCTTCCCAGCCCCAACCCCCTTGGTGCTAGTGATGTCTTATTCTCACAGTATTCTTTTCCAGATAGTAAGGCATGTACCAAGCTCGGTTAAAATTGCTCCATGCATTTCCGAGTTATGCTGAAACATACACACATGCATACATAATCCATTTATATATATATATATATATATATATATATATATATATATATATATATATATATAGATATATATAGATATATATATATATATATATATATATATATATATATATATATATATATATATATATATATATATAGATATATATATATAGATATATATATATATATATATATACATATTTTCAATATAATTATTCAATAAAACATTCAATAAAATAAATATGAAACACAGGTTTACTTATTAATTAGCAGAGTAAGTGCACTTATCCTTGGCGAGGGAACGCAAATCCAAGACTATGGAAGGCCTTGCTTTAGAGCCCTTGGCACAGCCAAAGGTTTCAGTACATTGGGATTACTATTGTAAGATAAACGACATAACTCAGCTGTGAAGAATCACAGTAAATCCCTGGTATTCGCGGTCTCACAATTCGCACTAACCTATTCGCGGATTTCTCTATGAAATATATATACGCATTATTCACTGAAAATTCGCCCATTCACTGTATTTTTCACTGAGAAATACTCAGTAATTACTGTATTTTCATCTAATTTTCATGACTAAATGCACATTTTGTGATAAAACCATTAAAATACTCAGGTAGTGCTCGAGTTACAATAATTCGCCTTTATGAAAATTCGATTTTGCAATGGGGTAAGCAATTAATACCGATAAGACAATATTTATAAAATATTTTCAAGTTTCGCGCGGGCGCAGGCAGCAGCGTACAATTACGCAGTGAGAGAGACCAAATTACAATAGAACAACTTCTTTTCCTCCATCTCTTTATCCCATCTAGTTAAAAAAGTAAAAGAGAATGATAAAAGTATTGTTAGCAACGTTATACTCTTGCGTAAATGCTACAGCCATAAACAACCGAACACGAAACTGTCGTTTTGCTTATCACCGAATCGGATAACAACAGCTGTTTTGCTTGTATTTCAACCATCGTGCGGTAATAAACAATTACCGTAGTTATAGCACAAATGACGTTAAGTAGAAGAGGACTGATATATTTTTACATTATACCCTTATTCGGTATTGATAAAAGATCGGCAAGGAAATATACTGCTAAATTTAAGCTGCAAGTTGAAGCTGAAGCTGAGAAAACAATGTTCAAGCAGCTAGTGACTATCAATTATCGTGCATCGGCCACATGGATGAAACTCGACCGTAATTAAAATTGGAAAGAGTATTTCAATTAAAACTACTGGGCATGAAAGTATTTTAATCAAAACCACTGGGCATGAAAGAACACATTACTGCTATTTTTACGCCGATACACGATAAATACGTAACGCTCGTATTATGATGAAATCAAGTGAAAATAGGAACGGAATCTTGATTTTTTTTACACAAAACAAACGCCCCCAAACGGCCAACGTCATCTATTGACGACAAAAACTAGCTAAATTAATTTCACGAGACGTATCTAAGTTATATTTAGACAAAAACATTTCGTATAACGAAAAATAACCTTGCCCCATATAAGGTATCTAGAGATTCATTTACGCTAACTAGACGCAAGAAAAGCGCTCTGATCCGAGTTAAATAAAGCGCATAACTGATTTCCAAACCAAAACTTTGATCGCTATGATCGCAATTTATAACACAAAAGCAATATAAAAATATATATACAATATTATGAGATACTGTGAATTAAGGCATGGTAAAAGTTCGTTTCCGGTCCGAACCCCAATTCTACATGACAAACACATTTTTTCGACTGTTTTCTTACTGTTTTCAATCGTCCCATTGAAGATTTCAACCGGAAATCATTCGTTGCCAATTTCCAAACCTCTCAAGTACAGAGTACTTGGTGTAAGAAAAATGCAGAAAACGAATTAATTCTGGCTGAAATCTAGAATGGAATAATTGAAAATGCCAAGAAAACATTGAAAAAATATGTTTGCCATGCACACATCAAAGTAGGCTAACACGCAGGCTTACGACACTTGCAGAACATCCAATAGCTGGTAAGATTTTACAAGTTGCCAATAAAAAATAATACCACGCAACCGATTAGTGTTGACTGGTTACAATTTTGCCATGTTAGCCATGGATGGGGGTTTGGTATTGTCTTCCCTTTTGAGTCGCAATTTGATGAGCTCTTTTCAAAACTATAGGTTACAATTTCATATCGTGAACGTTACGTTTTTGAGAGCCACTCACATATAATAAAAAAGAGAAGGCTTCGTCATATTGTTCGAAAAATTTCCTGATGTACTAATACTGTGTAAATTCACATCCATTACACGCGGCGTCCATTGTGCGATGATAATACTTACAAGCATTTTGCCCCATATCAGTCGTGGGTGAAATTTGAAATAACCAACGGAAAATGAGTAGGCTAATGAAAGAAATGACTTGTTTTCATTGGTCCTGAAGTAAGATCAGAATGAAAACCGGTTTATCATTGGGTGATTTCAATCGTATTCAAAAAGACGCCTAGTTACAAGGAGTCAACGTTTCGGCTTGGTTGATCTGATGAGCCGCGCCAATAATTTCAAATTCCGAGTCGACAGAACGCCCGCGCAAATGACGTTCGCCAATCACATCAAAACAATGTGACGTAAAGATAGATAAGTGGGTGAAATGCACGGGCATGCGCATGGCTGACGGCTGCTTATGTACAAACGCACTCACGGGAGCTCTTGAAGTCATGGGTTAAGATGAAATTGAAACAGAAAAAATCCTCAATTATTTACATAAATTTTATTTTTTATTGTGATAAATGCTACTCTGCGAGAATTATGTATATGGGTTTTTTCTTAATTTTTTTATGAAGATTCGAAAGAAATAAAAAATCGAGTAGGGATGTTCGGACCGGAAACGAACATTAACATTTTAAAAGATCCATGGAAAATATGCATATTCGTTATGTTGATGTTTGTATAATGCGATATTATGTGAATATAGAGTACAGTATAATGTTGGCTAGGCTACCATACATATATACAATATACCATAGTGTAGGCTAAGCTAATTCTTGTTTGTTATTCAATTTCTCTCTGTATTGAATTACCATAAGTCACTATGCATGAACCTCCAGAATTAGCTGATATTAATGATTACTATAAGTGTATGTATAGAGTATACTTTATAATGTAGGCTAGGCTACCATATTTGTATACATGGTACTGAATACCCTAGTGTAGGCTCAGCTATATTCGAGATACGTTTTTCCAACAAATGATGGGTTTTTTGGAACCTAACCGCATCGTAAGTAGAATAATACCTGTATAAGCATTTTTAGTTTTTTGTGTGTGTGTTTGAACTATCAAAATAGGCAGTTATAAGTGTTTTAGAAGGGTTCTAAGTATTCGCGGGTTTTTAGCTATTCGCGGGAGGGTGTGGTAAGGCCCCCCCCCCCCGCGAATACGGGGAGTTTACTACTGCACACACACTCAAAAGACTCAAAACATCTCTCCAAAAGTCCAAGAAGGTGAGGGTATAACTGACCTTTCTATATGGTCAAAGGATTAAAGGCTACAACATTTCCTATGCTGGAAATATTCGCAGAAAAAAAAAATTACCTCAAAAGAGATTATAAAAATTTGCAAACCAAATACAAAGGGAGAAACCAAGAAAAATGCCAATGTTTCATTTTAAAAAATACGTTTTCCATTACTATCAGACCAATTCTTCTCTCTCTCTCTCTCTCTCTCTCTCTCTCTCTCTCTCTCTCTCTCTCTCTCTCTCTCACCGATAGCAATGCTATTTACGTATTGATAATCTCGAACTAATTAGACGAAGCAACTAATTCATTTTGCGCTGCAGTGGGAGGAAAGCACAACATGAAAATATAAATGACACATTCAAATACTGAGAGGAAAACATATCAAAACAGAAAAAATTCATAGAAGAGCCAAACACTGATATCAATAAAACAATCTAATTTTGAGAAACAATAAAATAGCCAACTAGTAAGTCTGAGAAAAGTTAAAAAAAAAGAAAGTCCAATACTGAAAACACGTAACATGTTAGAAAATACTAAGAGAGAGCATGATAAACAGCCACACACAGTGAAAGCTGAACAGAACAGTCAAAGAATGACATAAAAATATAAAGAACAAAACCGAAAAAAAACACTTAGTCCAAATAAGTGAAAACGTAATTGAAGTCAAATATTAATTGAGAAACACGAGCAGCCAAACATTAAAACTAAACAATAGTCAACGCTGATTGGAAAACTAGGAGGTGGACAGCCAATTACCGAGAGAAAAAAAAAAAACAATAAAACACTCAACTATTGAAAAGAACAGACATGAAAATGGGCGAGTAATATAAAACGTCTGATGCGGAATCATATTCGAAAAGCCACAGAATAATGAAATATTAAAGGCATCCACTACCCGAGCACAGTCAAGTAATCTCATTAAAAAAAAATAAAATATGAAAGTCAAAAATAAGAGATCGAAAAACATAACAGCTAAACACTGAAAAGCAAACCATGTCAAATAATTGATTGAAAAAGAGCAGAATAGCCAGAAATTATTTGGAATATAGTAGTACAGAAGAGAACAGGCAATATTAAGAGAAAAATGACAACCGGGTAGTTCACATAAATATTGAGAGAAAAAGTGTAAACATCAAATGCTTAAAAAACTTGGAAGTCAAATATTGAGAGCTAAGAGAATAAAGGTCAAATATTGAGACCATAGTAGAAGAGGTCAAATACTAAAAGTACTGAGAATAAAGATCAATTATCGAGGCTATATGAGAATAAAGCTCAAACACTATGGGTAAAGTGGGTCAAGTGGAGTAAAGTTAATTACTGAGGAAATGAGAATAAAGGTTAAATACTAACTGCAGATATAAAGGTCAAATGTTGAGAGCAAAGAGCACGTAGGTCAACCACTGAGAATATAAAAGAGAATAAAGGTCAAAGACGGTCAAAGGTTGAGAGTAATGTGAGCAAAGGTTAAATACTGAGTTAAAAGAATAAAGGTCAAATATTGCAACCGCATGAGACTAAAGGTCAAATTCTAGGAGTAAAGAGAATAAGGGTCTATTATTGAGTAAATGAGAATAAAGGTCAAATACTGAGAGTAATGAGATTAAAGGTCAAATGCTGACATAAGAGACCATGGATCAATTATTGGGAGTAAAAGATAATAAAGGTCAAATAAGGTCAAACACAGAGTAAAGGAACAAACATTAAATATTGATTTAAAGAGAATAAGGGTCAAATACTGAGACCAGATGAGAATAAAGGTCAAATATTGAGATCTAAGAGAATAAAGGTCAAATATTGAGACCATATGAGAATGGAGGTCAAATACTACAAGAAAATAAAGGCCAATTATTGAGGCCATATGAGTATAAAGCTCAAATACTAAAGAGAATAAAGGTCAATTACTGAGAGTAAATGAGAATAAAGGTCAAATAATGATTGAGGAGAATAAAGGTCTAATATCGAAAGTAAAGAAAACATAGGTCAATTATTGAGAGTAAAAGAGAAGAAAGGTCAAATACTGAGCTAATAGAATGAAGGTCAAATATTGAGACCACATGAGAATAAAGGTCAAATACTAAGAGAGTAATAAACAAACTAAAGACCAAGTATTAAAAGTAAAGAAAAAAAAGGTCAATTATTACAACCATATGAGAATGAGGCCCAAATGCTTAAAGAGAATGAAAATAAGCTAGAGAAACTGAGAATAAAGGTCAAATACAGAGAATAAAGAGAATAATGGTCAAACACAAAGAATAAAGAGAATAAAGGTCAAATACAAAGAATAAAGAGAATAAAGGTCAAATACAAAGAATAACTAGAATAAAGGTCAAATGCTGAGAGTAAAGAAAACATAAGTGAATAATTGAGTAAAAGAGAATAACAGGTCAAATGAGGTCAAATACTGAGAGTAAAGCAAACAAAGGTCAAATATTGAGAGTAAAGAGAACATAGGTCAGATACTGAGTAAACGAGAATAAAGACCAAATAAGGTCAAATACAAAGAGCAAAGGGAACAAGGTCAAATACTGGGAGCAAAGAGAACAACAAATACTGGGAGAAAAAGTCAAAAAGAGAACAACGAAGACAAGTAAATATTGAGTAAAATAAAGTAAAGAAAAAGGTCAAATACTGAGTGTAAAGTG